>NC_086449.1:461845917-462178417 GCF_028390025.1 Pseudophryne corroboree
ACAAAACTTAGTAGATTTACTCACGCCCGAACGAAGATTTTTCATCGTTGAAGTGATCGTAGTGTGATTGACAGGAAGTGGGTGTTTCTGGGCGGAAACTGTCCGTTTTCTGGGAGTGTGCGGAAAAACACAGGTGTGTCAGGGAAAAACGTGGGAGTGTCTGGAGAAACGGGGGAGTGGCTGGCCGAACGCTGGGCATGTGTGTGACGTCAAACCAGGAACGAAACTGACTGAACTGATCACTATTTGTGAGTAAGTTTCGAGCTACTCAGAAACTGCTAAGAATTTTCTATTCGCAATTCTGCTAATCTTTCGTTCGCAATTCTGCTAAGATAAGATACACTCCTAGAGGGCGGCGGCTTAGCTTGTGCAATGCTGCTAAAAGCAGCTAGTGAGCGAACAACTCGGAATCACCCCCATTAGACACAGTAAACAATGGTTTTTGTGTATAGACTATTTGAGGTTACAAAAATATTACCATACATAATAAACATATCACAAATATTATTATTATTATTATTATTATTATTATTATTATTATGGGCCTTTAAAAACTGTAACAAATCAAACCACCTTTACTTGAAGTATGGTAAAATGTAAAAATACATGCCAATATAGCTAATCAGAATTATGCTCAACTAAATTTATGTTTTTCACTTTTGGCAGGTGGTGTCATTATTATTATTATTATTATTATTATTATTATTACTACTACTACTACTACTACTACTACTACTACTATTATTATTGGATTCTATTATTAATAGTATTTACAAGCTTATTGAATGGTAATGGTGGCCAAGGGTATGCATGTTCTGAAGTGGTGTAACTACATAGGGTGCAGCTGCTATAGGGCCCTTGCTGATCCCAGGGTCCCCAGCTCCCCCTGTACCCAGTCACAGGCTTCATCCAAGTCCCGTATTGTGCGCCTCTCTCTCTTCCCGACTCTTTCTCTCTCGGACACTGTCTCTCTCACTGACACTCAGACTCTCTCTCCCTGACACTCTCACTCTCTAACACTGTCTCTCCCTCTCTCCCTGACACTGTCTCTCCTCTCTCCCTGACACTGTCTCTCCCTCTCTCTCAGACACTCTTTTTCTGTCACTTTCTCTCTCCCTGACACTGTCTTTCCCTCCCTCCTTGACACTCTCTCTCTCTCTCTCTCTCTCTCTCTCTCTCTCTCTCACACACACACACACACACACACACACACACACACACACACTGTCTCTCTCCCTGACACTCTCTCTATCCATCTCTCTCTTCCTGATACTCAGACTCTCTCTTTGACACTGTCTCTACCTCTCTCTCGGACCAGTCTCTCTCTCCCTGACACTCAAGGTGTGTACACATGGTGAGATATTTTCTTATGATTTTGACCATATAGTCAAAATCGTAAGAAAAGTTAGTGCAGATTGCAAGGTGAAAGTCACCTTGCGATCCCAATGTGATGCCGATGCATGGTCCCGCACGGTCGGCATCGCAAGCCTAGATAGACTGTTCAGGCAAGTCAATTTTGACTATCTCGTAGAAAAGATAGTCAAAATCGCACATAGTATCGCAAGCACAGTCATTATGTGCTTCCGATACCAACCTAGTCCCTATCGCACAGTGAGAATCTGGGTTAGCCTGAATCTCACCGTGTGTATGCACCTTCAGACTCTCTCTCTCTCTCTCTCTCTGACACTGTCTCTCCCTCTCTCTCCCTGACACTGTCTCTGTCTCTCATTCCATCTCACTCTTCCTGACACTCAGACTCTCTCTCTCTCTCTGACACTCTCCCTCTCTCACTGACACTGTCTCTCCCTGACACTCAGACTTTCTCTCTACCTGACACTGTCTCTCCCTCTCTCTAACAATGTCTCTCTACCTCCCTGACACATTCTCTCTCCATCTTTCTCTCCCTGAGACTCTCTCTAATATTTTCTTGCTTCCATCTCTTTCTTTCTTTCTTTCTTTCTTTCTTTCTTTCTTTCTTTCTTTCTTTCTTTCTTTCTTTCTTTCTTTCTTTCTTTCTTTCTTTCTTTCTTTCTTTCTTTCTTTCTCCCTCCCAGACTCTCTCTTTCAATACCGCTCACTCCCCTCCCCCTCTCTCTTTTCCTCCTCTCTCTCTTTCTCTCTATAAATCCCTCTTTCTCTCTATGATGCCCTCTCTCCCCTTCTCATCCCTTTCTCTCTATTTCTGCTGACACTCTCTCTCGCATCTCTCATTTCTTCTTTTTCCATGAAATCCCTTCCCACGTCTCTTTCTCTCCCTCTCTTTCTTGCTCCTCTCTTTCTCTCTCACTGCCCCTGACACCCTCTTTTTCTCTCTCGAAAACCCCTCACTCTCTCTTTTCTGCTTACCTAAAGGGCATTGTAATGACAATGGAGAGGAGGGGAACCTTTCAGGATTTTGCTATGGGGCCCACAAAGTTTTAGTTATGCCCCTGATTCTCTGATTAGTTGCTGGGGATGCAGTTTCTCTATTATTCTTATTATTCGATTATTGTCATTATTTATTACAATAAACTGGTTATATGCTAGTTCATATTTGCCTCCATGACAAAGACCATGTAACTTTTATCTCCCAACTCTCTACCATGTCATTCAAGAGGTGTAGTCACTGCATGTTGGGGTATGTTATGTATCCATTTGTGTATTTTGTAATTTCTGTAATTTGTGTAATTTCTGGAGTGTGAGTCTGCCCACAGTCATTTAATATAGGTAATCCTCCCGTCAACTTGGGACAAGCTACTGTACATATGAGTGAAGTCAATAGTATCTTTCAAAGAGCTCTCCTAGCATGTTTTAAGAATCTTATTTCCTTCACAGTATAGCAAATTTTTAATAAGATATAACCATATTACATCAAATTGTGTTGTATTTATGGTATAAAATGTTCACAGTGCATAAATGTATTTTTTAACTATATAGCAAGCTCTTTTAACTGGATTTCATTTTATTGACTATTCACAATTTTAACTACGAGCAAATCACATATTGATAGAAAAAGGACAAATAAATGTTAGAAAATTGGTCTTGAGTTTGTATTACTCCTTCTGAGGAAAGAACATTATACTCTTATCAGGCTATAATATTTTCTTTATTAAATGGAACATTGTGCACTATGTATAGCAATAAGAATAAAAGTCCTTTTCAAGTTTACTTTGCTCTTACTCATGCATTAAGCAAAAAATCTGTATAGTCATTCCCATTAAAACAAGAAATTCAGAGCTGTTCCATTTCAGAACAATTTAGATTTCATTGAAATCTTCTAGCAAGCTGTCAAGTGCAACACTTACATTAAGCCAATCATCTCAGTTGTTCAAAAGCAATACATTACATGTAACATTTAAATAAAATTGTGCTTTATTTAAAACTTGCAAAGCTGATCTTTTTTCCCTTCTTTATTTATATCCAGCTGCTGTGGAACTAAGGGGGTCATTCCGACCTAATCGCACGCTGCCATTTTTTGCAGTGCAGCGATCAGGTCACTACTGCGCATGCATCTGCACCACAATGCGCATCATACGGGGACACAGCGGATCGTTGCTGGGCGATGGATTTAATGAAGAATCCATTCGCACAGCCGGTCGCAAGAAGATTGACAGGAAGAAGGTGTTTATTGGTGTCAACTGACCGTTTTCAGGGAGTGGTTGGAAAAACACAGGCATGTTCAAGCGTTTACAGGGCAGGTGTCTGACATCAATTCCGGGAACAGACAGGCTGAAGTGATTGCAGCAGCTGAGTATGTTCAGACCTACTCAGAAACTGCACAAACTATTTTTGTAGTGCTCGGCTGCAGAGCCGGCCATATCCAATATGATGCCCTAGGCAAGATTTTTGGCTGGTGCCCCCTAGCGCCACCACTAGTTCCGCCTCTGACCCTGCACCCCTTTCCCAGCAACATCACCCCTCACCCATAGCAGTCCTCATTTTGGTGTGCCTACCCCCGATATTTTAAATAGGAACAGTGTGCACATTCGGCGCACTGCTCAAAAAGGGATGTGTTCTTGTGGGGATGGGGCATGGCCACACAACAGTAACCGCAATTCAAATAACGCCACACAGTAGTGCAACTTTATTCATATTATATCATGTGATAGTGCCTTATTACTTCATGCAGCAGGAGATGCCTGGTGTGAGTCAGCTGGCAGCTCTGCTAACTAGAGATGTGCACCGGAAATTTTTCGGGTTTTGTGTTTTGGTTTTGGGTTCGGTTCCGTGGCCGTGTTTTGGGTTCGAACGCGTTTTGGCAATACCTCACCGAATTTTTTTTGTCGGATTCGGGTGTGTTTTGGATTCGGGTGTTTTTTTCAAAAAACCCTTAAAAACAGCTTAAATCATAGAATTTGGGGGTCATTTTGATCCCAAAGTATTATTAACCTCAATAACCATAATTTCCACTAATTTTCAGACCTCACAATATTATTTTTAGTCCTAAAATTTGCACCGAGGTCGCTGGATGACTAAGCTCAGCGACCCAAGTGGCCGACACAAACACCTGGCCCATCTAGGAGTGGCACTGCAGTGTCACGCAGGATGGCCCTTCCAAAAAACACTCCCCAAACAGCACATGACGCAAAGAAAAAAAGAGGCGCAATGAGGTAGCTGTGTGACTAAGCTCAGCGACCCAAGTGGCCGACACAAACACCTGGCCCATCTAGGAGTGGCACTGCAGTGTCACGCAGGATGGCCCTTCCAAAAAACACTCCCCAAACAGCACATGACGCAAAGAAAAAAAGAGGCGCAATGAGGTAGCTGTGTGAGTAAGCTAAGCGACCCTAGTGGCCGACACAAACACCTGGCCCATCTAGGAGTGGCACTGCAGTGTCACGCAGGATGGCCCTTCCAAAAAATACTCCCCAAACAGCACATGACGCAAAGAAGAAAAAAAGAGGCGCAATGAGGTAGCTGTGTGACTAAGATAAGTGACCCTAGTGGCCGACACAAACACCTGGCCCATCTAGGAGTGGCACTGCAGTGTCACGCAGGATGGCCCTTCCAAAAAACACTCCCCAAACAGCACATGACGCAAAGAAAAATGAAAGAAAAAAGAGGTGCAAGATGGAATTGTCCTTGGGCCCTCCCACCCACCCTTATGTTGTATAAACAGGACATGCACACTTTAACCAACCCATCATTTCAGTGACAGGGTCTGCCACACGACTGTGACTGAAATGACGGGTTGGTTTGGACCCCCACCAAAAAAGAAGCAATTAATCTCTCCTTGCACAAACTGGCTCTACAGAGGCAAGATGTCCACCTCATCATCATCCTCCGATTCATCACCGTGTACATCCCCCTCCTCACAGATTATCAATTCGTCCCCACTGGAATCCACCATCACAGCTCCCTGTGTACTTTGTGGAGGCAATTGCTGCTGGTGAATGTCTCCATGGAGGAATTGATTATAATTCATTTTAATGAACATCATCTTCTCCACATTTTCTGGAAGTAACCGCGTACGCCGATTGCTGACAAGGTGAGCAACTCTTTCGGAGTACACACTTGTGGGAGGGCAACTTAGGTAGAATAAAGCCAGTTTGTGCAAGGGCCTCCAAATTGCCTCTTTTTCCTGCCAGTATACGTACGGACTGTCTGACGTGCCTACTTGGATGCGGTCACTCATATAATCCTCCACCATTCTTTCAATGGTGAGAGAATCATATGCAGTGACAGTAGACGACATGTCCGTAATCGTTGGCAGGTTCTTCAGTCCGGACCAGATGTCAGCATCAGCAGTCGCTCCAGACTGCCCTGCATCACCGCCAGCGGGTGGGCTCGGAATTCTGAGCCTTTTCCTCGCACCCCCAGTTGCGGGAGAATGTGAAGGAGGAGATGTTGACAGGTCGCGTTCCGCTTGACTTGACAATTTTCTCACCAGCAGTTCTTTGAACCCCTGCAGACTTGTGTCTGCCGGAAAGAGAGATACAACGTAGGTTTTAAATCTAGGATCGAGCACGGTGGCCAAAATGTAGTGCTCTGATTTCAACAGATTGACCACCCGTGAATCCTTGTTAAGCGAATTAAGGGCTACATCCACAAGTCCCACATGCCTAGCGGAATCGCTCAGTGTTAGCTCCTCCTTCAATGTCTCCAGCTTCTTCTGCAAAAGCCTGATGAGGGGAATGACCTGACTCAGGCTGGCAGTGTCTGAACTGACTTCACGTGTGGCAAGTTCAAAAGGTTGCAGAACCTTGCACAACGTTGAAATCATTCTCCACTGCGCTTGAGACAGGTGCATTCCACCTCCTATATCGTGGTCAGTTGTATAGGCTTGAATGGCCTTTTGCTGCTCCTCCAACCTCTGAAGCATATAGAGGGTTGAATTCCACCTCGTTACCACTTCTTGCTTCAGATGATGGCAGGGCAGGTTCAGGCGTTTTTGGTGTTGCTCCAGTCTTCTGTACGTGGTGCCTGTACGCCGAAAGTGTCCCGCAATTCTTCTGGCCACCGACAGCATCTCTTGCACGCCCCTGTCGTTTTTTAAATAATTCTGCACCACCAAATTCAAGGTATGTGCAAAACATGGGACGTGCTGGAATTTGCCCAGATTTAATGCACACACAATATTGCTGGCGTTGTCCGATGCCACAAATCCACAGGAGAGTCCAATTGGGGTAAGCCATTCTGCGATGATCTTCCTCAGTTGCCGTAAGAGGTTTTCAGCTGTGTGCGTATTCTGGAAAGCGGTGATACAAAGCGTAGCCTGCCTAGGAAAGAGTTGGCGTTTGCGAGATGCCGCTGCTGTTCTTGCGGCGGGAGTCAATACATCTACCCAGTGGACTGTCACAGTCATATAGTCCTGAGTCTGCCCTGCTCCACTTGTCCACATGTCCGTGGTTAAGTGGACATTGGGTACAACTGCATTTTTTAGGACACTGGTGAGTCTTTTTCTGAGGTCTGTGTACATTTTCGGTATCGCCTGCCTAGAGAAATGGAACCTAGATGGTATTTGGTACCGGGGACACAGTACCTCAAACTAGTCAATAGTTGGCTCTGCAGTAATGATGGATACCGGAACCACGTTTCTCACCGCCCAGGATGCCAAGGCCTCAGTTATCCGCTTTGCAGCAGGATGACTGCTGTGATATTTCATCTTCCTCGCAAAGGACTGTTGGACAGTCAATTGCTTGGTGGAAGTAGTAAAAGTGGTCTTACGACTTCCCCTCTGGGATGACCATCGACTCCCAGCAGCAACAACAGCAGCGCCAGCAACAGTAGGCGTTACACTCAAGGATGCATCGGAGGAATCCCAGGCAGGAGAGGACTCGTCAGAATTGGCAGTGACATGGCCTGCAGGACTATTGGCATTCCTGGGGAAGGAGGAAATTGACACTGAGGGAGTTGGTGGGGTGGTTTGCGTGAGCTTGGTTACAATAGGAAGGGATTTACTGGTCAGTGGACTGCTTCCGCTGTCGGCCAAAGTTTTTGAACTTGTCACTGACTTATGATGAATGCGCTGCAGGTGATGTATAAGGGAGGATGTTCCGAGGTGGTTAACGTCCTTACCCCTACTTATTACAGCTTGACAAAGGCAACACACGGCTTGACACCTGTTGTCCGCATTTCTGTTTAAATACTTCCACACCGAAGAGCTGATTTTTTTGGTATTTTCACCAGGCATGTCAATGGCCATATTCCTCCCACGGACAACAGGTGTCTCCCCGGGTGCCTGACTTAAACAAACCACCTCACCATCAGAATCCTCCTTGTCAATTTCCTCCCCAGCGCCAGCAACACCCATATCCTCCTCATCCTGGTGTACTTCAACACTGACATCTTCAATCTGACTATCAGGAACTGGACTGTGGGTGCTCCTTCCAGCACTTGCAGGGGGCGTGCAAATGGTGGAAGGCGCATGCTCTTCACGTCCAGTGTTGGGAAGGTCAGGCATCGCAACCGACACAATTGGACTCTCCTTGTGGATTGGTGATTTCGAAGAACGCACAGTTCTTTGCTGTGCTTTTGCCAGCTTAAGTCTTTTCATTTTTCTAGCGAGAGGCTGAGTGCTTCCATCCTCATGTGAAGCTGAACCACTAGCCATAAACATAGGCCAGCGCCTCAGCCGTTCCTTGCCACTCCGTGTGGTAAATGGCATATTGGCAAGTTTACGCTTCTCCTCCGATGATTTTATTTTAGATTTTTGAGTCCTTTTTTTACTGATATTTTGTGTTTTGGATTTTACATGCTCTGTACTATGACATTGGGCATCAGCCTTGGCAGACGACGTTGATGGAATTTCATCGTTTCGGCCATGACTAGTGGCAGCAGCTTCAGCACGAGGTGGAAGTGGATCTTGATCTTTCCCTATTTTTGGAACCTCAACATTTTTGTTCTCCATATTTTAATAGGCACAACTAAAAGGCACCTCAGGTAAACAATGGAGATGGATGGATACTAGTATACTTATGGATGACGAGTGACTGACGACACAGAGGTAGCTACAGCCGTGGACTACCGTACTGCGTCTGCTAGTATAGAGATGATAATGATATAAAAAATATATATATATCACTACTGCAGGTATATATAATATAATGACGGACCTGCTGGACACTGTCAGCAGACTCCTAAACTACTAGTATGAAGAAGATAGAAAAAAAAAACCCACCACAGGTAGGTATACAATTATGGACGAGCACTGACGACACAGAGGTAGCTACAGCCGTGGACTACCGTACTGCGTCTGCTAGTATAGAGATGAGAATGATATAAAAAATATATATATATCACTACTGCAGGTATATATAATATAATGACGGACCTGCTGGACACTGTCAGCAGACTCCTAAACTACTAGTATGAAGAAGATAGAAAAAAAAAAACCACCACAGGTAGGTATACAATTATGGACGAGCACTGACGACACAGAGGTAGCTACAGCCGTGGACTACCGTACTGCGTCTGCTAGTATAGAGATGATAATGATATAAAAATATATATATATATCACTACTGCAGGTATATATAATATAATGACGGACCTGCTGGACACTGTCAGCAGACTCCTAAACTACTAGTATGAAGAAGATAGAAAAAAAAACCCCACCACAGGTAGGTATACAATTATGGACGAGCACTGATGACACAGAGGTAGCTACAGCCGTGGACTACCGTACTGCATCTGCTAGTATAGAGATGATAATGATATAAAAAATATATATATATCACTACTGCAGGTATATATAATATAATGACGGACCTGCTGGACACTGTCAGCAGACTCCTAAACTACTAGTATGAAGAAGATAGAAAAAAAAAACCCACCACAGGTAGGTATACAATTATGGACGAGCACTGACGACACAGAGGTAGCTACAGCCGTGGACTACTGTACTGCGTCTGCTAGTATAGAGATGATAATGATATAAAAATATATATATATATCACTACTGCAGGTATATATAATATAATGACGGACCTGCTGGACACTGTCAGCAGACTCCTAAACTACTAGTATGAAGAAGATAGAAAAAAAAACCCACCACAGGTACGTATACAATTATGGACGAGCACTGACGACACAGAGGTAGCCACAGCCGTGGACTACCGTACTGCGTCTGCTAATATAGAGATGATAAAGATGATAGAGATGAACAAAAAAAATATAACACTACTGCAGGTAAATATTTATATAATATAATGAATGACGGACCTGCTGGACACTGTCAGCAGAATGCGTTTATAGAATTAAAAAAAAAAACACCACAGGAGTGTTTAACTTTTTCAGGCAGACAATATACTGGTGGTCACTGGTCAGTCACACTGGCAGCAAAAGTGTGCACTGTACTCCTGCTATAACTGCACCCCAGTCTCCCCCACAATTCAGCTGTGTGAGCAGTGAGCACTCAGCACAGTCAGATATACATAGATGATATTATCATGTAGCACACTGAGGCTGAGCACAGATATGGTATGTGACTGTGTATAGTTTTTTTTCAGGCAGAGAACGGATTATATTAAATAATAAATAAAACTGGTGGTGGTCACTAGTAACTATCAGCAAAACTCTGCACTCTGAGTACTCCTAATGCTCCCCAAAATTACTAAGTTAGTAGTAAATCAACTCAAGTGTCTCTATCTATTCTAACGGAGAGGACGCCAGCCACGTCCTCTCCCTATCAATCTTAATGCACGTGTGAAAATGGCGGCGACGCGCGGCTCCTTATATAGAATCCGAGTCTCGCGATAGAATACGAGCCTCGCGAGAATCCGACAGCGGGATGATGACGTTCGGGCGCGCTCGGGTTAACCGAGCAAGGCGGGAAGATCCGAGTCTGCCTCGGACCCGTGTAAAAAGGCTGAAGTTCGGGGGGGTTCGGATTCCGAGGAACCAAACCCGCTCATCTCTACTGCTAACGTTGGGTGCCTTTTTTGATGAAAATGCATCTTATTTGCATTACCATGTGGCTAGGATGCACAAGCAGCTTCTGCTGATTAAAATTATATGCAGCATGCCTATATTCTGTGTGATTTCCAGGAATACACTGTAACAAAGCATTTCGTATGCAGATACAGCCACAGTCACACACAGAAAATAGGCATGCCGCATATCATTTTAATCAGCAGAAGCTGCTTGTGCCCCTAGGCATAGCAAATGCCCTAGGCATTTGCCTAGTTTGCCTATGCCTAGGGCTGGCTCTGCTCGGCTGTACAGGCATTCGCACACTTGCAAAGCTAAAATTCACTCCCCAATGGGCGGCGACTATGCATTTGCATGGCTGCAAAAAGTAGCTAGCAGGCAATCAACTCAGAATGACCCCCTAAACATCCCAGCATGCGCTGCTACAATTTTAGTATGCCTTAATAGAAAAACTGAGGCAGGGCATGCTGTGACAATAACCAAATGTTCTCTCAAATCAAATCTCTATGTTTCTTATATCTTGGACAGTTACTATTTCTAATGGGTGTAGTATGATTCACTGGCACTTGGGATCCCGGCGCCCAGCATACCAATGCCAGGATCCCAACCACCAGAATGCTGGGTGAGCACAAAAGAGCCCCTTGCGGGCTTGCTGTGCTCGATACGCTGCGGGCACAGTAGCGCGCTACGTGCACAACTCTATTTATTCTCCCTCCAGGGGTGCGGTGGACACCCCAAGACGGAGAATAGTTGTCCGTATACCGCCGGTCAGGATTCTGGCACCGGTATGCTGACCGCCGGGATCCCGACAGCTGGTGTATCAAGGGCCACCCATTTCAAATGTACTGTATTCATCCCAACTATAACTACTACACCATGTTACAGAGGGTTCGATACAGGATCACAGCACTTGTACTAAGTAAGGTAACCCTGAACCCTTAACCCTCTAACCCTAACCTGCCTTTCTCGCAACTTGATCCTAGCCTACCCCCACCTCCTAGCAATCTAACCCTAACCCCCCTAGTGGTGCCTAACTTTTCCTACCCACAGACTAAACCTAACCCTCACTCCCCAGCAACCTAACCCTAATCTTTCCCATCTGCAGCCTAACCACCCCCTTGCAGCCTAAACCTACCCAACCCCCTCAGCTCACAAGTGCGGTGTCCCGGCAGTCCTTGATCTGGATTCCAGTGGTCGGGATCCCAGTGCCAGCATTTCAATCTATGTCCAACAAGTTCTGCTATTGGTCATGCCTACTCGGTGTATAGCCCCAAATATACGAAATCTCTGCATAGTAGACCTGCAATTGCACCATATTTGCTGACGTTCTGGCTGCCCCCTTGGGCTCAGTGGGAGTGGGGGTGTTGTGGGAAAGTGGGAGACAGGGCAGTGGACTTGCTGATGCGATAGATTGCAATGTGAAGTGGGGGAGGGGCCGCAATGGTGCAATTCAGCGCAAACAGTGTATTCAGCCGTGCCCACTCTTCCAGGCACATTGGAGCGCCATCCAATTTGTTCAGGTGTTCCAGGATGCTCTCAGCTGTTCCAAGAGAGTAGGCAAGTATGAATTGTACAGTACTAGTTGTTAGTACAAAAATGTATTGCTAAAATATCATTTTTAATTGACATTCCTTTTAGAATAGTTAAAAACCCTGCTGAAATTATAAATCCAGGAAAGGCCTAGCTCATTATAGGAATTACCGAACTATTGCATTGCAAAATACAGATATTAAAAGTAACGCAATTGGCTAATTGTCCACCATATTATTTGTGCACCATGATCACTTAAACTATATTTTAAAATTATTTGAACACATACAGTATAGAAAATATATGCTCCCATTGTGTCTGTGTAAATGCCATTTGTGGCCACAACATTTGAAGCCAATGTTCTTCCTTGATTGCAGTAGTAACCAATAATTTGGAAGCTTGGATAGCCTACAGATATATGATTACATTCAGTACATTTCTATCTAACTGTGTATGGAAAAATTCCTTAACAAATGGTCAGGAGAAGTTATTCTCCCCAAACTTGCTTTTATAATTTTTCAAATCCTGGTTTACGCATACCCTGCATCCAGAAAGCACTAGGCAGATTTAACAATGGTATATTCCCTGGAGCATCTTTTGGAGCATCTCACTTGGATCCCAAAAACTTTACAACCAGCATGTTGCACAATGTTTGCTTCACTACAGTGTATATTTCATAGGGCATTTGTTTGTACCAAAGACATTGGTGGTCATTCCGAGTTGTTCGCTCGTTGCCGATTTTCGCTATGCTGCGATTTGTTGCTAAATGCGCTAAGTTATTTTACACAAAACTTAGTAGATTTGCTGTTGATCATGCTGCGCTTTTCAGTCGCACTGCTGATCAGTGAGTGATTGACAGGAAAGGGGCGTTTCTGGGTGGTAACTGAGCGTTTTCCGGGAGTGTGCTAAAAAACACAGGCGTGTAAGGGAAAAACGCGGGAGTGGCTGGGGAAACGAGGGAGTGGCTGTCCGAACGCAGGGCGTGTTTGTGACGTCAAACCAGGAACTAAACGGACTGAGGTGATCGCAATCTAGGAGTAGGTCTGGAGCTACTCAGAAACTGCAAGAAAATATTTAGTAGCAGTTCTGCTAATCTTTCGTTCGCTATTTTGCTAAGCTAAGATACACTCCCAGAGGGCGGCGGCCTAGCATGTGCAGTGCTGCTAAAAGCAGCTAGCGAGCGAACAACTTGGAATGAGGGCCATTATCTTATTAACCCTATGTTTTGCTGGATGTGTGTTAGTGCACTTAGGGGGAGATGTACTAAGCAGTGATAAGAATGGAAAAGTGAGCCAGTGGAGCAGTTGCCCATGGCATCCGATCATCTGCTCTATATAACTTTATAGCATGCAATATAAGTGTTACTTCGATGCTGATTGGGTGTTATGGGAAACTTCCCCACTGGCTCACTTCTCCACACTTTTCACTGCTTAGTACATCTCCCCCTGTATCTCTGGCTAACACCTATCTCTTTGGCATTCTATGAGATTCTGGGCCTGATTCAGAGATATATGTTGATATTGGATGCAGTGGGGCAATGTTTTGCCACTGCTCATGAGTCTTGTAAATTGCTCTTTGCATGTGTCGGGATGCACTTGCAGCAGTGGCCACAATGAGGATTTATTTGCAAACTGAGTGATGGGCAGGGAATGTTTGTAGGAGGTAACAGGTGACGAGCAACTCAAGCACAGGCGTATTCCCTCACAGCCCAAATTTTGAAATACACTGTATTTAAAAACAAAAATGGTTTAAACACCTATTGATGCCCCATTCCAACTGTAGATCCACCCATATTATCCACAGCTCCACCCCCAGGAGGGCCCTGCCTATTTTGTCAGTCCCGGGCCCCACAATTTCTGATGGCAGCCCTGCTGTTGATTATATATGTTGTTTTTTTCTAATTATATTTAGAGGAAAAAAAACAACTTTAAAATGTCCTGTAAAATGTGTGTCACTAATATAAAAAAAATCCTTTTAATTTGTTATAAGTGTCATTGTCTACACCACCTACCTCTTCCAGTGCTACCCTGGCTGAAGACATTAAGGGGTATATTCAATTGAAGTCGAAAGCTGCCGTCTGTTGAAAAGATGACAGTTTTTGACTTTTTTAGGTCAGAAGGGGTTCCGACCTATTCAATCAAACTCCACATTTTTTCGACAAGTCGAGGAATTCAATTTGTTGAAAAGCACGTGGATCGGCGGAATAACTGCCGATCCACGTGCTTGTGTCGAAAACGGGGACAAAACCATCAGGTTTTGTCCCCCTTTTTGACCATCTCACTTCGACTTTAAAAAAAGTCGAACTGAGATGGGGAGAGCACTGCCGTAGACTGGAGAGCCGAGGCGGGGACGGGGAGAGCTGAGGTGGGGACGGGGTGAGCAGCGCTGGAGGATGTCACAACCGCCGCTCAAAGCAGCATCCACCCGGCTCCAGCAAGCGAGACTTTGCTTGCTGGAGCCAGGTGGATGCTGCCATCAGCGGCGGCTGTGATGCAGGGACTGGGAGAGGAGGGACTGGAGAGGCAGAGAGACGGGGGGGAGAATGGGGAGAACCGTGGGCAGACGGGGGGAGAGGCAGCGATGGGAGAGGCAGATAGACGGGGGGAGATGGGGGAGAGCCATGGGCAGATTGGTGAGAGCAGTGCTACAGCAGTGCTGTAGCGCTGCTCTCCCCTGTCTGCCCGTGGCTCTCCCCCATCTCCCCCATCCCCGCATCTCAATTCGACTTTTTTAAAAGTCAAATTGAGATGTCATTGAATAGCCCAGGTCGGATCCATTCCGACAAAAGAATGTCGGAATGGATCCGACTTCAATTTAATATACCCCTAAGTGATATTAGGGTGGCATAGGAAAAACAGAATACCATGCTTGAGAAAGTATTTGTGCTCCTGGAGGAACAATATTAACTCCAAGAGCCCACATGTGGGAGACCACTCTTCTCTCTCTGTACACTCCACCACAGAACAACCATCCAGATGGTTCCATCCCTCAGGGCACCTGAAGATCCACCAGAAAACATTTATAATAAACATTACCTTTATATGTCAATAATTTTGTTTTTGTATAAAGTACATAACCAGTGATTGTTAAAATATGTATCAGCAAATATTGGTGCCACAGCCAGATGCAATGCTGCACCTAAATGTTCCCAACCCTCATTGGCTGTTGGTGAAGTTGCTGGTGAGTAATCTCTGAAATATAAGGAAAAAAATATTATCTTCTGTGGAAAATACAATTTTTTAAAAACATGTTATGCTAGACCTTAAGTGACAAATTCACCAAGCTAGTAAATGCAGTGAAACATTCTAACATCATGCAGAATTCCCTTTTAAAATCTTACTAAAATTGCTCAGACATGTGTAACGGCCTGATTTTCTGTGCAGATTTGAAAGTAGCTTGATGCACTTGATAATAAAGGCCTTAATTTACCTCAGTGTTCTAAAATTCTTTAAAAAGCATGATGCACAGCACAAAAGCTCTTAAAGAACTAAATAATGTCAAGTCATCAGAAATGGCTCTCAGGTTCAGTCATTTGATTTTTAAAAACAATAATGTGCTACTACTTATGTAAATAATTATTACACATTTCCTTTCTTTCTTAGGACCCTAATATGCCATGTCCACATACACACCACCTCCCATTGCTTGGTATTTGCACCCTCCCATCTGCCCTTAGATGTTTTCAATCATCACAGGTTCCTAACTTGCTGTCTACAGATTACAATCAGCACTATAATTGGTAAGTCCTGGATAAATTGATATATTGTATTAGTATTAGTGATGTTAGGGACCCATCTGATGATTGACGTGGTACAGTAGATTGGAACGCATTTTTGCCGAAATGTGCTAAGAACCTCAATTATACTCCATATTAATTGTAGAGTTTATCAATATTATTTAGACTATCAGTATTCTTAGTGCTGAGAGTGTGCTTTTGCATTTTCTTTTTCCTGCATGTTTCTACAAGTCTCAGCATAGTAACACCTCCTAATATGAGTCTGCAGTCTAAGCCCTTCTTTTCCTCTGTATTTCTGTATATAAAGTACACTTTAAGGTTGAGACTCTTTCTACTTGATATTAGCACCCCACAAATTTGCCCTTAGGTTTTTTTTTTATCAGCACAGGTTCCTACAGTACATTGCCTTTTACATATTAGAATGGGCCCTATTATAGGTAAGTCCTGGATAAATGTAAATAATGTGTTAGTATTAGGAATTTTAGGGAGTAAGATGGACCTGAGGGCACTACAGTGTGTTAAATGCATTTATATTTATTTATGTAAAAACAAGAGTTCAGTTTTAAATGTAACTGACCATCATATTACAGATGTGGTCTCTTTCTTTGTTGCTATATAATGTGGAGAGGCATATAGTCGCGGATGCATGCGCACACACCGGATGGACCAGAGGCCTCCAAAGGAAGCTCCCGCCACTGCTACACACACCAGAGAGACTGAGGGAGGTACAGTACACAGGTAATGGGGCACTATCCATCCGCTACCCTTATCAATGTCCACAGCAGCTGGGATTAAGACACTGCCGGAGGTTTCAGTATTCAGCACAGCTGCAACAGCAACAGGCAACCTCGCACAGCAACAATGCAAAAGGACACATCTGTATATTGCAAGAATTTCTTTATAAAACCTTAACTACCTATGCATCTTTTTATGGGCCCAAGTTGACCACATGTGACAGCGGAGACTTTACTTTATATTTTCTGACTGCCTTCTTCAACATTATCAAATTTTAACATATGTCATTTTTTTAAGTTGGCAAAACTTCAAGCATAGGCTGAAGGAGAAAGACAATGACTTACAGCATCACTCCAAGGGGACAGGTGGAGGCCCAACCCCTCAATCATTGGTGGGCACCCTACTATAGAAGATGTATCAGGGAGCAGGAGGTGATAGGTACTTGTAATATTTGTAGTATTGCATTTAGTAAATGTAATAATTTATAAACACACACACACACACACACACACACACACACACACACACATATATATTGTACTTTGCACTATATATTGGGTGCACCTACCTTCCATGGACCATTCATAGGAGATTGCAGTTGATTTACCATCAGAACCAGAGCTGCAACCCTGCACCTGTGAGGCCTTTCTTCAGAAGCTTAATGATGACAATCACATTAATTCTGATACACTTTTGGGGATAGAAGACTCCTTCTTTACCCTGAATGAAAGTGTAAAAAAACTCTAGAGATTACCTAAAGCCCAGTTGTAAAAATGAGGCTTCTGCTCATTTTAATCAAGAATTGAGGGAGATTGCAGAGAAGATGCATCAACATCGTCTGAAACCAGCACCTCTACCTGAGCCCTCCACCTCTGTCCAGCAGTCCCCAAGGCCAGGTCAGGCTACTAGGCTCTCAAGGTGGCAGTTGATTCTTCAAGCTCCTCAGCCTGCCCCTAAGTGTGGGACGAGAAAGTTACTTTAGTTGTGATCTTTTCCTAAATCCTTTGTTTTGCAGAAACACATAATTACCTAATCCTATTATGAAGTTTGTAAACTACAAGTGTCTCAAGTATGTATACCTTCTTGATGTGTTTTTTTTTCTTTTTGTTTGGGCCCAGGTGGATTGGTTCAAAAGTTTTCTCATCATTTGTTTACACCATAGTGCTAGTTCCTAATTTTGCTGCATTAGGAGTTGGTGCTTGATAAACAAGTGAGTGCCTTTTTTGTTTAAACCGTTGGGATAGATCACTAGGTGCAGTGTACAGTACATAGGGGTGTGTATGTGTGTTCATCCCCCAAACGGAGCTCCATTGGGTGCCCTCCAGTGGCCACCAGCAGCACCACAAGGGTGAGGAGCAGTGTTAGCCTTTAGTATATATAGCTATGTAATATTATATTGAAAAAGTCTGCATCTCTTACTCCACTGTCACTATCAACCCCTATCACTCCACTCTCTCCCAAGTCCCTATCTACCCCAACCCATCCCTCCTCTTTCTCCATCGAGGGGGATGGAGTCCCAAGTCCCTATCTGCCCCAAGTCTCTATCTTCCCCAACCCCTGCTGGCTCTCTCCCAAGCCTCTTCTCTCTGCATGCAGCAAGTGTGAAACAGTGTGATCAAAATTATTATTAGCAGCAGCAGCTTAGGAGGCTGTAACATCTCCCTGCAGTATAACTTTCACTTGTGACCATTTGCAGCACACAAAGAGTAATTTGTCCTTTGGGCACCCTCTAGTGGGCTCTAGTGGTTGCCGACACACATAACCGAGGTAAGGAGCAGTGTTAGCCTTTTATTATATAGGATACAATCAGTTATCATTAATATCACCATTTTGACCAGCCCTAAACTACTTGCAATGTTTCATTTAAAACACTGCTATCTGCTAGCATGAGTGCAGTGACAAGACAATCATACTTCTGAGCAAATGTCCATGTTGTGGATTACCCACCGACAGTCCTGACTTGCATACGCCAAAACACAAGCTGGAGGAAAATCTGTGAATAAGTGCTTAGACTACTGACATACAGTATGCACACAAGACATTTGCCCCCAATGGAGATAATCATTCCTTACATGCACATGACTTTAAATCAGGCCCTAACTGTGTTTATGTGTATACATGTTCTTTCCAGTTTCAGGAAGGATATTATGTGTATATATAATTCATTATTTTTAGCTACCTTCTTAAGGAATTATTCAATTGTTAGTGAAACAAAAGAGTGAAACAAACAAAAGATTAAGATAGATTTGTAATTAAATTAGTTCCAATTTTGCTACAAAGTAGACTTCTCTACTATAAGTTTAGTGAGATTACAATGTATTTGTTTTCTTCATAATTGTATGTATATAAGCACACGCACACACGCACACACACACACACACACACACACACACACACACACACACACACATTTTTGGATATGTTATCTAGATGCATGTAACATAATTTTGAGACAGATTGAATGTGGAGGCCAAAGGACAGTTAGGGATGGCATATAGGCAGTAAGCTTGTGAGATAAGATTGATTGTCGAGTTCTCAACAGTGATAGAGATATCAGGTTGGTAACTACTATAAGCCAGTGGAAATTTAATTAACTCTGTTTTGGAAATATTATGTTTAAGGTAGCGTGAGGACATCCAATATGAGACAACAGAGAGGCATTGAGTGACATGGACATATACAGATAGATTCAAAACTGGGGAGGATAGGTAGATTTGAGTATCATCTGTATACAGATTATACTGAAATTCAAAAGAGCTGAATAGTTTACTAAGAGATGAGGTATAGATTGAGAAAAGCAGAGGACTTAAGACCGAGCTTTGGGTTACTCCAACTAATAGAGGTAGCAAAGAGGAGGTGGATTCAGAGAAGCGGACACTGAAGGAGCAATTAGATAGATAGGATAGGAACCACGAAAGGGCTGTGTCCTGAAGACCTAGGGAGTGTAGTGTTTGTATGAGAAGAGAGTGGTCAACAGTGTCAAAAGCAGCAGAGAGATCAAGAAGAATAAGATTTGAGTAGTGACCTTTAGACTTCGCAGTGACAAGATCATTCACTACTTTAGTCAGTGCAGTCTCTGTGGCGTGTTAGGAATGAAAGCCTGACTGCTGTGGGCCAAATAAATGGTGTGAGTTAAGAAAGTGTGTGAGGTGAGTGTATGCAAGTCTCTCAGGTAGCATGAAGAGTCAAGGGAGCTGATAGATGCGACAGTAGTTTGAGAGGGCATTACGGTCAGTATTTTTCTTTTTTCCAGAATGGGTGTAATCACTGCATTCTTGATTAGTGATGTAAAGATGCCAGTAGAGAGAGAGAGAGAGAGAGAGAGAGATTACAGATGTTATTTAAGGTTGGAATGAGCACAGAAGACAGATATTTACTTATTTGTGAAGGTATAGGATCAAGAGGTGAGGTATTAGAGTAGCAGGATGAGAAGAGTATTGATACGTCATCTTTATTTGTGGGATCAAATTAAGAGAAAGTGCCAGAGGGTTCAAGTATGGTATTGAGCAGGTCACCGGCTGAGGAAGAGCATACAATTTCAACTTGGATCTTATCAATCCTGTCCTTGAACTATGAAGAAAAATCTTGCGCCTTGATAGTGGCTGGTGTGTTGGGTGAGGGAGGATCGAGAAGTGATTTAAATGTATTAAAAAGTTATATGGGGTAAGAGCATTGGTTCTCAAACTTTTTTGAGTCATGGTGCCCTAGAATATCAGAATTTTTTTAATCATTTTCCTAGGCCAACAGCTTCTTACTGCGAAATTCAGAAAAAAACATTAAATTAAGTAAATTGTTTTTATATGTCATCCTTGGGTTCAGTTATGTGGTGAGGGATATGATTCACTTCTGTTTGTCCACATATTTTATGATTGGAAGCCACAAGCACTGGTTTTTGTCTGTTGACTGTACAGAATTTGAATTGGTCCTTGACCACCAGCCCTGAGCACCCCTGCACATACCCTAAGGCACCCTAGGGTGCTACAACACACAGTTTGAGAACCACTGTGTTAGAGGCTTGAGCAGAGATGAGAGTTTGGAAATATGTTTGTTAGGCAGTGTCCAGGGCATTATAAGAGTGTTAGACAGTCTTCTATGCGAGGAAGTCACTTGTAATATGAGATTTACGCAACTAACGTTCAACTTTACGTCACAGTTTTTGTATGTGTCTTGTTAATTTAGAGTGCCACGGTTGACATCTAGGCCTAAGTGGAGTGTGATGGGTAGCTGGAGCCACTTCATCAAGGGCTTTTTCTAGAGTCTAGTTCAGGTCTGATACAGCCATTTCAGGAGACGTGAATGCAGACACAGGTGAAAGGAAGTTGTTGGAGTGAGGTGAGAAGTTCTTGAACATTAATTGTGTTAATAATTCCACAGGTTTGAAGAGGATCGGAGGACTTCAGTGACACTGAGTTTGAAGTAATGGAGGAAAACATGTAGGTAATATGGTTGTGATCTGAGAGAGGGAAAGGAGTGTTGGTAAATTCAGATACTGAGCATAGTCTGGTGAATACTAAATCAAGGCAGTGGCCCTCCTGATGAGTAGGTAAGTCAATCCATTGGGAGAGGCTAAGAGAGGAAGTTAGAGAAAGTAGTTTAGAGGTATGAGCAGCAGATTTAGGACTATCAATAGCAATATTGACATCGCCCATGATTACAGTGGAGATGTCAGTGGATAGGAAGTGAGGAAGCTATGCTGAAAAATCATCTAGAAATTGTTTCGGTTGCCCAGGTAGGCGATAGATAGATGCAACATGCAGAGAGAAAGGAGTATAAATTCTGATAGAATGTACTTCAAATGATGTAAATGTGAGTGATGGAACCTGTTGTAGAACTGTGAATACGAAAGATTGGTATAGCAATAATCCAACATAACCACCTTTACTGTTAACAGGACTGGAAGTGTGTGTGAAGTGGAAATCACCATGTGACAGTGCTGCAGGTGAGGCTGTGTCTTATTGTGTGAGCCATGTTTCTGTAATAGCCAGCGGGTTAAAGTTGTTAGATATGAAGAGGTGACGGATGAATGTAAATTTGTTACAAACAGCAGGCATTCCATAAACCACATTTTAGTGTTTTGGAGAGTGATAGTTATGAGGTTAGCTGTATGTCTATATTGCTGTGAATCAGGTGAATGTGAGTGGGGCAAGTGGTTGGGGCCCAGATTTGGTGAAATGTCACCAGCTAATAAAAGTAAGAGAGAGAAATAAATATAGTTGTAGAAGGTTTGTGAATGTTTTTCATGGTGGCAGGTTGTGGATGCTATTGTCAAAGGACAAAGAAGAGTAAAAAGCTCAGGTGTGTTAATAAGAGAGTGGATAACTGAGACAGCAATGTGTACAGAGGGGTGGGTTGCAGTGTCGAATTAGTTATGATTTTGCTTTGGAGAGAAAACCAAGGAGTGCAATGAAGTACAATCATTTGAGGTACATGGTGAATTTGAAAAATATAACTACCTAGGTAGGGATTGGCGCTTACACGTGCTGTAGTGCTCCCAGCAGCTGAATGAAACTGCTAGTTAGACCCTAATGGATGCAAATATTTAAAGATAGAAAAACAGCGCTAAGAGCTGGGTAAGATACGAATCACAAATTTATTAATATATATAATATAAATCAATAAAAATTACTGTTGCAACAGAATTGAAAACGGGCAACTGCAGTACTGCTAATAAAAATATATATCATTTCATGCTGGGAAAATATTCTGTAGGAGCAGCCACAGTTCTAGGGAGAAATTATAATTGCACATGTTACCAGTTCGCCATTTGGGTTAGTCCTCCAAGGTTAGCACTCCTGATGGTATTAGAGGTCCCTTTTAAGCTGTAGTCCTGCTGGTAGTCAAATCATCCGTGGTATATAGACCATAGTAAGGTCCTTTGGCATTGGTTCCACGAAACCATGACAGTGTGGTAGCAGCAACTCCCAATAATGGACTTCTAGGCAGCCCTCCATTATAAATGTCCCTTCTGAAGAAGGAAGTACATTTCCAAAATGTCAGTACTGTACTTGTTGTTGTGCAGTGTATTTCTTTATGAGAAGTCCTCTGAGTGCCGCCTCTCGCAGCAACATATTATATATATATATATATATGTAGATATATATATATATATAGTTATATAAAAACCTATATAGTATATCTATATATACACATAACCACACATTTTTAATTATATATATATGTGAATATACCCAGTGGCGCCGAGAGGGGGGGGAGTGGAGTTACTCTTTACCCGGGCCCATTGGAGGATCCCGCTGTCCTTCCCCATCCCAGTTGCTCTCAGCCACACATTGGGTGGGGAGAGAGGACTGGTCACCACTGCATCAGTCTCTCTCCCAGCCCAGCTCACACTGCCGTGTAGCAGGGAGAGAAGAAGCCCATTGGCTCTGACACCGGTGCCCCTCCTATATGTTATGTAGTATGTGTGAAGTATATATAGATAGACTACACACATACTACATATATATGTGTGTGTCCAAAGTTATTGCCTATTGGATCAAAGAGTGCCGGCACTTGCTATTCCTTATGTCTGTATATAGGACTAAGATCGACACATCAGACTATGATATACACTGCAAGTTTTTTGTTGAAGTCCATGTGAGTGCCGCTTCACTATGTTCCTATACGCCATCCTCCCAACGTCAGATTCTCTCAGGAGTTCGATTCTATATAAGGCACTGCAGCAGGGACTCTGCTCCATTTCACAGTAACGCAGACTGCTGTATGCTGTGCTGACTCTGCTGTAGTGGCTGTGTGCTGTGTCCAGACTCACAAGTATCTCTGCTCAAAGTGACAGTGTACAGGGGGCACTCTGCTGAATGCTGCACTGTACTCTGCTGTATTGTGCTGTGTTCAGACTCACAAGTAGCTGTGCTCTTTAAAGTAAGTGCATAGGGGACATGCTGCAAGCTGCTCTTTGCTGCGCTGTACTCTTGTGTAAATTGTACTGGTTGTTGTGCTTTACCCTAGTATGCTTAGTTATGTGCATCTACAAGCCTTGTGATCCACGCAGCTTGAACCAAGCTCCAAGTCAAAAAACAGAAAACTTATACATACATAGAGAGAGAGATATTAATGGCTGGCACTCAAGCTGACATGCATAGAGCCCCGGTACTCCCCCAGGTATTCATACACCAAGTCTGTATATTAATACAGAGCAGAAATAAGGCGGAATGCCTGGGACTTTACACTTCTAAGCAGAAAGCAGATAAATATATTGTTTGTACTGTTTGCTGCTCTTTGTACACCCGAGTGTGCTTTGTTTATTTTGTTCAAGGACAATTCTATCTTGCACCACTTTTCCTTTCTGCCACTGCTGTGTAGCAATGTTTTTTATATGTGCTATAAACTGACGTGTGTTTATGCTGCTGCTCTGTCGCTTATTAACCTGCCAGCTTGCTGCAGCCTTTTGCCAATATTGGTAAAAACAATATTGTGAGCTGTGAGGTGATTTAAATTGAGTGGAATTGACTAATTAATGTTACTGAGGTTAAGTATACTCTAGGAACAAAAAAGGCCCAAATTTGTCAATTTTTGAAAATCCAAAACCAGTAACAGCGGTTTGGCAAATCCAAAGTTGGATCACGAATCAGAGACAAATCCAAATTCCAGCAAAAAATGGTCCTGTGCACATCTCTAGTAATTATATTATTCTAATATTACATTCAGTTTGCTAGTATTGTATGCCTAGATATGTGCTGATATGAGACATACGCTTTAACACCTGTTAAGGTAATTTAATGAATTATTCTTGTAATATACCTGGTCGTTCAAAATTTCTAATCAGTGCTACGATACAGTTCCTTCTGGTCTGCACATGTGCACTGTAGTTGCTTGGTAAATGGTAGCTGCTTTAGAAGTTGTTGCATTCCACAGGAGGAGCTAGTTGCAGATCTCCAGATCTTTGCGCTGTTCACGTGGTACCCTTAGGTTACCAGCAGAGTGGTACATTTCTGCCTGAGCGATTACATGACTTAAGTGTTGAACAGTGTATAGGTTTTTTGGTTGTTTTTTTTTGCACTTGGACCTTTGGGAGCTTGTGTTAATATTGTTGCTACATGAAGTGATACCACTACCGGGCAGGCCATGTGGTCCAAATTAGACCATATATTGGGGGTAATTCCAAGTTGATTGCAGCAGGAAATTTTTTAGCAGTTGGGTAAAACCATGTGCACTGCAGGGGAGGCAGATATAACATGTGCAGAGAGAGTTAGATTTGGGTGGGTTATCTTGTTTCTGTGTAAGGTAAATACTGGCTGCTTTATTTTTACACTGCAATTTAGATTGCAGATTGAACTCACCACACCCAAATCTATCTCTCTCTGCACATGTTATATCTGCCTCCCCTGCAGTGCACATGGTTTTGCCCAACTGCTAACAAAGGCCCTCATTCCGAGTTGTTTGCTCGCTAGCTGCTTTTAGCAGTATTGCACACGCTAAGCCGCCGCCCTCTGGGAGTGTATCTTAGCATAGCAGAATTGCGAACGAAAGATTAGCAGATTTGCGAATAGAAAATTCTTAGCAGTTTCTGAGTAGCTCCAGACTTACTCAGCCATTGCGATCAGTTCAGTCAGTTTCGTTCCTGGTTTGACGTCACAAACACACCCAGCATTCGCCCAGACACTCCCCCGTTTCTTCAGACACTCCCGCGTTTTTCCCAGAAACGCCAGCGTTTTTTCGCACACTCCCATAAAACGGCCAGTTTCCGCCCAGAAACACCCACTTCCTGTCAATCACACTCCGATCACCAGAACGATGAAAAATCCTCGTTATGCTGTGAGTAAAATACCTAACTTTTGAGTAAAATAACTAAGCGCATGCGCTCTGCGAACCTTGCGCATGCGCAGTAAGCGACTAATCGCAATATAGCGAAACTCGGCAACGAGCGAACAACTCGGAATGAGGGCCAAAGTTCCTGCTGCGATCAACTCAGAATTACCCCCATAGTTTGGTGTCTTTTTGCACATGATTCTGTTGGTATAAATAGAAAGGCCTATGAGACAGTGCTGTAATCCCTGCCTGATCTGCTGCACTTGTGCTGTGTTGCTGCCCTATTTAGAAATGTTCTGAGGAATCAAAATGTTGTCTCTGACTGGTATGAATTTTGGTCAATAGACATTTGATAAATTCCGGTGAGTGCCCTCTCCCCATCTAATGGAATAAGATGGAAATTACTAAAGACTGCTATGGCGCATTTGTTACACTGTATATGCACAAAGACATTGCTGTGGTTGAGATGCATTGTATCATCGATGTCTTGGAAAAGTGAGGGTGTTCCTGTATAGTGATTGGGAGGTGGCAACTAATGCACACAGAGATGGTCTGTCTCATCGGCGTGTTATGGGAGTGTTGCAGGTGTGTTGTTAATGTGAGTGCATACACAGACACTTCATCATTCACATAGATTTTGATCCTGGGCTACTGAGGATGATGGCCACCCTTTCTGAAGAAGGGAATGAGCTCACATTTGTTATATCGGATTTTCATTTTTTGGAGTTTTTCTATTTCCTGTGTATGTTTTTGTTTCAATAATTGATTTTTTGGAGATATAATTGAGCATTTAAGTGCTGAGATTTTTCTATTTTTCAAACACACGCATACACACACTTATACATATATATATACAGCACTGGCAACACCCCCATATCAGTAGTCACACACCCACAGAGTTGGTCACACACTGTGCAATGGCACGCAATAGGCCCTTAAGAAATTTCAGCTCCAGGCCTATGAAGACCTTAATCTGGCACTGGTGAGTGGGTGGTGCTGCTGTAGGAATTTTAGGCACTCTCTGGATAAGCAAGTATCATCACTGTCACACATTCCACTGTTATAAACCATTACACATTCTTTTGATTGTATTGATTGTACTATCAATTACTGTTCTGTTGTGAATATTGTTTCTCTTCACTGTCACGCATTCTTTTGATTGTATTTTCAATTACTGTTCTGTTGTGAGCATTTTTGGTTCTTCGCAGCTAGGCTATAGTACCGTATAGTATTGCATAGTTTGTATTTTTTTTGTTTGTTTTTATAAAGGTAACAGGGAATTAGACTTTACAAACAAAATGGTTGGGGCCGTGAATGAGAATCTCACTAAGTCCATGATGTATGCGCTCCTGGAGCAACCGTCCCAGTGTGAATACATCTGTGTGAGTTGTGTGCGAATGGTTGCTCTGGAAGTCTAGGTAACTGATCTAGAGCAATCCATTACAAGACTGAGGGATATTCACAATCTCGAGCAAAGCTTAGATAGAACGGTAAAGGAGTTTAAGGGGGGGACACTGGAAGACAAGGAAAATCAGGTAGCCAGCTGGGTCACAGTTAGAAAGAAGAAAAAGAGGGGTAGGCACATCTCTGAACTAACAAACACCTACAAATTTTCCCGATTGAACAAAGATTTGGTGGATGGTAGTGAAGAAATGATGGAGCTGGAGGAGACTGTTTCCTCTAGCAACCAGAGGAGCGGTCCCTCCGGCACTGATGGGTTAAAAGAAAGTGAGGTACCTAGTCAGATTGTGGTGGTAGGAGATTTTATTATCAGGAAGACAGGTAGGGCAATCTTCTACTGGGACTGTGATTACCATACAGTCTGTTGTCTCCCGGGTGCTCGGGCATGGCACATCGGGGACCAGGTAGAAAGATTGTTGGGAGGGGCTGGGAACGACCCGGTGGTCTTGGTGCACGTTGGCACCAACAATAAAGTTAGTGGTAGGTGGGATGTCCTTTAGAAAGATTATAGGGGCTTAGGCCAGAAACTAAAGGCAAGGACCTCTAAGGTAAAATTCTCTGAAATATTACCTGTGCCACGTGCTAACCAATTGAGGCAGAGAGAGAGTAGGGAGGTAAATCTGTGGCTTAGAGACTGGTGTAGGAAGGAGGGGTTTGTGTTCCTGGTACACTGGGTGGGCTTCTCAGTCAGGTGCCATCTTTTTTGTCATGATGGATTGCACCTGAATGAGGAGGGGGCAGCAGTGCTGGGGGCAGGATGGTAAGAAGGTTGGAGGAGATTTTAAACTAGGTGCCTGGGGGGAGGGTTTAGATAGAAACTACGTGTCGTGCAGTGTGAATAGTAACAATGGAGGTAGTGAACTAAATGGGGGTGGAGAAGAGGGGAAGGAAAGAGCAGCCAGCAAGGGTACTAATGAGGGTATTACCAAGGGTATTGCCAAAACACTAACTAATGATGATTATGGGTCATCAATACTGCATATACAAAATGAAGTCCTTAGCACAAGTGGGGAAAACTTATCTTAATGGTATGTTTGTATGTAAAAGCTAGAAGCCTTTCAGGATAAAAGGGGAACTAGAAATCCTTGCAGCAAGCAAACAGTAAGATATTATAGGCATTACTGAAACTTGGTGGGACAAATCTCATGGTTGGACAGTCAATCTGGACGGTTATACGCTGTTCAGGAGAGAAAGATCAAATAAAAATGGGGTGCAGTGGTATGTCTTTATGTAAAGCCATTTTTAAAACCTGATATACAGGAAGATATTCATGAGGGGACTGTAAATACTGTTGAGATGTTATGGGTAGAAATTCCATGTGAAGGAAAGGGAACAAAAAATATAGTATTAGGGTGATGCTACAAGCCACCTGGTATTAATGTGTCTGATAAGGAATTGTTACTGAAGCAAATTGAAAAAGTGGCAGGACTAGGGGGTGGCACTCGATATCCCAGCTTTCGGGATCCCGGTGCTCAGCATACTGGTGCTGGGATCCCGACCGCTGGGTTACCGACAACTATTTTCCCTCTTGGGGTATCTACGACACCCTGTCACGTGGATAAGTGAGCTATGGGCTACCTGGTGGTTCTTGGTGATGCTCACGCAATTACCCTTGCCCAGCATTCTTCTAGCCTCCAGCAATGCTAGGATTCTCTTATGGTAGCCGCCTTTCAGGATGAATTAGGTCCACCCCGTACTCAGATGCCCCCAGGTTCAATGTATGGACAAGGCAACTATTGGATGTTGGGCAAGAGTAAATTGCAGTACAGTGAGATGTTCACTGGACACCACCTAGATAACGCTGCACTACACACAGGCAGAGAGAAATAACCAAATGCACATGAGTGCAACAATGCACAGGTTGGAATATAATCTTAACGCAATCAATATGTACATGCAACAATGCACAGGGTGTTATTAGCAAAAAGACTGTATATACAGTACATGCAACAATGCACACAATGGTATACATTATGAATAAATGCAAAGGCAAGAATCTGTGTGGAGTTCCACACAAAACCTGAACACAAGGCTAGCTGGATCAGATCAGGAAATCAGTCAGTCAGGGTCTCAGAATCACAGATGTTTCACAGGCTGACAGGTTCTCACAAGGGCATGAACTATCACCAGCATCTGAATCCTGCACAGGAAGATTATTTAACAGAATCCTACACCAATCCCTGCTGAGAACCCTATTTAACCATACCATGCAGCTGCCCTGCTGCACATCCCTAAATAGACAGCTACATACTTTAATTACCCAGCAACAAGGAATGCCATCTGCTCTAGCATCCCCATTGCTAGGAGTCTGGTGGCCCCCAGTGTCAGCCTGTTGCTAGGTGCCGGGCGGGGACCAGGAGACCTAGCGCCCGGCATCCACCTGTTGCTAGGTGCTGGGCGGGGATCAGTGGGAGGTGTGGCATCCTGGCTCCTAGGCAATGGCCAGGACATGAACCTCCCAGCGCTAACAGTACCCCCTTCTTGAAGAGGGGTTAAGAAACCCCTAGATACAGGTTTCTGGGGATATTTCTTGAAGAATCCTTTCTTTAATTCAGGAGCATAGAGGAACTTCCCAGGCACACAGGCTCTCTCCTCAGGACCGAAGCCTTCCCAATGAACTAAATAATGTACTTGACCCTGCACAAACTTGGAGTCCAGGATTCTCTCGACAAGAACCTCTTGACGTCCCCGATTCATGACTGGAGAAGGTCTCCTGAAACCTCTTACTTTAAATTTTTTAGAAACAAATGCTGGTTTAAACAAAGAGCAATGGAAGATATTATTGATTCTCAAATATCTGGGTAACTGAAGATTGAAAGTGACAGGATTGATTTTCTGGATGATTTGAAATGGCCCAATGTAATTGGGACCCAATTTCTGAGATGTCTGGTGGAGCTTGATCTTCCTGGCAGATAACCATACCATGTCTACAACTTTGAAAGAGCAAGGTTTCCAAAATCTGTCAGCAAATCTCTTAGATCGGGCTGCCGCATCCTCCAAGGCTTGATGTACTTCCCTCCAAATCCTTCTGAGGTGGGACACAGGAGAAAAAGAAAAACTAGACTGTTGTGATGGAATGAAACTATTAAATTTAGGATGAAACCCGGAATCACAAAAGAGAGGAGACATGGTAGTTGAAGAAGTTCAGAATTCTTATATGCAAATTCTGCAAAGGGTAGGTGGTCAACCCAATCAACCTGGTACTTAGAGATGTAACATCATAGATATTGCTCCAATGATTATTGCTCCAATGATTGATTAACCCACTCTGTCTGTCCATTGGACTGTGGATGATACCCTGATGAGAGATTGATATTAATCCCCAGTTCCGCACAAAAAGACCTCCAGAAATGGGCTACAAATTAAGATGTCTTGCTGTAAGCCATAAATATGAAATATGTGTTGAATGAACAAAGAAGCAAGATCCTTAGCATGAGGCTGTTTAGACAGGGGAATGAAATTAGCCATTTTACTGAAACGGTCAACTACTACCCAGATGACATAGCATTTGGAAGGTCTTGGCAGGTCCACAATAAAATTCATAGATAGATGGGTCCATAGCTTGGACGGTACAGACAGAGGAAGTAATTGTCAGAAGGAAGAACACAAGGAGACTTGTTTTTGTCACAGACATGACAGGCTCTAACAAACTCCTGAACATCTATCTTGATAGTTGGCCACCATACAGAGTGAGAGAGAAAGTATAAAGTCTTATTAACCCCTGGATGTCCTGAGGTCTTGTTGAAATGGAACTCAGATAACACGTCTGATCTGAGTTTCTCTGGAATGAACAAGAGTCCTGAAGGGGTCTGTGCTGACTGGACTTGAGAGGCAAGATTCATGGTGAGACCAGCAAGAACGCATCCTGGGGTAAGAATCAGCTCCGGAGACTTAGAGACTTCATGGTTAGCAAAAAAACTCTGGGATAAAGAGTCAGCTTTAATGTTTTTGGAGCCAGGCCTATAGGTAATTACAAAATTGAACCTAGCAAAGAACAATGCCCATCTGGCTTGCCGAGAGATCAATATTTAAGCAGATTCAAGATAAACTACATTTTTGTGGTCAGTGAATACAGTTACTGTATGCTTTGCCCCCTCCAGCCAGTGCCTTCATTCCTCCAGAGCACATTTGACTACTAAGAGCTTACAATTTCCTACATCATAGTTGACTTCAGCAGGGGAAATTTTCAGAGAGAAGAAGGCACAGGGGTGGAGTTTATGACTGACTGGATCCTCTTGTGAAAGAATAGCTCCAACACCAACTTTGGAGGCATCCAATTCTACAATGAAGGGCAGATCTGGATCAGGATACCAGAAAACAGGAGCAGAGATAATTGCTTTTTTAAGGTCCTCAAATGCCTTAATTGCCTGTAGTGACCAATGAAGGATTTGCACCTTTCTCGGTCAAACTCACAATTGGGGCTACAATTGAAGAAAATGAGTCGATATATCTTCTATAATAATTCACAAAACCAAAGAAACAATGAGTAGCTTTTAGATTGGATGGATGAACCCATTCCACATTTGCCTGAAGTTTCTTATGATCCATAGAGAACCATTTGAAGGTGATGATGTATCCTAGGAAGGCCACTTTCTCTACCTCAGATTCAAATTTCTCAAGTTTTTCATAAAGATGTTTTTTCCTGAGCTTGGTGAGGATTGCTTTAATATGAGCTTGCTGTGCTTTGAGTGAGGCAGAGTAGATCAATATATAATATAAATAGACAACCACAAACCTTCCTAAGAATTCCCGGAGAATGTCATTTATGAGATCTTGGAAGATGGCAGGGGCATTTGAGAATCCAAAAGGCATTTCTAAGTACTCATAGTGTCCTGAGTGGGTATTGAATGCGGTTTTCCACTCGTCCCACTGCCAGATCCAGATAAGATTGAATGCTCCTCGTAAATCAATCTTGGAGCGGACTGTAGCATTTCTGAGCTGATTAAACAAGATGGAGATCAGAGGCAATGGGTATGAATTCTTTATTGTTATTTTATTCAATCCCCTGTAATCTATGCATGGTCATAATGAGCCATCCTTTTGTCCAACAAAGAAAAATCTGGCTCCCACCGGTGACTTAGAAGGCCTGATAAAGCCTTTTTCTAAACTCTCCCAGATGTATTCCTCCATAGCTTTCATCTCGGGCAAAGACAGAGCGTAGAGGTGGCTTTTAGGGAGTTTAGCTCCAGTAATAAGATTTATTGCACAATCATAAGGACAGTGAGGAGACAAAGATTCAGCTTGCTGTTTGGAGAAGACATCCATGAAAGACATATATTGGGTTAGCAAACCTTCAGGGACTGAAAGTGCCGAACGGGCCGGCATGGTCAAACATTTGGCAGCACATTCCATGCCCCAGGAAACAAGATCTCCAGTACTCCAGTTGAACACTGGATTATGAATCTTTAGCCAGGGAAGGCCCAGTACAATTGGAGTGAGTGGACAATGTACTTAGTAAAAAGACAACTCTTCACCATGTAACACTCCGACAAATAACTGGAGTCCGGGCGTTCACCTGCCCATTTTGAAGAGGATTGCCATACAAACCACAGATGGAAATTGGTGGACAAAAAGTCTCCATAGGAATTCTTTGGGCAAGAGCAAATTCCAAGTCCATAAAATTTCTGGCAGCACCATAATCTACAAAAGTATTTAATTCAATTGGACCAGAAGGGGTAGGTACCCTAATGGGTAACAATAAAGAATTATTCAGGGAGATGGAACAGAGACCCAAGAAAACTCTCCCTGAAATTCTCGGGTCTACTTGTTTTCCACCTTCTGTGGACAAGTGTTCACCAGATGTCCCTTGGTCCTGTAATAAAGGCATAACCCCAGACTGCGATGTCTAGCCTTCTCTTGAGGTGTCAAGTGGAAAGCCCTGATTTGCATGGGTTCCTCAGCATCCTCCGCAAACTCTGACACTGACCAACAAGATGAAGGTGTGGGAACCTCTTTCTCCATCCTCTGTTCCTGGAACCGCCTATCTACTTTGATAGCTAACTCCATAAGTGCACCTAAAGTGGCCGGGGTAGAATATTGGACAAGAAAATCCTTTATTTTCTATGTTAGTCCCAACCTGAACTGGCTCCGAAGTGCTGGGTCATTCCACCCATAGTCATTGGCCCACCTGTGAATTTCAGTACAATATACCTCAGCAGAATTTATCCCTTGCTTAAAGGAATGAAGATGAGCCTCCACAGATGCTGCATGATATGGATCATCATAAAGTATTCCCAGGGCTTTGAAAAAGGAATCCACAGTACGCGGTCTGTGGTGTTCTGCTGAAAGCTCAAAAGCCCAAGATTGTAGGTCGCCCTTGTAACAGGGAAATTATGATTCCTACTTGCTGGGTCTCTGAACCTAAAGAGTATGGTCTGAGCTAGAAATACAGATTACAACTTTCCCGGAAGTTCACAAACTGTTTACGGTCCCCAGAAAACCTATCTGGAATGTTTCATTTAGGCTTCCTTGGAGCAGATGAAGAGACGGTCTGGGTCCTATGATTTTCCACCTGTGTGTCCACACAAAGAGTTAGGTCCCATAGCTGCTGGGTCAAATCCTGGATCTGGCCTGCCAGAATCTGGCCCAGATTTTGCGCTGGATCCATCTGGAAACATCGAACCATGGAGCTACAGTTTTTGGCTGGTGATACTGTCACATGGACTACAGTGAGCTATGGGCTACCTGATTGATCTTGGTGACACTCATGAAATTACCCTTGCCCAGCAGTTTTCTAGCCTTCTGCAATGCTAGGCTTCTCCTATAGCAGCCACCTTTCTGGCATGAATTAGGTCCACCCCGTACTCAGATGCCCCCAGGTTTTATGTAAGAAAAAGGCGACTATTGGAGGCTGGGCAAGAGTAAATTGCAGTATGGTGAGAAGTTCATTGGACACCACTAAGATGCCTCTGCACTACACACAGGCAGACAGGAAAAAACAAATGCATTTGAGTGCAACAATGCTGGGTGCCAGGATCCAGACAGCCTGGCAAGTTTAGTAGACCCAGGCTAGGAGAAGTAACAGTGATGGGATATTTTAACTATCTGGAGATTAATTATAGAAATGATTCAAGTGATACTACCAGGGGTAATAGGTTTTTAAACACACTAAATGATCGCTACTTACTTCAACTAATAGAGGAACCAACTAGGTAAAATGCAATCTTAGATCTGGTATTACCAAACAATGGGGAATTGATATCAAATATTATAGTAGGGTATTCCATGGAAACAGCATCCACAATATGGTCACATGCAATATCAGTTTAATTAAGCAGTCCTATATAGGCTCAACTAGGGCTCTAAACTTTAGCAAAGCCAACTTTGACATGATGAAGGAAGCTTTAAGGGATAGTGAATGGGAAATTTTGTTTCAAGGAAAAAAAAAGGGCTATATTAAAAATGCTGCTCAATAATTATACTGGTAAATTTATTCCCATGGGCAGCAAACAAAGGAGTAATAATTCCAAACCAATGTGACTTAACAAAAAGATTATGGAACTAATGGGCAAAAAGAGGCGAGCATTCAAAAAATATAAATCAGACGGGAAAGCAGAGTCATTCCAGTACTATAAGGATTGTAACAAAATATGCAAAAAAGAAATGATCAGCTAAAATAGAAACTGTAAAGCTAGTAGCAAAGGAAAGTACAGTAAATCAAACCCCAAAAAGTTTTTTTTAAATACATCAACAACAAAAGATTAAAGAAGGGAGTCCTTTAAAGGACAAGTTGGGTGTCTTAATCAAAGACAATAATTACAGCAGAAAAATTAAATGAGCTTTTCTCACCTGTGTTCACAATAGAGGACCAGATGGCAGGATTAACACATAACCTCAGCAATGATAATGTCCCACTACTAAGTGCTTATTTAAGGGAGGAAGCAGTCTGTGACTGATTTAAAAAAATTAAGATTAATAAATCAACTGGTCCCGATGGAATTCACCCAATGGTTCTCATGGAACTACACTCCAAACTAGCGACTTTTCATTGACTTTCTTACATCAGTCATGGTTCCCAATGACTGGCATATAGCGGAAGTTGTGCCAATATTCAAAAAGGGAAGCAAATATGAACTTGCTAACTATAGACCAGTTAGTCTTACATCTATAGTGGAGAAAGTACTGGAAGGTATTTTACGGGATAGTATACAGAGGTTCCTTGAAGCCAATAAAGTTATTAAAAGGAACCAACATGGATTTGTGAAGGATAGATCATGTCAAACAAACTTATTAGGCTTTTCTGAAACAGTTAGCGTGAACCTAGATCAGGGTAAGGAGGTGGATGTAATCTTTTTAGACCTTGCTAAAGCTTTCGAACCAGTACCGCACATGAGACTTATCTACAAGTTATATATGAAACTCTGTAAGGTTATAAATTCGGTGGGGGTTGCCGATTCTCTTCAGAACAATTTATTTAAACTGGGAGCATGGGCAGCAAAATGGAGAATGAGGTTCAATACAGACAAGTGTAGGGTAATGTACTTTGATAGCAAGGAAAAACATACAGTACCACCTACATACTAAATGGGGTAAAATTAGCAGATTCTGTACTGGAAAAAGACTTAGGTGTTCACATAGATATCAAACTTTGCAGCAGTACCCAAAGTAGGATTGCAGCAAAGAAGGCAAACAAGGTATTAGCATGCGTAAAGAGGGGAATTGATGCAAGAGATGAGAGTGTTATACTCCCATTATAAAAATCCCTAATGAGGCCACATCTTGAATACTGTGCACAATTTTGGGCACCATATTACAAAACGGATCTCCTGGAACTAGAAAAGGTTCAGAGGCAAGCGGTCAAACTGATTAAGGGGAAGGAGATGCTGGAATACAAGGAAAGGCTTGCTAGGCTAGGCATGTTTACAATGGAAAAGAGGAGATTAAGAGTGGACATAATTAACATTTACAAATATATAAGTGGACAATATTCAGAGCTTGTGGAGGATCTGTTTTTGATAAGAGCTACACAGAGGACACGTGGACATTTGCTTATGTTAGAGAAGAGGAGATTTCGCACACAGAGGTGAAAAGGTTTCTTCACAGTAAGACAAAACGTGTTTGGAATTCCCTGCCTGAGAGAGTAGTAAGGCAGACTCAGTCATTACTTTTAAGAATGTGTTAGATAAATTCCTAAAGGATAAGGATATACAGGGTTATGGTGGGTAGATCCTGCACTATAGTAAAAAAAAAAAAAGAGGAATAAACATAACGGCCAACATTCACAGCAGATAAGATTAGTCATAAAAATAATACAGTGTAGGAGACCACAAATAGGTTGCGCTCGATAGACAAATTGTTTTTTTTCAACCTCAAAAATGATGTTACTATGTTAATAATCACATGCAAAGAATGATATTACAAATGTTGCTAAGTATAAATTGGTTGCATAGTAATAAAAGAGTGAGGATTGTAGAATGATATATACATATATTAGAAGTTGCATAGAAGTTCATCTGTAGTTGTTTTAGGTGCTTAATGTTTTCTTTCAGTTTTTGTCCAGTTTAAGTACAGGCTAATTACGGGTTAAAAAAATAGATTTCCTCACTTTGATTTCTTCCCCCCTGCCTATATCAGCCTTGTTTCGCTTAATATGCATATCACCAGAATTAAAAAAATATTATTCTTTAATATACTGTATATTTTCAAGCTCAAAAATTAAAATAAACTTATTATAAAGTTATTACAGTACATTGAAGAAATTAGAAAATTAAGCTTGCAAAAAAAAATTTATTGTGATAATGCATTTTATTGTATCCCATCTGTCTACTGCATGAAGATTTTGAAATTGTTATCTATACAAAACATCAGTTCAATCAACATTGGCAAAGCAATAGTAATTGCAATTATCTTTTGATATCTAATTTAAATTTTCTCTATATATCTAGCTGTTTAATGAATATATTATTTAAATTTAGTACAACATGCTGTCGATGGAGCATTAAGACCAAATCAACTTATTCCAAATTGGCACAAATAACAAGCTGGCATTTGAATTTTTGCCAGCAAATTGAATAATAATTAAAGAGAGGATACATAAACTTTAGAGCCTAGAGCCTATTTGCACAATAAAATATGTTTGTTGACAATGGAAAGTATGTGCCAGCACAAAACATCACAACTTTACAATTTGGTGAAAGGAGTTTTATTGTACCATTAAAACTGGAAATTAAACTGTCCAGACCTCATGGGTTTAGTTAGAGGAGTTTAGAGGATAGAGCAGGCTAGATGGTAAGTTGAATAAACAGTATTTTTGTTACATACAGCATTTCATTGTAGACAGAGAAAATTATTTTAAAACATTAGTAAATAAGTTTATACTTCTCAAGGGACTCCAATATGTTTAATGTTCTCACCAATATATGTTTTCCTTAAGCACTGCAATGCATTTGTCCTTCTCCAAATGGTTTGATTATCCCATTGATGTGGAAATAGCACTTAGGCACTCACGCTATGCTCAACCTCCCAAATGCGCTTTAGCTCTGTGTGTGGTTCTGTCCTTTAACATGTAGCAAGTGGCAGCTTGTGTATTTCCTAAGCTGGGGTGCAGGATCGGTGGACCAGCGGTCTCAATAGGTGCTCCCACTGCCCTGTGTTTGTAATGGGCTTACCGCAAGATATAAGCAATTGTCTCTACAGCTGCAAGGAGGGAGAAGGTGGATATAAATTGTGTCTAGTGTCCATTAATTGATAAGTTTGTTATATTAAGGGGGTCCCTTATCCTTTACGTGTTTCTATGCTGTTGGGGTGTAGCATTTTTCTCAGAAGGTAGCATATATGTGTAGTGGAAATTAGAAGCATGTTTAAACAGGTGACATCCAATACAAACAAATATCCATGCTTGATTTATTATCCATGCCTGACAAGTAACAATATAAAAGTAACAATAAAGTAACAATAAAAAACATCATAAAAAGGTACTAAATGTATAAGAGGAATAAATTAATGATCCTATTTTTCATATTTAGATATTTTTATAGTACATAAAAACGAAATAGATTTGTTAATATAAAGGTACCAATGAGCCAAATTTCTGGATTTTCAAAGTAGAAATTAAATATATCAATTGGCACTTCTAAACATGTTAGATCCCTGTGGCTCAGTGTATTGCTCCTACAGTGTACTCATCACAGGGGTGCTGGTTCGATTCCAGCACCCCATTTAATTTTTCTTCTTCAGCTTATATATATATTATTTCTATTGTCCTATGGGGGGTGATTCAGAGCTGATCATAGATGTGCTAAAAATAGCACATCTACGATCACAATCTCTGACATGCGGGGGACGCCCAGCACAGTGGCTAGTACGCCCCGCATGTCAAGCCCTACCCCCTCCACAAAGGTGTTAAAGCATCGCACAGCGGCAATGATTTTGCACCTGGCGAACAGCTCCCTGCCTACGCAGCCTATTTTGGGTCGCTGCGGCTGCGTGTGACATCTTGCAACCGCTGAGGACTGCTCAAGCAACGGTCCAGACATACCTCCGTTGTCCGGAACCATGCTCCCCCCAACGCCGTGTGACCGCCCGCGGCACACCCCCTCCCACCCCGCAATCACCTTGGCCTGTCAATCAGGCAGAGGTGATCGCACCAGTGAGATGCTTTCACATCTCACAGTGTGTGCACAAGAAGTGCGGCCACTGCGCATGCGCACAAGACAATGGTTTTCAGGCTGCGATCACTGCTGTTGCATCGATCAGCTCTTAATTAGGCCCTATATTTTCAGAATATCTAGTTTTTATCATACATATTAAAATTCTGCAAAGTAAGAGCCAGGCAACAATATATCATCTCTCCCCTGCATTATCTCTCAGCACAACATCATCTCCCGCCTGCATCATCTCTCTGCCACACCATCATCTCCCAACTGGGGGGGGGGGGGTAATTCAGATCTCATTGATGCTGTGCGTTTTCACATAGCGGGCGATCAAGTCATAACAGCACTGCAATGCGCACGCACGTCGGACAACAACAACAGGGATCGCCGGTCAGCAATGGAATGATACAAAAAATCAGGCATTTGCAAGGTGATTGACAGGAGAAAGCCATTTGTGGGTGGTAACTGACCGTTTAGTGGGAGTGTTATGGAAAATGCAGGCATCCCCAAGCGGTTTCAGAGAGGGTGTCTGACATCAGCTCCAGCCCCGATCAGCCTGATTCAATCGCACTGGAACAGTAAGTCCAGGACTGCACAGAGGCTGCACACACAGAATTTTAGCAGCTCGGGGTACACATAGCTTCGCAAACTTGCATGGCAAAAATACACTACGACTATAGGCGGTGACTATCTGAAAGCAGGACAGCAAAAAACGAAACCCAGTGATCAGATCTGAATTACCCCGTGTCTCTCTGACACATCATCATGTTTTGAATGCAGATCTCAAAATCCCCCATTTACTCATGTGTCATACAGCGTCCCCACTTCATTTTGTGTCTCCCCCATACATTCTGTGTTTCTGTGTCATCCGCACTTCATTCTACATTTCTCTGCCCCCCTCTTCATTATATGTCTCTCTGCATCATACCCTTATATGTCTCTCTGTGTGTGTGTCCACTCCCCCCCTTATATGTCTCTCTGTGTCCTGCCAGCTGCCCTCACCTTCCGGGAGCCAGTGGACGGTGAGGCCAGGCAGCAGGCTGAGGCTCAGGTCACACTCCCAGCATCAGCCTAACAAAGTGGGAACTGCACTGCTGCAGTCAAGTCATGTAGCTCAGCACCACTGGCCTTGCTTGGTGGTACAATGGTGGGTGGGCAGTGCAATGTGGTAGCGGTGCCAGGTGGCAGGCAGTGCAGTACTATGCCCAGGCCGGAAAGGCAACTGAGGACCAGGGACATTTGGACCCTCCCAATCCACCCCTGCACACCGCACTACAGTGATCGAACTGAAAATAAGCTACAGTACCCAACAGCCCTTGCTGCTGTGAGCTTCCAGTAGCAAGAGCTGCTGGTAGCTGTAGTTTATTTTCAGCTAGGCTGCATAGCAGCAAATCTGCTAGTGCTTCCATGGGTAGCACCCCACACACAACCCCCATGTCTTCCCCAACAAAGTTCATGTTGCAGGTGGGCCTTATCTAAGGGTAGGCTGGGGAGATAAATAAAGATTGTTGGGTTTGTGAAAAATTATTACAAACATAGTTATTCAAAGTTTTTTTGTATGTGCTAAGCAAAAATTAGTATGGGTACACATGGTTATATGGCCAGAGCATATTTTTTGGTTTGATTTGAACCTTGTTGTTTTGTGAACATACAGTATTGTTACAATAAAACTTGTTAACATTATTCTGTTTGTTTTTTTATAAAGATAAATGTGTAATGTTACAAATATATTGTGGTGTTGGTCTGGGACAAAAAGACAGTATAAAAATGTTTGGACACATTCTAAAGGGACATAGAGGCATAAAATATGAGGGTAGTATGTGCAGCCATCTTAAAAAGGCATCTGAATGTCTGTTTATGGCAACAGCACACACATGGAACTTGCATTAGCAAACACCCTACACATATGTATTCATTTTTTAAAGATTTAAAAATTCAGAAATACACCCTTGTGGGTTTTAAGCAGACAACATGATGCAGATTGAACTTAAAACATTCTGAACATTAAAATTATTGCAACTTTCCCCTAGTAAACAGATTTAAAAAACACAATAGACATATTATTATTCAAAATAATAAAGTGTAATGTAAATACATATACTTACTGCTGAAGTGATCATCTATGAGCTGCTGCCTTACCTGCCTCCAACTTTCTGTGCTCAGACTGTCCCCAGATACAACAAATTACACTTCCTGCTGGCTGTCCAATACGTAATCATTTGCAAATAATGTTGTAAACACGTTATGTAAGAGACAGCAGCAGAACACAATATTACATATTTTTAAAGAGGAATACAATAAAATACAACCAGAATTGTCTAGACAAGGTAACCAAGATTTTAATAGCCCAAAATTTCTTTTTATTGCTGATCTAATGTCTTTATGTGCATCATTATACTTGTGCTCAACAGTTGAATGTGGAAGCCACAATGGAGTCAGAAGCCTGGAGAAACAGCCATATCCAGTATCACCTGTAAGACAAAAATAGAGTATGAACATGCATAATTAATTACCATACAGGAATGTGTGTTTGCCTTAAAGGGCCAGTGACATTTATACTTACCCAGCAGCCAACGCTCTGGCATTTATCTGGCCTCAAATTTATCATGGAGGGCTAACTGACTAAGGATAAAGGAATTGTGACATGGACCAGGGTAGCCCAACACAGCACCCATTATTTTCTTGTTTGCATCACAAAACACCTGCACATTAGTTTAGTGGGCATGATATATGTTCAGTTAGATAAGTGCACTGGCCCTAGGTGGTCTCAGCCCAATGTTTGTGCAGTCAATCACACCCAGGACATTAGGCATGCCTGCAATATGATAAAACACTACCCGGACTGCATTCTACTGTGACTCCTAGGTAGGGAAGCAGGTAGCGATATCTATTAGTGGCTGAGAAGCAGCAAGGACCTGTGTGAGAGAAGGTTGCCTGTGAGATCCCTATAACTGTTCTGGTCAGAGACTGGACATTACCAGTATCCAGAAAGTGCATCAAAGCCAGGAATTATGCAGGAATGAGTCAGAGTGTGAGTGTGCTGTCTCAGGGTCTATGTCCAATTTGACAAGATCATACTGTCACAACTGAGGGCCTGAGCTGACGGGAGGCAGCCTCAGTTGTAGGGGCTGAGATGTACCGGAACCTGGGAGGTTGTATCAGACCCCTGGACATGTAAGTAACATGAATAATAACTGCCCGAAGGCGTGACCACGACAACTTGGATAAAAGTCAATGATGTTTATTATGACAACTCCGCAACACAGCAGCAGTAAAAGAAAACGTAAAAGTCAGCAAAGAATAAATACAGTTCCTGGGTACTACAGGATGGCAGGAGCCACAGGGCACTGGTAGTGTGAGATAGTTCTTATAATCTTCTAGATGGAAAGTCCTTACCAGGCCCGACTGTAGCAATGGAGATAACCCAGGATTGTACCAGCTGGTGTTCCAGGAAAAGCTGGGTTGCTGAAGATAAAACGGCTGCTGTGGATACTGCCTGGAACCAGACTGTTGTTAGCACGGAGTGGATACTGGCTGGAACCAGTTAAATAATAAATGAACTTGGGAGCGATGAAATATGAACTGAAATGTAGAACTTGAGAGCGGAGAAATAATAATACCGGTGGAGAGTGGTAAAGTGTAGAAAGGACACCGGCCCTTTAAGAGAAGCTGTACTCTGCTGGAAGCTGAGCTGGAAGCAGGTAATGTTGTAGCTGGAAACAGATGAATCCACAATGGATTGGAGAGTCAGGCTACACCGCAGGTGGAATGCTGGTGCGGGTCTCTATGGTGGAAGTCTTGAGACAGGAGCTGGAACCTGGAAGACAATCACAGGAGAGAGACAAACAGGAACTAGGTTTGACAACCAAAGCACTGACGCCTTCCTTGCTCAGGAACAGTGTATTTATACCTGCAGCAAGGAAGGGATTGGCTAGGCAATTATGCAGATTAACAATACTGACAACAGATTGGAGGAAATGATCAGCTGACAGAATCCAAGATGGCTGCGCCCATGCAGACACTTGGAGGGAAGTTTGGTTTGTAATCCATGTGGTAATGAAAACAGTAATGGCGGCGCCGGCCACTGGAGACAGGAGACGCCAGGCTGACAAGTGCACATCCAACCACGCGGACACAGCGGAGGCCGCGGCTGACGTAATCACCACTCTGACACTCTGCATGCAGAATCTCAGGGACGGCGGCGGAGGCCGCGGGAGACGCCATGCCAGATGTAATAAGGCGTTACTGTGACAGCTTCTCAGAGAGACAGGAGAGGATGCAGGAATGTGAACATTAGGATAACAGATGGGATCCGGTCCTGGAGCGCTGAGCCAGCCTTAGGAGGCATCTGATGGGTAAGAAATGGCGTCCAGATACCCGGATCGTGACAGCACCCCCCCCTTTAGGAGTGGCCCCTGGACACTTCTTTGGCTTTTGAGGAAACTTGGAATGGAATCTCCGGACCAAGGCAGGAGCATGGACATCAGAAGCATTGGTCCATGAACGTTCCTCAGGGCCGTAACCCTTCCAGTCAATAAGATACTGTAGTTGACCGTAACGGTGACGTGAGTCCAGGATCTTGGCCACTTCATACTCAACGCCTCGTTGAGTTTGGACTTTCGGAGTTGGAGGAAGTGAGGAATGAAACCGATTCAAGATCAGCGGTTTCAACAGGGAAACATGGAATGTCCTGGGTATTTTTAAGAAGGGAGGCAACTGAAGTCTGTAAGCAACAGGATTGATGACTTGTTCAATCTTGAAAGGACCGATATAGCGAGGTGCAAACTTCATACTGGGAACTCTTAACCTCAAATTCTTCGTGGATAACCATACCCGATCACCCACCTTGAGAGCAGGAACTGCTCGACGCTTCTTATCCGCAAACTTCTTGTACCTGAACGATGCCTTGAGCAGAGCTGATCGTACGCTCTTCCAGATATTGGCAAACTGATGCAAGGTGATATCCACTGCGGGAACAGAAGTTGCTGGAAGCGGTTGGAACTCAGGGACTTTAGGGTGGAATCCAAAGTTAGTGAAGAATGGTGTTGAAGCAGATGAAGAATGATACTGGTTGTTATGACAGAACTCGGCCCAGGGAAGTAATTGAACCCAGTCATCTTGAGAGGAGGACACATAGATGCGGAGGAAGGCCTCCAAGTCCTGATTCACCCTCTCGGTTTGACCATTGGTCTGAGGATGGTAAGCCGTGGAAAACTTTAGCTTGACTTGAAGGACTTGACATAAACTTCCCCAGAATTTGGCTGTGAATTGAACTCCTCGATCTGAGATAATTTCTTCAGGAAGACCGTGGAGTCGGAAGATCTCTTGTATGAATACTTGAGCCAACTTGGAAGCTGACGGAAGACCGGTGAGAGGAATGAAGTGTGCCATCTTGGTGAACCGGTCAACTACCACCCAGATGGTATTGAACTTGTTGCACATGGGTAAATCTGTAATAAAATCCATCGACAAATGGGTCCAAGGTCGACGGGGAACAGATAGTGGAACCAGTTGCCCCGCAGGCGACTGGCGGGATACCTTATGTTGAGCACACTTTGGGCAAGATGCAATAAACTCCAAGACGTCCTTTTTCAGAGTTGGCCACCAATAGGACCTAGAGATAAACTCCAGGGTTTTTTGGATACCTGTATGTCCGGCAAAACGGGAAGCATGGGCCCAATGCATGAGCTTCTTCCTTAGCATCGGTTTCACAAAACTTTTCCCTGATGGGGGCGTAGAGTCCATCCCTACCGTGGAGAATGCCAACGGATTTATAATAGGATGCTTGTCTGAAGACTCTGACTCATTTTCTTGCTCCCATGAGCGGGAAAGGGCATCGGCCTTGCGATTCTGAGAGCCCGGACAGAACTGGAGTTTAAAGTCGAACCTGGAAAAGAAAAGTGCCCATCTGGCCTGACGAGTGTTGAGACATTGTGCGCCTTTCAGATATAAAAGGTTCTTGTGGTCTGTAAGTATGGTGATTGAATGAGAAGCTCCCTCCAACAGATACCTCCACTCTTCTAGAGCGAGCTTGATGGCTAGCAACTCCTGGTCGCCAATGGCATAGTTGCGCTCAGCTGGGGAGAACTTCCGGGAGAAGAAACTGCAAGGGTGTAAATGGCCATCTTTAGCCCTCTGAGATAACACCGCTCCTACTCCAACGGAGGAGGCATCCACCTCTAAGATGAAAGGAGAGTCGATGTCAGGCTGTTTCAGAACAGGCGCAGAGATGAACCTTTGTTTTAAAAGATGAAATGCTTGCATGGCTTCTTCAGACCACTTGGACGGGTTAGCACCCTTCTTAGTGAAAGCAGTAATAGGCGCCACAATGGTGGAAAAGTCTCGTATAAACTTTCGGTAATAATTGGCGAACCCCAAGAACCTCTGGACCCCTTTGAGGGTTAAGGGTATCGGCCAATTTTGGATTGCTTGTAGTTTCTCAGGATCCATCTCTAGTCCGGAACCGGACACAATGTACCCTAGAAACGGAATGGACTTGACTTCAAAGACGCATTTCTCTAATTTGCAATAGAGATGATTGACACGGAGACGGGACAGAACCTCTTTAACCCAAAAACGATGTTCCTCTAAATCGTTGGCAAAAATGAGGATATCGTCTAGATAGACCACGACATGACGGTATAGAATGTCTCTGAAGATCTCATTGACAAAATGCTGGAAGACAGCTGGAGCATTACTCAATCCGAAGGGCATGACGAGGTACTCATAATGTCCGTCACGGGTGTTAAAGGCGGTCTTCCACTCGTCACCCTCACGGATCCGGATGAGATTGTATGCACCTCTCAAGTCCAGCTTTGTAAAGATGGTAGCTCCGCTAACTCTGTCAAAGAGCTCAGTAATCAGGGGTAAAGGATAACGGTTCTTGATGGTATTGTCGTTCAAACCTCTGTAGTCGATGCACGGCCGCAGACCACCATCTTTATTTTTTACAAAAAAGAAGCCTGCGCCGGCTGGGGAAGAAGAAGGTCGAATGAACCCCTTTGCTAGGTTCTCTTTAATGTATTCCTCCATAGAATGCGTCTCAGGCAGAGACAACAGATAAGTTCGGCCTCGAGGTGGAACCTTCCCTGGAACGAGATCAATCGGGCAGTCCCATTCTCTATGAGGAGGAAGGATATCAGCAGAAGCTTTACTGAACACATCCATGAAATCTTGATATGGAGGAGGTGGAACATCAGACGACCTGGGGGAGGAAGAACAGACAGGCAATACTTTAAACAAACATGTCTCAGCACAGGAGGAACCCCATGCCAGGATTTGCGTAGTCGTCCAATCAATTGTAGGATTGTGAAGACGGAGCCATGGAAGGCCCAGGACCACAGGATGTGTGGCTCTTGGAATCACTAAAAAAGAAATAAGTTCGGAATGAAGAACTCCCACTCTCAGACGAACTGGTAGAGTCCTTAAAGAAATAACTGCATCAAAAATTTTGCTGCCATCCACGGCAGTTAAAGAAATGGACGAAGGAAGTCTCTCGGTGGGTAGGGACCACCGTTTAACATAGGCTTCGGTAATAAAGTTCCCAGCTGCTCCGGAATCAAGGAGGGCAATGACGTTCCGATAACGTTGAGCAACTTGAAGCGAGACTGGGAGATTACAATCTTGAGGAGATGGAGAGGAGATCATTACTCCTAGCCGGCCCTCTCCTTGGCGAGCTAGGATTTGGAGTTTCCCGGACGTTTGGGACAGGCATTAATGGTGTGAGACGGAGCTGCACAATAGAGACAGAGAGACTCGGAGAGACGTCTTCGGCGCTCAGCAGGAGTTAAACGGGAACGGCCAAGTTGCATGGGCTCATCTTTAGATGGTGACAGTTGACGAGGAGGAGGAGCAGAAGATTTTGGAGCAGATGATCTTCCACGCTCAGTTGCTCTCTCTCTGAAACGTAAATCAACTTTCGTGCAGCGTGAGATTAGCTCATCTAACTTAGAAGGTAAGTCTCTGGTAGCTAACTCATCTTTAATACGCTCAGATAAGCCATGCCAGAATGCAGCATACAGGGCCTCGTCGTTCCATGCCAGTTCGGATGCCAGGATCTGGAACTGTATCAGATATTGTCCTACAGTACGTGACCCCTGGCGTAAACGGAGAATCTCGGATGAAGCTGAGGTTACCCGGCCTGGCTCGTCGAAGATGCGCCTGAATGTTGACACAAAGGCAGTGTAGGAAGATAGCAGGGTGTCGGACCTCTCCCATAACGGTGATGCCCAATCAAGGGCTGAGCCACTGAGAAGAGAAATAATGTAGGCAATTTTTGTACGGTCACTGGGAAAATTGCCAGGTTGTAGCTCAAACTGAATCTCACACTGGTTGAGAAATCCCCTGCAGAATCTTGGAGATCCGTCAAATTTTGCTGGCGTTGGAAGATGAAGACGTGGAGCAGAAATGGGTAAGGTGGGTGGGGTTATAGCTGGAGTCACTGTGGTTGACGCACCAGACGCGCCTGATCCACGGAGAGTTGTCTGAATCCCATCCAGCCGAGTAGAGAAATCCTGGAGACAGCGGATGATGTGGCCCTGTGCAGCCTCCTGATGTTCTAGTCGGGCTGCCAGTTCTTGCATCGGCCTGGCCGCTTGATCCTGGTCTCCGGCTGGATTCATTAGGTCAGTGCTTACTGTCACAACTGAGGGCCTGAGCTGACGGGAGGCAGCCTCAGTTGTAGGGGCTGAGATGTACTGGAACCTGGGAGGTTGTATCAGACCCCTGGACATGTAAGTAACATGAATAATAACTGCCCGAAGGCGTGACCACGACAACTTGGATAAAAGTCAATGATGTTTATTATGACAACTCCGCAACACAGCAGCAGTAAAAGAAAACGTAAAAGTCAGCAAAGAATAAATACAGTTCCTGGGTACTACAGGATGGCAGGAGCCACAGGGCACTGGTAGTGTGAGATAGTTCTTATAATCTTCTAGATGGAAAGTCCTTACCAGGCCCGACTGTAGCAATGGAGATAACCCAGGATTGTACCAGCTGGTGTTCCAGGAAAAGCTGGGTTGCTGAAGATAAAACGGCTGCTGTGGATACTGGCTGGAACCAGACTGTTGTTAGCACGGAGTGGATACTGGCTGGAACCAGTTAAATAATAAATGAACTTGGGAGCGATGAAATATGAACTGAAATGTAGAACTTGAGAGCGGAGAAATAATAATACCGGTGGAGAGTGGTAAAGTGTAGAAAGGACACCGGCCCTTTAAGAGAAGCTGTACTCTGCTGGAAGCTGAGCTGGAAGCAGGTAATGTTGTAGCTGGAAACAGATGAATCCACAATGGATTGGAGAGTCAGGCTACACCGCAGGTGGAATGCTGGTGCGGGTCTCTATGGTGGAAGTCTTGAGACAGGAGCTGGAACCTGGAAGACAATCACAGGAGAGAGACAAACAGGAACTAGGTTTGACAACCAAAGCACTGACGCCTTCCTTGCTCAGGCACAGTGTATTTATACCTGCAGCAAGGAAGGGATTGGCTAGGCAATTATGCAGATTAACAATACTGACAACAGATTGGAGGAAATGATCAGCTGACAGAATCCAAGATGGCTGCGCCCATGCAGACACTTGGAGGGAAGTTTGGTTTGTAATCCATGTGGTAATGAAAACAGTAATGGCGGCGCCGGCCACTGGAGACAGGAGACGCCAGGCTGACAAGTGCACATCCAACCACGCGGACACAGCGGAGGCCGCGGCTGACGTAATCGCCACTCTGACACTCTGCATGCAGAATCTCAGGGACGGCGGTGGAGACGCCATGCCAGATGTAATAAGGCGTTACTGTGACAGCGTCTCAGAGAGACAGGAGAGGATGCAGGAATGTGAACATTAGGATAACAGATGGGATCCGGTCCTGGAGCGCTGAGCCAGCCTTAGGAGGCATCTGATGGGTAAGAAATGGCGTCCAGATACCCGGATCGTGACACATACAGCTGGAGTAAGTTGCTATGATTGAGTCAAAACATCTGATTAACCCACCATCCATGATGTGTTCAGGTTCAAATGCACCCTAAATGAGGCATTGTGTGCACAGTGATGTTATGTGGTTACACATGTCAAACCCTGGGCAAGAGGTGGGGTACAGATGTGTCCTCACACATCTTTGCTGAAAAAGGCAGCATGGCACAGCATTGCAGCAATATGTACGCATCTTGGGAACGTGCACATCCACTATCCCCTTGTTCTGCAACTACTTGTGGGTGCGTGCGTATGCATGTACCTGCAGATGCTGTGGTGAAAATTCACACGTAACAATGGGTAGCACAGTATACTGCTACCCGTGCCCCTACAATGCTGCCCACTCCCCCTCCCTGTGTATGGCAGCAGGAGCATACTATTCCTGTTATCCCTGACCACATGGCAACTTTATGCATACTGACACATACTCAGGCACTGCTGAACTTTTCACATGCAAAGATGTATCACAGGCAAAGATGTATCACAGGCAAAGATGTATTTGAAACTTCTTTTTGGGGGGTTGGAGTTTGCTGAATTTACACCCTTGTTTGCAAACAAAAATTTGGGTTTATTCCTGTGTTTTACTGATGTTTTTGGAAAGTACTTTCGAGATTGACCGATGGTGTATTTGTCCGTATTGTAGTGAATGCCCGTGTTTGGAAATTCAATTCGATACAACACTCTTGTGTTTGTCTTTAGTACATTTTTGTGTTTGTAAAAACGGTCAAACATGCCCGAGGGTGCAAACTCACACAAACACGAATCTTAGTAAATTTATCCCAAGGTTGTTTTTTTTCTGCAAAAGTACCTCACAGGCTACAGAATGAGCTTCATACTGTTCTTAACATAATAAGAGTTTCAATTAGAGGAGATAGAATGCCCTATGATAGTTACAAGTGGCAAAATATTTTTTCCACTAGGCAACACATTGTAAAAGTATGTCCGATAGCAAGTAACGTGTTACCTGAGTGTCTTATCAACTATATGACTAATGACAAATAAAGTAACAATGGGTTTGGGATTTAGTAAGTACTTAATGACAATGTATAAAGTTGTAGGTGGATGATATGGGCAAGTTCTATGGGCTGCAGTTAATTTGCCAGTAGTCGGGATCCTGGCGGTCAGGATACCGATGACGGAATCCCGACAGCTGACAATACCGACAGCCGGAATCCTGGTGCACAGGGGCTATTCCCACTCATGGATGTCCATGACACACATAGAGTGGGAATATAAGATGCAACGAGCCACTGAGCCTGCAGCATGGCAAATGCAGCGAGCGCACAATGGGTCTTTTTGCACTCACCCAGCTGTTGGCATACTGATGGTCGGAATGCCGTTGTTGGTATACTGACGGACGGCATCCCGACTGTCTGTAAATTATACTGAATCTATTTCTTCATGCAAAAAGAAAAATTGACAATCAATGAAAAGTGTCTGTTGGTTTTCATATGTAAATGTACTAGGTGTATACAGAACAGAAGTGAAGATCACATTAGTTAGAGGTGCAGCTCTTGCCCCAAGTTACAATCAGAAATACCAATCAATGAAAAGTGTCAGAGGTGCTATTAGATCTTTTAAAAAAGAATTATAAACATTTAACATTTGCTTAAAATCCCATAATTTCATGTTATACCCCATTACATGATTCCCATTGATTGGTTGTGTATGAACTTTCCTTGAATCTATAAATAATTATTTTGTAAATAATTTTATCAATTTAGCAATGTAATCTCCTGAGAATGTGATAAGCATGAAACTGAAAGCATGCACAAAGTATTCTTTTTTTGTCATTGTTTTGTTCACTGATGTGAAGAAACATTTAGTTTCTTGGGGGGTATACAATTAGCCCCATCCATTTTCAGTCAATAAAAATTGCCTGATATTGAGACTAATTACTGATGGTCAATATAGCGCTATCCTAATACAGGCGTTTTCATTGGCCAAAAAATGGACCTGCGATAATGCAGGGAATCGGGGATAAGTCCCCAATCCCATGTGTTTTCGCCGCTACGGCAGCTCGCTTATTGCAGATTATGCTGCGGGAGCCAGAGGCACCTGAAGCATAATCCCTGATAAGTGCCAACATCAGGGGGAGGAGCGAGCCACATCGGGGCTAATAGGATAGCCCCTGCCGATACAATTCCTGCGGTCAATGACCACAGGTAATTGGATACCCCCTTGGAGTGATTTTCTGTCAGCAACATTAATGACATGGATGTAATAATAATAACACTTTAAAAGAGGTTGCTCTGTAGAGTTTACTTCTAGGCATACTTGCCTACCTGACCCTCTCCATGAGGGACAAAATGCTCTGTTCCTGGACTTTCCTGGTAATGTATGATTGCCATCACCTGTGGTGAAACACCTTTCTTATCAATTAACTAGCTCACCACAGGTGATGGCAATCATACATTACCAGGAAAGTCCAGGAACAGAGCATTTTCTCCCTCATGGAGAGGGTCAGGTAAGCAAGTATGCTTCTAGGTGACATCATGTACAGTATCCTATACTTTTCCTCAGTATTCAGATTCACCTCTCTTTAGATTTCTTTTGTCTTTGGATCATCATACTGTACTTACAATTTTCTAAAGGTTTAACTTCATGGTCTGTGTCTTTTTTTTCAAACTTAATAAGTGTTGTATTTGACTATGTAATGTATCTCTCTTCTCAACACAATTTTAAATAGTTTTAAACTGAAGATTGAAAATTCTACCCGTCATTGCAAAGTCAAGACAATTTATAACTGCATGAAATTGGTATTTTACAAGGGAGAAGCTGATTTGATGAGCTTGCACATTGGATATCGCCATCAAGCACAATGGATCTGAGTCTGACTTGCATATATCCATGACCATCATTCCCCAGGCACAAACATTTGTAGTTATGTCTCTGACATCAACATTTGCCATTTTGCTGTTATTTTCAAATCTCATTATGTTGTTTAAATGAAGCATCAACATGAAATGTTGAAGGTAGTCATGGTTTTATACATTCTTTTGCGGGTCAGTAGACAAGGACCTACTGTACTACATAAAGCTGGGGTATTCAACATTTCAGCTGCTGACAGGCCCGGCGACAGGGAGGGTCAAAGGGGACACTTGTATTGGGCCCCGAGAGTCAGAGGGGCCCCAAGGATCAGGGACACAAAAATGCGGATCCATAAAACTAAGCCAGCAAGAAATGAAGTATTACCCAGCACAGGAGCCTGATAACATTGCAGCCGGGAGGAGACGCCGCACACAATGTGAGTCATTTAGACACCCGGAGCTTAGGAAACAGCAGCGTGGCACCACCCTGCTCTCTCCTCTGTAACAGTAGACTGACAGGGAAAGTCACGGCACAAATAATCATAGTGACATGCTACTGAGGGAAGCTTACCGGAACTTTGTTATTTCATTCAGTAACCACAAACAAGAGGAGCTGTTACATAAAGAGGATTATGCAGTTTTTCACACATGCACTGGGTTTTAACTTTTCTACAACTATAAACAGGCAAGCAGTGCCTACCCCCGGGGCGCTGCGGATTCGGGCACCCCGCATCCCGCTCCCTGGCTGCAGCAGGCGCCATGGGCTGTGTGGGCGCCCACTGCAGCCGGTGCCACTGTCAGATGCTAGAGGTCATAATTGACATCTAGTGCCTGTGCGGCGCTGCTATGGGAGAGACATCAGATGTCTCTCCTATAAAGAGGAGCGGGCGGCCAGACGGGGCAGCAGCTGCAGCAGCAGTCGGGAGCAGGGGCGGGGCTGGTAAGTAATGTTTATTGTTTATTTTTTTGTGTTTGTAAGAGGCTACTAGGGATCACAGCAACAGGGGGCACAGCGACAGGGGGCACAACTACTGGGGCAAATCTACTGGGGGAATAGCTACAGGGAGCACAGCTACTGGGGGCACAACTACTTGGGGCAAATCTACTGGGGGCATAGCTACAGGGGGCACAGATACTGGGAGCACAACTACTTGGGGAAAAACTACAGGGGGCACAGCTACTGGGGGCACAACTACAGGGGGCAAATCTACTGGGGGCACAGCTACTGGGGGTACAGCTACTGTGGACACAACTATTGGGGGCATAACTACAAGGGGCATAACTGTGGCCATGCCCATCCCCTATGAAGCCACGCCCCTATATTTTACACGCACCTTTGGTGCGCACTGTTTTGCCATGGGGGAGCGACAATGGAACCTTTTCGCCCTGGGTGCCACAAGGTGTAGAACCGGCCCTGACTATAAACTTTATACCAGCTAAATCATTTTTACAAAGCATCTGTTAACGGATTACTATGTAAGATACCCTGATCAGTGCCACTGCTGTTTTACTATCATTGTCTTAGGTCATATTCTATAATTTAAGTATTTATAAAGACCTACAGTACTGTGTTCTTATTGGATTCTCTGTTATCCTAGATTTTTGTTCTGTGAAACTATTGTAAAAGGACAATCTATTTATGCTGTACATGCTACTTACATGTAGTTATGTGTGTATGTAATTATAAATGTATGTGTGTATATGTGTGTGTGTGTGTGTGTGTGTGTATGTGTGTGTGTATACATATATATATATATATGTATATATATATATATATATATATATATCTCAAACACTAGTGGAGAAAGTGGAAGACTCTTTTTGGGTGCAATCAACCAGAAGTGAGCAAGTCCTGACTGTGGGCAAAACGCGCCTTCCGCTGCCTCCGATACTGACGCTGCACCTGCACTGCCGGGACCAACAGACTTCTCAGTTACTGTAGCCCCCACTACCCTTGCCGCTGACACAGCTACCCTTTGCTGCCATCACTGTGACCGCATTTGTACAGTGGGGATCGCGGGACCTCTGGAGCCTTGCTGTTCTCATAGCTGCCGCTGCATAGAGCCGGCTGGGACACTTAAGTATACTCCTTGTTTTTTGAGTGGTTGTTCAAATACACTGCATTAAGCATATATAGTAACCATTCTAACATTATTACAGGTGTATGGCCAATTAACCTCTTACTTCAATCTGGTTATTGATCAGGATGGTACCTGGCCTTTATACCTAAATCTTTACAAGTGGACGATATACCAATCTTACAGTGTATTTCAAAGGTTGTGATCCATTTAATTAATTAATTCTTTTCTCACATTTCTTATACTCAATACTGTATTATTAAGACACAAGCAATCTATGGTGGTTGTCATTAGTTACAAGTGCAATCTGGATTCAATTGGGACCTGATTTCTATCTATAATACTTATGATTGAGTTTCAGATTGGTCTTTTGCATCTTTTTGTGTCATCTCTAATTCTTCCTTTGGGTATAGTACCTTTGGGCAGTATTATATTATAGCACTTATTGGCAGTAATATAATGATCTAAAACTGCTCATTAAAGATTACATCTGCTGATATGTTTTCAAGACACTCTATCCCCCCACATCTATCAATTATCTTTAATGTGACATCTTTTATTTGACTTGTTTAATTTTCCATTTCTCTAAACATACATTTTTCCATATTTTTCTATAATTTTCTATGTGGACTCTCACCAGTGATTCAGAGCAATATCAGTGTCAGGGACACTTTTTTATCTACTGTATTTACCTCTGTCTAATGCTGGCAGCAGATCCACCGGTTGTTTCTTCCCACTGCACTATAATCTTTCTAGGTGATCTCTCATCAGTGATCCAAGAGTGGCTGCTATATTTAAGCATCTACTATCATACCACCCTATCAACAACAGATATCATCCGATCTCAGAAGCTAAGTAGTGGTGGGCTTGGTCAGTACTTGGATGGGAGACCACCAGGGAATACCAAGTGGAGTAGATTAACATCAGGTTCGAATAACTCAGTGCCTAACACTGACAGCAGAATTACCATTTATCTTGCTTTCTCCTGTACATGTACCTAAACTACAATCAACCTGCCTAATTATTAGGTGATACAACCGAGTTTTTATGTACGGTCTATATCCTGGCAATTTACCTATACCAACCATTTTGGTCTAAGATTTTGTACGTGCTCTCAGGTTGCAGCTGCCAGGGTCCCTAAAAACATTGGTAATTTATCTTACCCACTATCCGAGGGGTTATTTTAGTTACCTGATATTTTAAATTTTAACATTTATGCATCACTGTTATATGTTGTTATTTTGTGTGTCTGGATACATCAGATCTATTTTAAAGAACCTAATAAAATGTATGTTTTATTCACATAATTACTCTGACAAATTTGTCCTATTCTAAGAGTGCACCCAAAAAAAGTATTCTTCTTTCTCTACTAGTGTTTGATAAAATTATACTCTTTAACTCAGGGTACACCACCAGTGAGAAAACATATAGGGCAATACCTTGGTATCTCTAAACTGGTTTTGCAAATACCTTCATCTTTTTTTTTTATTGACCGGTGCTGAATCATCCTGCTGCCATTTCCATCTAGGAATGGCACTGCAGTGGCAGACAGGATGGCACTTAAAAAAAAAACTAGGCCCAAAACAGCACATCATGCAAAGAAGAAAAACAGGTGCAATGAGGTAGCTGTATGACTAAGCTAAGCAACACAAGTGTGCGGCACAAATACCTGGCCCATCTAGGAGTGGCACTGCAGTGGCAGACAGGAAGGCACTTAAAAAAAAACTAGTCCCCAAACAGCACATGGTGCAAAGAAGAAATAGAGCTGTAAGATGGAATTGTCCTTGGGCCCTCCCACATACCCTTATGTTGTATAAACAGGACATGCCCACTTTAACAAACTGGTCATTTCAGCAATAGGGTCTGCCACATGACTGTGGCTGAAATTAGTGTTTTATTTTGGCCCCCACCAAAAAGAAGCAATCAATCTCTCCTTGCACAAACTGGCTCTACAGAGGCAAGAAGTCGAGCTCATCCTCCTCCTCCTCCTCCTCCTCCTCCTCACAGAGTATTAATTTGTCCCCACTGGAATCCATTATCACAGGTCCCTGTGTACTTTCTGGAGGCAATTGCTGGTCAAGGTCATCCTGGAGGAATTTATCATTAATTTTGATGAACATCCACATTTTGTGGAAGTAACCTCCTACGCCGATCGCTGACAAGGTTACCGGCTGCACTAAACACTCTTTTGGAGTACACACTGGAGGGGGGCAACTCAGGTAAAATAAAGGCAGTTTGTGAAAGGGCATCCAAATTGCCTTTTTTTCCTGCCAGTATACATACGGACTGTCTGACATGCCTACTTGGATGCTGTTACTCAAATAATCCTCCACCATTCTTTCAATGGTGATAGAATCATATGCAGTGACAGTAGACATGTCAGTAATCGTTGGCAGGTCCTTCAGTCTGGACTAGATGTCAGCACTCACTCCTGACTGCCCTGCATCACCACCAGTGGGTGGGCTAGGAAATTGTATCCTTTTCCTCGCAGCCCCAGTTGCAGGAGAAAATCAAGGAGGAGCTGTTGACGGGTCACATTCTGCTTGAATTGACAATTTTATCACCAGCAGGTCTTTGAACCTCTGCAGACTTGCATAGGCTTTAACAATACAACAACAAAAAAGGCTGCGCTTAGAGATGAATTGTCATAACAACTATTAAAATTTATTTGTACTTAAAATCTGTCAGTTAAGACAATTAAAATGCATATACATTACTTAAAATAACCTCTGATTAGAATGTTAACAGCACATAAGCTTGTTCCAAATTGGCCGTGAGACCCTGTGTACTTGAAACCAAATGAATCCTGGGGCTATAGCATAGTCCCTGGGCTGGAAAATATGTCCCAACGCTGGAGGATTAGCAATTTCCAAAAGAAGGTGCAAGATTATGGAAAGTCCTCACCAGTAGTGCGTGTGGCTGAGCAGAGTCCAGTCCTTAAGTGTGGATATGGTTCCAATGGGGCAGTCTGTGGGGTCCACGGTGGTCCAAGCTGAGGTAGTGGGCTGTAGTTAGTTGATCAGAGGGCAAACACCTGACGCGTTTCACAGCGTAACTGCTGCTTTTTCAAAGGTGACTGTGGTTCACAACTGACAGTATATTTATACTCTAGCTAATTGCTTCATTACAGACATGTGTATGAACAATTCATCTCTTTGTGTGTATCAAACTATACAAATAGACATTTTTTATTAATCTAGTTAGACTCAGAGGCATGATGATTAAAAAGTGATTATATTTATTAACGAAAAAGTAGTTTAAATTCATAATAAATCGGAGCCGCGGGTGTTGGAACGCACGCGACTCCTCTTATTTCCGGTATATGGAACGCACTAGTTGCCGCGGTGACATGACTTATTACTCTCACCAGTCTTCACCTGGCTGTGTAATCATGTGACCTACACAGTTTGATAGGATGTCCGTATGATGAGCTATATGATAACTATGTCGTTTCCTGGTCTGTGACCCGCAATCGTTACCTAGGCGATGGAGTGTGTTTCCACTTCCTCGTTAGGTTTTCTAAGCGGTCACGTGATCGGACTTCTCCAGAGAAACAATGTATTCCTTTTGATGTTATGCAAAGTAAACACTATCTAACAGTTACAATTTAGGAAAAACGAGGTGGAGCTTATATATTATCTGTATTTCTATTTTTATTATTATTCATAATGATAATCGTGCACATTTTCAAAATTGCATCTTTATGAACTTCACGATGTCTTTTATAAAGATACCTATGTCTTCGTCATTGGACCTATAGAGGAGACGTTATGACTATAGTTCAATGAAGATGTTTATTATTACACCATCTATTATTATGAAATCCTATACATATTATTTCTATATCCATATACACAAGATGTATTTATTATAGATGATTTCATTGTTTATGAAGATATAGAGTTTAATAAAAATAGTACCCAACACTACTACAGGGAGTTTATATATATATATAGTAATGATTCTAGTAACTTTCCTTTTTATATTCTCAAAAAATTAATCCTAATAGTTTATCCTTTTATATTGTCATAAGGAAAAGAGTATACATGTATACATGTCTACACCTATCCGACGTGTCCATACACACATCTATCTCAACTCCTATATTTTCAAACTTATATTTTTATTTTTATAGTTATTGTTATTATTGTTGTTGGTGAGAGATTGCTTCAAAATATATTTAATGTTTATTGCTCTGTAAAAATTGACTTAGATGACACAATTGAGTTCTACTGATTCGTTTAGACCTGCTGGGAATATGCTATTCATTTTCAACATCCAGTAGACTTCCTGTCTACATAGGGTTTTATAACGGTCTCCCCCACGTGGAGTTCTGGGTATAAATTCCAGGCCTAATACCTTAAGGCATTTTGGATTACCATAATGTTTATCGGCATAGTGTTTTGATACACTATGTGTGTGAATCTTCTTAATAATGTTTCTACGATGCTCAAGAAATCTCGTTTTCAGGGGTCGGGTGGTTCTACCAATATACTTCAGACCACAGCCGCATGTCAACATATATATTATATAGGAGGTATTGCAATTCATGTAGGATTTTAGCTCATATAAATTTTCTCCTTCATCATTACTAACCCTGAGTGTATTGTCGGCTGTATATTTACAGGTTAGACATCTGTTACCTCCACATTTAAAGAATCCCTTTATTTTCGCATTATGTTGAGATAGCCAATTGGTATTCCCAGAGTTATCTTTTTCTTTGATTCCTTTTAAATAGCTTGGTGCTAATATGTTTTTAAAGGACCTATTTTTTCGAAAGATAAAATTTGGTTCTTTGGGAAGAAGATTTGACAATATATTATCTTGTTTTAGGATGTCATAGTTCTTAGTGACAATCTTCTTGATGTCTATATGGCAACTATTAAAGGTAGAGATAAACGACATGTCAGTTACCACATCTTTATCATCTTTATTTGATTTCTTTCTTAATGGATTTAGGAGTTCATCTCTATTTAATTCCCTAACTTCTTTCAGCGCTTTTTGTACTAAATGATTTGGATATCCTCTAACTACAAATGAATCTATCATAGTTTTAGCTTGATTATCAAAGGTATGTAAATCAGAGCAATTTCTCCTGATACGGAGGAGTTGACTCTTAGGAATATTTCTTTTCCATGTTGACAAGTGAGCACTGTTAAAATGTAAATAGGAGTTTGTGCTTGTTTCTTTAATGTAATTTCGTGTAGTGATTTCATAATCCTTAATTTCTAACGAAATGTCCAAAAAATTCATGTGGGAAGTGTGATAACAGTGAGTGAAAGTGAGATTAAAGGAATTTTTGTTTAAATGTGAAACAAATGAAAGGGCAGAAGTGAGATCCCCATCCCAAATTATAAACAAATCATCTATATAGCGCCCATAGAGGACCAGGTTGGCACCGAACCCGCCCCCCCACACGAGCTGGTCATCGACCTCGCCCATGTAGAGGTTGGCGTAGCTCGGCGCGAACCTGGTCCCCATCGCTGTTCCCATCACCTGGAGATAAAAAGTGTCCAAAAATAAAAAATAATTGTGCTTCAATATGAAAGAAATGGAATCCAAAATAAATTGTTTGTGTCTCTCTCTGAGGTCCCCATCTTTTGTGAGTCTATTTGCAATAATGTATGTCCCCAAATCATGGGGTATATTGGAGTACAAACTTTGTACATCCAATGTTAAAAATGCATAAGACTCCTTCCATTTGATTTCACTAATTAAATTCAGAAAGTGAGTGGTATCTTTGATGTGTGACCTCAGGGTAGAGACACGTGGCTGTAAAAAGGAATCAACATAATGGGATAAATTAGATGTGAGAGAATCAACACCAGAAATAATAGGACGACCAGGGGGTGATGTGAGGGATTTGTGTATCTTAGGGAGGTGATAATAAATGGGTACTGTTGGATGAGGATGATATAAAAACCTGAACTCTTCTTTCGTTATAATATCATCCTTAACTGCGTCTGAAAGTAAATTCTGAAGTTCTAAGAGATATTTTTCTGTTGGATCATTGGGTAATGTTTTATAAAAATTGTTATCACCTAATTGTCTTTTGGCTTCTGAAATATAGTCTGTACGATCCTGTATAATGAGCCTCATTATACAGGATCGTACAGACTATATTTCAGAAGCCAAAAGACAATTAGGTGATAACAATTTTTATAAAACATTACCCAATGATCCAACAGAAAAATATCTCTTAGAACTTCAGAATTTACTTTCAGACGCAGTTAAGGATGATATTATAACGAAAGAAGAGTTCAGGTTTTTATATCATCCTCATCCAACAGTACCCATTTATTATCACCTCCCTAAGATACACAAATCCCTCACATCACCCCCTGGTCGTCCTATTATTTCTGGTGTTGATTCTCTCACATCTAATTTATCCCATTATGTTGATTCCTTTTTACAGCCACGTGTCTCTACCCTGAGGTCACACATCAAAGATACCACTCACTTTCTGAATTTAATTAGTGAAATCAAATGGAAGGAGTCTTATGCATTTTTAACATTGGATGTACAAAGTTTGTACTCCAATATACCCCATGATTTGGGGACATACATTATTGCAAATAGACTCACAAAAGATGGGGACCTCAGAGAGAGACACAAACAATTTATTTTGGATTCCATTTCTTTCATATTGAAGCACAATTATTTTTTATTTTTGGACACTTTTTATCTCCAGGTGATGGGAACAGCGATGGGGACCAGGTTCGCGCCGAGCTACGCCAACCTCTACATGGGCGAGGTCGATGACCAGCTTGTGTGGGGGGGCGGGTTCGGTGCCAACCTGGTCCTCTATGGGCGCTATATAGATGATTTGTTTATAATTTGGGATGGGGATCTCACTTCTGCCCTTTCATTTGTTTCACATTTAAACAAAAATTCCTTTAATCTCACTTTCACTCACTGTTATCACACTTCCCACATGAATTTTTTGGACATTTCGTTAGAAATTAAGGATTATGAAATCACTACACGAAATTACATTAAAGAAACAAGCACAAACTCCTATTTACATTTTAACAGTGCTCACTTGTCAACATGGAAAAGAAATATTAATAAGAGTCAACTCCTCCGTATCAGGAGAAATTGCTCTGATTTACATACCTTTGATAATCAAGCTAAAACTATGATAGATTCATTTGTAGTTAGAGGATATCCAAATCATTTAGTACAAAAAGCGCTGAAAGAAGTTAGGGAATTAAATAGAGATGAACTCCTAAATCCATTAAGAAAGAAATCAAATAAAGATGATAAAGATGTGGTAACTGACATGTCGTTTATCTCTACCTTTAATAGTTGCCATATAGACATCAAGAAGATTGTCACTAAGAACTATGACATCCTAAAACAAGATAATATATTGTCAAATCTTCTTCCCAAAGAACCAAATTTTATCTTTCGAAAAAATAGGTCCTTTAAAAACATATTAGCACCAAGCTATTTAAAAGGAATCAAAGAAAAAGATAACTCTGGGAATACCAATTGGCTATCTCAACATAATGCGAAAATAAAGGGATTCTTTAAATGTGGAGGTAACAGATGTCTAACCTGTAAATATACAGCCGACAATACACTCAGGGTTAGTAATGATGAAGGAGAAAATTTATATGAGCTAAAATCCTACATGAATTGCAATACCTCCTATATAATATATATGTTGACATGCGGCTGTGGTCTGAAGTATATTGGTAGAACCACCCGACCCCTGAAAACGAGATTTCTTGAGCATCGTAGAAACATTATTAAGAAGATTCACACACATAGTGTATCAAAACACTATGCCGATAAACATTATGGTAATCCAAAATGCCTTAAGGTATTAGGCCTGGAATTTATACCCAGAACTCCACGTGGGGGAGACCGTTATAAAACCCTATGTAGACAGGAAGTCTACTGGATGTTGAAAATGAATAGCATATTCCCAGCAGGTCTAAACGAATCAGTAGAACTCAATTGTGTCATCTAAGTCAATTTTTACAGAGCAATAAACATTAAATATATTTTGAAGCAATCTCTCACCAACAACAATAATAACAATAACTATAAAAATAAAAATATAAGTTTGAAAATATAGGAGTTGAGATAGATGTGTGTATGGACATGTCGGATAGGTGTAGACATGTATACATGTATACTCTTTTCCTTATGACAATATAAAAGGATAAACTATTAGGATTAATTTTTTGAGAATATAAAAAGGAAAGTTACTAGAATCATTACTATATATATATATAAACTCCCTGTAGTAGTGTTGGGTACTATTTTTATTAAACTCTATATCTTCATAAACAATGAAATCATCTATAATAAATACATCTTGTGTATATGGATATAGAAATAATATGTATAGGATTTCATAATAATAGATGGTGTAATAATAAACATCTTCATTGAACTATAGTCATAACGTCTCCTCTATAGGTCCAATGACGAAGACTTAGGTATCTTTATAAAAGACATCGTGAAGTTCATAAAGATGCAATTTTGAAAATGTGCACGATTATCATTATGAATAATAATAAAAATAGAAATACAGATAATATATAAGCTCCACCTCGTTTTTCCTAAATTGTAACTGTTAGATAGTGTTTACTTTGCATAACATCAAAAGGAATACATTGTTTCTCTGGAGAAGTCCGATCACGTGACCGCTTAGAAAACCTAACGAGGAAGTGGAAACACACTCCATCGCCTAGGTAACGATTGCGGGTCACAGACCAGGAAACGACATAGTTATCATATAGCTCATCATACGGACATCCTATCAAACTGTGTAGGTCACATGATTACACAGCCAGGTGAAGACTGGTGAGAGTAATAAGTCATGTCACCGCGGCAACTAGTGCGTTCCATATACCGGAAATAAGAGGAGCCGCGTGCGTTCCAACACCCGCGGCTCCGATTTATTATGAATTTAAACTACTTTTTCGTTAATAAATATAATCACTTTTTAATCATCATGCCTCTGAGTCTAACTAGATTAATAAAAAATGTCTATTTGTATAGTTTGATACACACAAAGAGATGAATTGTTCATACACATGTCTGTAATGAAGCAATTAGCTAGAGTATAAATATACTGTCAGTTGTGAACCACAGTCACCTTTGAAAAAGCAGCAGTTACGCTGTGAAACGCGTCAGGTGTTTGCCCTCTGATCAACTAACTACAGCCCACTACCTCAGCTTGGACCACCGTGGACCCCACAGACTGCCCCATTGGAACCATATCCACACTTAAGGACTGGACTCTGCTCAGCCACACGCACTACTGGTGAGGACTTTCCATAATCTTGCACCTTCTTTTGGAAATTGCTAATCCTCCAGCGTTGGGACATATTTTCCAGCCCAGGGACTATGCTATAGCCCCAGGATTCATTTGGTTTCAAGTACACAGGGTCTCACGGCCAATTTGGAACAAGCTTATGTGCTGTTAACATTCTAATCAGAGGTTATTTTAAGTAATGTATATGCATTTTAATTGTCTTAACTGACAGATTTTAAGTACAAATAAATTTTAATAGTTGTTATGACAATTCATCTCTAAGCGCAGCCTTTTTTGTTGTTGTATTGTTTTGCTATTCTATATAGGTGTGACTGACCTATCCAGGCAGCTGCTGTATACACGTTCAATTGGAATCACACTCGCAGCGCCCTTTTCCAACCTAGGTTGGTTTTTTTCCACAATTTTGCATAGGCTTTAAACCTAGGATCGAGCACGGTGGCCAAAATGTAGTGCTCTGATTTCAATAGATTTACCACCCTTGAATCCTGGCAAAGCCAATGAAGGGCTCCATCCACAAGTCCCACAAACTTCGCATAATTGCCACATCTAAGCTCCTCCTTCAATTTCTCCAGCTGCTTCTGCAAAAGCCTGATGGGGGGAATGACCTGACTCTAGCTGGCAGTTTCTGAACTGACTTCACGTGTGGCAAGTTCGAAGTGTTGGAGAACCTTGCACAAGACGGATATCATTCTCCACTGTGCTTGAGTCAGGTGCATTTCCCCTCCTTTGCTTATATCATAGGTGGATGCAGAGGCTTGAATTGCCTTTTGCTGCTCCTCCATCCTCTGAAGCATATAGGGTTCTGAATTCCACTTCGTTACCACCTTTTGCTTCAGCTGATGGCAGGGCAGGTTCAGGAGTGTTTGCTGGTGCTCCAGTCTTCGGCACGCGGTGGCTGAATGTCGAAAGTGCACCGCAATTTTTTGGGTCACCGACAGCATCTCCTGCACGCCCCTGTCATAATTCAAAAAAGTCTGCACCACCAAATTAATTGTATGTGCAAAACATGGGATGTGCTGGAATTTGCCCAGATGTAATTTACACACAATATTGGTGGAATTGTCCGATATCACAAATCCCCAGGAGAGTCTAAGTGGGGCAATTCATTGTGCGATGATGTCCCTCAGTTTCCATAAGATGTCAGCGGTGTGCCTCTGACGGAAAGTGGTGATACATAGCGTAGCCTGCCTAGGAACTAGTTGGCATTTGCAAGATGCTGCTACTGGAGCTGCTGCTGTTGTTGCAATACATCTACCCAGTGGGCTGTCACAGTCATATAGTCCTTAGTCTGCCCTGTTCCATTTGTCCACTTGTCAACATGTCCACGGTTAAGTGGACAGTGGGTGCAACTGCATTTTTTAGGACACTGAGTACACTTTTTCTGACATCTCTGTACATTCTTAAAATCGCCTGCAAAGTAAAGTGGAATCTAGATGGGATTTGGTACTGGGGACACACTACCTCCATCAATTCTCTAAGTCCCATTGAACTAATGGCAGATACTGGACGCATCTCTAACACAAACATAGCTGTCAAGGCCTCAGTTATCCACTTTGCAACAGGATGACTGCTGTCATATTTCATCTTCCTCGCAAAGGACTGTTGGACAGTCAGTTGCTTAGTTGAAGTAGTACAAGTAGTCTCCCGACTTCCCCTCTGGGATGACGATCGACTCCCAGCAGCAACAACAGCAGCGGCAGCAACAGTAGCAGCAGGTGTACCACTCAAGGATCCTCTGAAGGAATCCTGGTTAGTAGAGGACTCCTCAGTCTTGCCAGTGACATGGCCTGCAGGACTACTGATGTTCCTGACTGAGGAGGAAGTTGACGTTGAGGGAGTTGGTGGTGTGGATTGCATGAGCTTGGGTAAAAGAGGAAGAAGGGATTTAGGTGTCAGTGGACTGCATACGCTCTTACCCAAAGTTTCTAAACTTGACAATGACTTCTGATGAATGCGCAGCAGGTGACGTATAACGGAGGCTGTTCCTAGGGAGTCAACGTCCTTACCCCTACTTATTACGGATTGACAGAGGCAACACACGGCTTGACACCTGTTGTCCGGATTTGTGGAGAAATAATTCCACACTGAAGAGGTGGCTTTTTTGGTATTTTGCCCAGGCTTCACAATGGGATTATTCATCCCATGGACAACTGTTTCTTCTGGTGCCTGTTTTAAACAAACCACATCACCAACAGGATCCTCATCGTCAACTTCCTCCTCAGTGCCAACAACACCCATATCCTCCTCCTGGTGTACTTCTACAGTGATAACTTCAATTTGAATATCAGAAACTTGACTGTGGGTGCTACTTCCAGCACTTGCAGAGGGCGTGCAAATGGTGGAAGGAGCCACCTCTTCCCGTCCAGTTTTGGGAAGGTCAGGCATCGCAACTGCCAATACACACTGGGACTCTCCTTGGGGATTTGTGATACCATCTTAGAACACACAGTTCTTTGCTGTGCTTTTGCCAGCTTAACTATTTTCACTTTTCTAGTGGGAGGATGAGGGCTTCCATTGTCATTTGAAGCTGAACCACTAGTCATGAACATAGGCCCGGGCCTTAGCCGTTTCTTGCCACTCCATGTCATAAATGGCATATTGGCAAGTTTAAGTTTCTCCTCAGACCATTTAAATTTATTTTTTGGGGTCATTTTACTGACCTTAGGCTTTTTGGATTTTCCATGCCCTCTTCTATCACATTGGGCATCAGCCTTGGCAGGTGACGTTGATATGTGCCTCCCCAGCCAAAGACCTCACCACACGTCACTGATATATATATATATATATATATATATATATTTATACACTGTACATACACACATATATATATATATATATATATATATATATATATATACTGTGTGTGTATATATATATATATATATATATATACATACAGTGGGGCAAAAAGTATTTGGACAACCACCGATTGTGCAAGTTGACCCACTTAAAAAGATGAGAGAGGTCTGTAATTTCCATCATAGGTACACTTCAACTGTGAGAGAAAGAATCTGAGGGGAAAAAACAGGAAATCACATTGTATGATTTTTAAACAATTTACTTGTATATTCTTGTGGAAAATAAATATTTGGACACCTACCAAGCAGCAAGATTTCAGGCTCTCACAGACCTGTTTCTTCTTCTTTAAGAAGCTCTTCTATCCTCCACTCATTACCTGTATTAATGGCACCTGTTTGAACTATTTATCTGTATAAAAGACACCTGTCCAGACCCTCAAACAGTCAGACTGCTACCTCTCTACCATGGCCAAGACCAGAGATCTGTCTAAGGACACCAGGGACAAAATTGTAGAGCTGCACAAGGCTGGGATGAGCTACTCGACAATAGGCAAGCAGCTTGGTGAGAAGAGATCAACTGTTGGCACAATTATTAAAAAATGGAAGAAATACAAGTTCACTGACAATCTCCCTCGACCTGGGGCTCCATGCAAGATATCACCTCGTGGGGTATCAATGATCTTGAGAACGGTGAGGAATCAGCCCAGAACTACATGGGGGGACATGGTCAATGATCTCAAGAGAGCTGGGACCACAGTCACAAAGGTTACCATTAGTAACACACAACATCATCATGGATTGAAATCCTGCAGTGCCCGAAAGGTCCCCCTGCTTAAGCCAGCACATGTCCAGGCCCATCTAAAGTTTGCCAGTGACCATCTGGATGATTCAGAGGAGGATTGAGAGAATGTAATGTGGTCAAAATCAAACTTCTTGGTATAAACTCCACTCGCCGTGTTTGGAGGGAGAAGAATGATGAACATACCCACTGTGAAGCGTGGGGGTGGAAACATCATGCTTTGGGGCTGCTTTTCTGCAAAGGGGACAGGACGACTGATCCGTGTTAAGGAGAGGATGAATGGGGCAATGTATCGTGAGATTTTGGGCAAAAACCTCCTTCCCTCAGTAAGAGCATTGAAGATGGAACATGGCTGGGTCTTCCAGCATGACAATGACCCCAAACACACCGCCCGGGCAACTAAAGAGTGGCTCCGTAAGAAGCATTTCAAGGTCCTGGAGTGGCCTAGCCAGTCTCCAGACCTCAACCCAATAGAAAATCTGTGGAGTGAGTTGAAAGTCCATGTTGCCCGGCGACAGCCCCAAAACATGACAGATCTAGAGAATATCTGCATGGAAGAGTGGGCCAAATAACTGCTACAGTGTGCAAACCTGGTCAAGAACTACAGAAAACATTTGACCTCTGTAATTGCCAACCGAGGATATATTACAAAGTATTGAATTAAACTTTTTGATTGTCCAAATATTTATTTTCCGCAAGAATACACAAATAAATTGTTTAAAAATCATACAATGTGATTTCCTGTTTTTTTTTCCAGAGTCTGTCTCTCACAGTTGAAGTGTACCTAAGATGGAAATTACAGACCTCTCTCATCTTTTTAAGTAGGTCAACAAGAACAATCAGTGGCTGTCCAAATACTTTTTCGCCTCACTGTATATATATATATATATATATATATATATATTGGAAATGGCAGCAGGATGATTCAGCACCAGTCAAAAAAAATAAAGATGAAAATATTTGCAAAACCAGTTTAGAGATACCAAGGTATTTGCCCTATATGTCATCACACTGGTGGTGCACCCTGAGTCAAAGAGTGTCATTTAATCAAACACTAGTAGAGAAAGAAGAAGACTCTTTTTGGGTGCTCTCATAGATTAGGACAAAGTTGTCAGAGTAATTATGTGAATAAAACATACATTTTATTAGGTTCTTTAAAATAGATCTGATGTATCCAGACACACAAAAAATCAACATATAACAGTGACGCATAAATGTTAAAATTGAAAATATCAGGTAACTAAAATAACCCCTCGGATAGTGGGTAAGATAAGTTACCAATGTTTTTAGGGACCCTGGCAGCTGCAACCTGAGACCACGTACAAAATCTTAGACCAAAATGGTCGGTATAGGTAAATTGCCAGGATATAGACCGTACATAAACATTCGGTCGAATCACCTAATAATTAGGCAGGTTGCTTGGAGTTTAGGTACATGTACAGGAGGAAGCATGATAAGTGGTAATTCTGCTGTCAGTGTTAGGCATGGAGTTGTTCAAACCTTATGGTAATCTACTACACTTGCTATTCCCTGGTGGTTTCCCATCCAAGTACTGACCAAGCCCACCACTACTTAGCTACCGAGATCGGACGGTATCTGGTGTTGATAGGGTGGTATGATAGTAGATGCTTAAATATAGCAGCCACTCCTGGATCACTGATGAGAGATCACCTAGAAAGATTATAGTGCAGAAACCAGTGGGAAGAAACAAAAGATGGATCTGCTGCCAGCATTTAGACAGCCGTAAATAGATGCAAAAGTGTCCCTGACACTGATATTGCTCTGAATCACTGGTGACAGTCCACATAGAAAATTATAGAAAATATGGAAAAATGTATGTTTAGAATAAAGAAAAGGAAACAAGGCAGATAAAAGATGTCACATTAAAGATAATTGATAGATGTGGGGGGATAGAGTATCTTGAAAAGATATCAGCAGATGTAATCTTTAATGAGCAGTTTTAGATCATTATATTACGGCCAATAAGTGCTTTAATCTGCCCAAAGGTACTATACCCAAAGGAAGAATTAGAGATAACACAAAAAGATGCAACAGACCAATCTGAAACCTTAATCATAAGTATTATAGGTAGACATCAGGTCCCAATTGACTCCAGATTGCACTTGTAACTAATGACAACCACCATAGATTGCTTGTGTCTTAATAATACAGTATTAAGTATAAGAAATGTGCAGTGACTGAGAGGTTGTTGGTCCCGGCAGTGCAGGTGCAGCGGCAGTATCAGAGGCAGCAGTCCAAGAGCCCGGTGCTGGTTGTTTAAATATGGGGACCCATACACAAATCTTTCCCCGTATTTTTGCAACCAGGACTGGCTCAAAGAGCCCGGGGCTGGTAATGCTTTTGGGGGGGACCTGCACATCATTTTTTTATTTTATTTTTAACTATTTCTTTACTGTTCCATACAGAAGCATGCACGGATCTCACTGATCTGTGCATGCTTCTGTAAATCTCACCTACCAGAAGCTGGTCTATTTACTGTATGTGCAATTTTTTTGGTAATGTTTTAGGTGTGAGTTGAAAACTCGCATGCTATTACATTGCCCAAGGTCTATCTGTTGTACTGGAAAATATCTGGATGTGAGTTGTCATGTGCGAGTTTGTAGTGAGGTCTGAAATGTGCGAGATTAGTCACATTCGGCTTCCATTATATTGGTCGAGTTTTCAAAAACATTTGTGCAAACTCGCACTCTATTACATTTGACCCATGACATGAAACGTTTAGGAGTTGCAACCCTTTTCATATGCAGTCCCCTATTTTCAGGTGCTCAAATGTAATTTGACAAATTAACATAATCATTAATAAAAATGTTCTTTTTTAATACTTTGTCGAGAACTTTTTGTAGGACATCACCAAATCCTGGGTTTCCTCCTTTGTTATGCTTTGCCAGGCCTTTACTGCAGATGTCTTCAGTTGTTGGGTCTTTTTGCCTCTATTTTTGTATTTCAGAAATGAAATGCATGCTCGTTCAGATTGAGATCAGGTGATTGACTTGGCCATTGCAGAATATTACATTTATTTGCCTTAAAAACTCCTGGGTTGCTTTCACAGTATATTTTGGGTCATTGTCTAGCTGTACTGTTAAGCACTGTCCAAACAACTTTGTTAAATTTGACTAAATTTAAGCAGACAGTAAACACTATAAACTTCAGAATTAAACTGTCTGCTTCTTCTTCAATCACTTATAAAGAGTAGTGACCGAGCATGCCATTCCATCACACTGCCTCCACCGTGTTTTAGATTATGTAATATTCTTTGGATCATGAGCCATTCTATGCCTTCTCCAACATTCTGGTACAGCTTAGGGGGGAATTCAAATATGCCAATACATTTTCAAACAATTAAAAGGGCTTCGTCCATTTTATTGGGAAATTCAATTGCAGCCCATTTTTTCATGCAAAAATGTAACCATTTTTCAGCAAAACCCACAGAATCCGGCATAAATTCCTGGATCCATGTGTTTTCTTGTCTGCAATCATGAAAATGGGTCAGTTAGCAGGGATTTACCAGATGTTCATTAGGCTGATCCGTGATACATGTGTGTCCTGCTACAGATTTGCTGTGTATAATTGCTTGCTGTATTGGGGTCATTATGTGAATGCAGCATGGCATCCCGCATACGTACTCATTGCAGCTGGTTCCATAAACTTCACTGGGCAGTGGGCCCATGTGCTCCGGAGGGGATCCCATTGAAGTCTATGCATAGTGGGAGCATATGCAATGCATGCAACCCGTTATGCCGTGAATAGTGTGCTGCATCACAGCAAAACTGTACAAGGACACATCTGTAGCAGTAATAATGCAGAGTAATTAAAAATATTCTTTTAGCGGCCACCACACTACTTATACAGTACACGCAATGAGAAAGCAAGTGGAGGCATACAGAATTGTTACCTTGTACATTTTAGTTGTGAAGAATAGTTACTGATTGGGAAAGTCAGATGTACTACAAAAAATGCCTGAGTTCCTGGGAGTGAACACATATTTATGGCATGGCAGACTTAGCCTTATAAAACCATTTAACTCTTGGAGAAAGAGTGTGTCTGGATACAAAACTGTATAGACAGACTCAGATTAATAGATAGATAGATAGATAGATAGATAGATAGATAGATAGATAGATAGATAGAATCTGTGAGTAACAAAGGGAAAAGGCTATTATTTTGATCTATAATTTAAAAAAAAAATCTAAACTAAAGGGAGTAAAAAGAATAAAGTGAAAAAGGAAGATTAATTTAATAACCTATAGCAGTAATAAAACAAGTGTTCAAAGCTAAGCCAATTGAATTGTCAACGTAATAGTTTCCAGGCAAGAAAGCAGCTATAAATCATCTGAACAAAAGAGAAATGCTAACCTCTAAGTAAGATACAGTGTTATACGTATTGTTAAATCGCTGTTTTGTTTTCTTCATTTCATTTAAATTCCAGATACAGTAAAAGCATAATTATTATATTTTGTATCATCCTTTTAGTTTAAGTCATTGTTCTTAAACTGTGTGTATTGTGTTATTTTAGCAACATTTTTATTTACAGGTATAAAAATATATATATATTTTTTTTTAACAAACAGAGAAAAATGTCATGGCAACAATAATGTGATGCTAGCCAATTGTTAATATACCTTTGTATATACCAAGGAATGTAACAAGGCTAGGGTCCAAGGGTGTAGGTTCAGTGGGCCTGACTAGACATGTCCTAAATAGCTATGCTGTAATATAAAACAAAGTAGGAATAAGACTTATGAGGTCTAATTCAGACCTGATCATTCGCTAGGTTTTTTTTGCACTGCTACGAACAGATAGTCGCCGCCCATAGGGGAGTGTATTTTCGCTTTGCAAGAGTGCAAACGCATTTGTAGCAGAGCTGTATGAACAGATCTTGTGCAGTCTCTGAGTAGCCCAGGACTTACTTCAGCCTGTCTGGGACCGTAATTGACATCAGACACCCGCTCTGCAAATGCTTGGACATGCCTGCGTTTTTCCAACCACTCCCAGAAAACGGTCAGTTACCACCCACAAATGGCTTCTTCCTGTCAGTCTCCTTGCGATCGCCCATGCGAATAGATTCTTCGAATGAACCCATCGCTGCGCGGTGATCTCCTTTTACCTGTTCAACGCACCTGCGCATTGCGGTGCATATGCATGCTCAGTTCTGAGCTGATCGCAGTGCTGCAAAATATGCTAGCGAGTGATCAGGTCTGAAATACCCCCGTGGTACCACAACAGGTGCCACTCCCCTTCAACAAAATCTACACTGGCTCCCATTCCCCTACAGAATCCTCTTCAAACTCCTCACCCTCACATATAAGGCCATCTCAAATTCCACTGCTCCCTACATCTCCAACCTCCTCTCCCTTCATACTCCCTCCCGCCCACTACGGTCGGCTGATGACCGTCGCCTCTCCTCTGCCTTGGTCACTGCTTCCCATGCACGAGTTCAGGATTTTGCCCGTGCTGCACCCCTTCAGTGGAATGCGCTCCCCCGCTCCATTAGACTCTCCCCGACCTTGCAAAGCTTCAAACGGGCATTGAAAACCCACCTATTTATCAAAGCGTACCCCTCCAATGCATAACCTAGTCCTTAGGCTGCTCCTTTATCCCCCTGCCCCATGCCTTGGACATCTCTGCTTTGCTCGTATACCACCATCAGGCTTCTACCTGCTTGCTTGCACCTCATGTCATCTGTCTGTTGCCCCTCCCCACTAGATTGTTAGCTCTTCAGAGCAGGGCCCTCTTTCCTCTTGTCTAAACCCTCTTCTTGACACATTTCACTCAGCGACCATCTTTACCTGCTTTCTCTCCTGCTGGTAAAGGCTCATCTCTATCTATGGCCGCCAGCCCCAAGTAGTACAATGATGACTCCTTCGCTACTTACATCTAAGCTGTATTATGTTTTGAGAACTGTGTTGCTCTTTGTTACCTGCACTCCATTTTTGTTATTTATTTACTGTTATGCTAAGTTTTGTCTCCCTGTACTGTCCTTTGTACGGCACTGCGAAACACTTGTGGCGCCCTATAAATAAAATGTAATAATAATAATAATAACAACAGAGCTGTGCCAGCTATGAGATACCATTTAGCTGACTAATCTTGCCATTAATACTGACAATAATATCTAGTATGCCTAAATGTGCACATATATTTTAGAAGCATTTTTTGAAAACAAAAACTGCACCATTTGTTTTGTCATCAAATTATTTATTTAATGTTTTTTTTCTTTTTAAGCTTTGTTATTAGTAAATTGAAGGAATGAAAAATCAGAATATGTTTGTAATTAGATGAGTGACTGCTAAATGAATGCAATAATAGTTAAGGATCAGTTGTAATTATAATTTGCATGTTTTCAAATAAAGTAGCAATATGGATAACATGGGAACATTACTATGAACACAGTTGCTATGGCAGTGTCTGCTCTCCACTAATCAGTGTGTTGCCATTCATTTATATGGCAGTGGCCACAAATGATAGTCATGGCTGTGACAGCACCCTTTCCACTGTGTTGTATTTGGTTAGTTTGTTATTTTACAAAGCCGCATGGATGCCTACTTGGAATAAAAAAATCCAATGATCTGGTAAGTATAAAATTGGTGGATTTGGTACATGTTTTTTTAATTAATATTTTTAATAAAGGATTATGATATGTGGTATTCATGCACTGTCTTTACTATATTTTAATATTTCCTTTACAGGCAGACTACAGGTGACAGTGGGCCCCTAATGTCTGGCAGTTGTCCCACAAGTGCCATTATGCAGGGGCAGGATTGCTGGGACTTGTGGGCTGTCTGGTTTTCAGGAACTTGTCTGGTTTAGGGAGATCTTGCATCGAACTTGGATGTCTGCTTAATGTACATAAAACTAGGTGGGTGTAGGTAAATCCTCCTTATAGAATAACTGAACAAGAAGGTGAAGGCTAGGAGACACATGGACTTGACTTGGAGGGACAATTACTTCAGAAGACAAAGATACAGATTATGTATGAGTAGTAAAGGATTCGTGGAACAACTTTAATGAATAGATTCCTAAGGTGGAAGTTATGAGAACTGGATACAGACTGGGACCAGAATTGCTTGAGCACTAAAGCTGACTAAGACCAGATAAACTTGAAAATTAAACTCAGTACTGAAACCAGAATGCCTTGGTGTAATGATCCAGCTGGAAGCAGAATAGCTTGGTATAATGAGCCAGGCTGGAACCAGAATGGCTTGATGCAAGGATCCAGGTTGGAACCAGAATAGCTTAAAATGCAAGGATCTGGGCTGGAACAGGAATAGCTTAATGCAAGGATACAGGCTGGAACCGGAATGGCTTAATGCAAGTATCCGGGCTAGAACTTGAATGTATTGATGCAAGGATCAGGCAGCATGGGTGGTGTAATGGTTAACATTACTGCCTAACAGCACTGAGGTCATGGGTTAAATTCCCCATTCTTGCATGGGTTTCATCCAGGTACTCAGGTTACCTCAGACAATTCAAAAATATACTAGTAGGTTAATTGGCTCACAACAAAAATGAACCCTAGCATGAATTTGAGTGTGTATACATGTGGTAGGGAATGCCTTAGTACAGGAATCCAGGCTGGAACTGGAATGGCATGGTAAAATGACTAGTAGACAGATAATCTGAGAGACCTGGCATCTGGCGACAGATACATCTGAACATTGCTCTGGTACCTTCAGTATTTCAGAAGGTGCCTTTTATCCAATCAGCACAATGCTCATTCATGGACATAGTCAGCTGGTCTGGAACTGATGCTTGGTTCATTCGCCATCAATCATCTGACTGGGACCAAGATGGCCATGCCCAGCAGACTGAGCCAGCAGGGAGAACTCATTTGGAGATGCCAGGGCAGGCAGATTGTGGAGACACTGAAGTGAAGAGTGAGTAAAAATCCTGGACTGCAGGATGGAGTCTTGGAAACATGATGACAGAGCACCAAAGCCAGCACAAGCAGTCAGCGGGCACTGTCAGGATACTGAATCCTGACAGTACCCAAGTACCCACCATCTTGAGGGTGACCTCAGGAAACATCTTTGGTTTCTTGGGAAACAAAGTTGAAGTTTCAAATTAATTGAAGTGCATGAACAATGAGAAAAGATGATCCAAGTTTTATCTTCTGGGCCATATCCTTTCCAATGAATTAAGAACTGTAAGCAACCATAACTAAAAGAGTCTGAAATTCTTTCCAACTCGATTTCATGATTCGTATGAATTTGAGGAACAGATACAAACATATAGGATACCACTGAACCAGCGCTGTGTAGGGATCAATAGGGTCGTATTCCTGTAGTTTTCCTTATTTCTCATTAAGCACCGGAAAAAGAAGGAAGAAATGTGCAAAACATAGTGCATTACCTTAAATTACATGTTTTAATCACTAAAATCACCACATAAAAACAATGACAACAGTGGGAGCTGGATGGCTATCAGCTAGGCAATCTCCACTGTATACAAGAATAAAATCTGCACAGCACGTGCTGTTATGGCATTTCGTCAATGGACTAGATCCTGAACAAATAGAGCAATGGGTAATTACCACGAGCCGGTGAGAACCGATAAATCAGTTCTAAAAGCATAAGAACAACAGTCTTTCCAGCTGCAGCATGGAGAGTTCTCTGGTGTCAAAAGCCTTCCAGGTCTGGCATTGATGGTACCACGTCTTCCTTCAGTCAGGTCAGTCCACAGGGGCACCCACGCGTTCCGACCCTTCCTGGGTCTTTCTCAAGGTCAGCTCCTCTGAATGCCTTCTCTGTCTCTCTACATGATTTATAAGTCCCTCCTTTGTTCCTAATTGGTCCCGGCACAGCTGGTCTCTATACAATGATTATCCTATAAGTCTATGACACTCGTGTGCCAGAACCACCTCCTTATGACGTCTCTAGCCTCCTTCTCCACTTACGGTCTCGCGGTCCGGTCACGTGATCAAAACAAAGGAAGCGTCACTGGATCATGTGCTCGCTTCACTCCCGAAGTCGCATCTATCCCGCATTCACAGCGAGCGCCCATCGTCTGGTCACGTGTTACGGCATACATAATCACGCTTTCCGATCACGTGACCGCTCTCTGGTATGTTGTCGTTACCATAGAGACCTTCCTCTCCCGCAGTCATTGGTTGTTATGGTAATCGGAACCAGTCATGTTCCCGGACTGCTCAGATCTTTTCATAATTGTGGAGGCCTTTCATAGATAGGAGTATTGTTGATGTCCACTTCATTATGACATACATATCAATAAAATCTAAATTTTAAAAAAAAAAAGAATATGTTACCACTGTTACAATATGTATACAGATAATACACACTACAGGAACCACTTGACCTCAAAGTCTAAATTCAGTCCCCCCGGTTGGAGGGTGCCCATATCATAGATCAGTCTCATTTCGGCCTTAGCCAATTGAGTAGAAAGATCCCTCCTTCTCCAATGTCCCTGTATCCACTGCAGACCCACAAACCGAGTGATAGCTGTTGTTGAACACCCATGTACTCTCTTAAAGTGGTTAGAGAGTGCATGGGTTTCCAGACCCTTTCTGATGTTCCTGAGGTGTTCCCCCAACCTGACCTTCAAAGGTCTGGATGTTCGCCCTATATATACCAATTTACACTCGCACTCCACTGCATATACCACATTCTTTGTTGCGCATGTGATAAATTCTTTTATTTCAAATGGTTTCCTATTGATGTCAATTTTACTAATTTTACTTTGGTTCACCATTTTAACTTCTTTGCAGGCAATGCAAGACATGCATCTATAGAAACCCTTCGATTTAATCCTTGAGGGGTTTTTTTCCGGAGGGCAAGCACTTCTTACAAGGCTCTTTCCTATATTTGGTGCTTTACGATATATGCACACTGGTTTGTTGGGCAGAGACGCCCCTATCACCGGGTCCTTTTTTAGGACATTCCAGTGTCGGGTCATAATTCTCTCTATTGATCTATATTGGTCATTATAGGTGGTCACAAAAGCCCATCCAAAATCCTTTTTTTTATTCTCATTACCTTTAAGGTCATTTGTCCTATCCATCAATAAAGCACCTCTGTCTAGGGTTGTCACATCCCTAGTTGCCTTATCTATCCAATCTTTATTGTAGCCACATGCCATAAAGTTTTCCTGCATCTCACCGGCCTATACCAGAAACTGTTCATTTCTAGAACAATTTCTTTTGACTCTTTTCAGTTGTCCTGCAGGATTCAAACGGAGCCAAATGCGGTGATGGCAGCTTGTTGCATTGATATAGCTCAATGAATCTGTGTTTTTAGTGTATGTTCTTGTCTGGAATAAGTCATTCTCCACATAAATGGTAATATCCAAAAAATGTATTAGCTCCCAACTGCTTGTAAAGGAGAACTCTATATTTAAAGAATTGTTATTCAAATACAGGCAAAAGTTTCTTAGGGACTCCTCATCTCCACGCCAGAAGAATAGAACATCGTCTATATACCGGGACCGGGACACCAGGCTCGCCCCGAATTGATGGTCAATCCATATGTGCTCATCCTCCCATCTTCCCATGAACACATTGGCATAACTCGGGGCGAACCTGGTGCCCATTGCAGTCCCGATCTTCTGTAGGTAGAAATCCCCCCCCAAAGGCAAAATAGTTGTTTTGTAAAATAAATGTCACTGCCTCCACCAGGAATTTTTGTAATTCCTCACCCAGATCCCTTCTCTCCAAAGTTTTGGTCACAGCTCCAATGCCATCTTGATGGTCTATTATGGTATATAACGACCTAACATCGGCCGTAACCATAATCAGGTCATTGTCCCATGTGATATCTCTAACTAACTTGAGAGCATCTTTGGTGTCCTTTAAGTGTGATCTGTTCAATGATACCAAGGGCTGTAGATGGTGATCCACAAACTGTGACAAGTTTGCTGTCACAGAATCAATTCCCGATACTATACGTCTCCCCGGTGGATCCACCAAACTTTTGTGGATCTTGGGGAGAACATACAGTACCGGGATGACAGGTTCCGTATTGATGATGAACTTTTGTTCATCTTCATTAAGCACACTTCCGTATTTATCAATCAAGGTTTGCAGTTTTTTTAGGATTTCTATCGTAGGGTCGGTCCGCAGTTTCCAATACGTGGTGCGGTCTCCCAACTGGCGCAAAATTTCAGCCTCATAGTCTGTGGTGTTCATCACTACAACTCCCCCGCCCTTATCGGCTGGTTTGACAGTGATTTCTACCCTCTCTTGTAGTTCCTTTAAAGCTTTCCTTTCATTCCTAGTTAGATTTTGTCTGCACTTTCCTTTTTTAACAAGGCCTCCACAATTATGAAAAGATCTGAGCAGCCCGGGAACATGACTGGTTCCGATTACCGTAACAACCAATGACTGCGGGAGAAGAAGGTCTCTATGGTAACGACAACATACCAGAGAGCGGTCACGTGATCGGAAAGCGTGATGACGTATGCCGTAACACGTGACCAGACGATGGGCGCTCGCTGTGAATGCGGGATAGACGCGACTACGGGAGTGAAGCGAGCACATGATCCAGTGACGCTTCCTTTGTTTTGATCACGTGACCGGACCGCGAGACCGTAAGTGGAGAAGGAGGCTAGAGACGTCATAAGGAGGTGGTTCTGGCACACGAGTGTCATAGACTTATAGGATAATCATTGTATAGAGACCAGCTGTGCCGGGACCAATTAGGAACAAAGGAGGGACTTATAAATCATGTAGAGAGACAGAGAAGGCATTCAGAGGAGCTGACCTTGAGAAAGACCCAGGGAGGGTCGGAACGCGTGGGTGCCCCTGTGGACTGACCTGACTGAAGGAAGACGTGGTACCATCAATGCCAGACCTGGAAGGCTTTTGACACCAGAGAACTCTCCATGCTGCAGCTGGAAAGCCTGTTGTTCTTATGCTTTTAGAACTGATTTATCGGTTCTCATCGGCTCGTGGTAATTACCCATTGCTCTATTTGTTCAGGATCTAGTCCATTGAAGAATGCCATAACAGCACGTGCTGTGCAGATTTTATTCTTGTATACAGTGGAGATTGCCTAGCTGGTAGCCATCCAGCTCCCACTGTTGTCATTGTTTTTATGTGGTGATTTTAGTGATTAAAACATGTAATTTAAGGTAATGCACTATGTTTTGCACATTTCTTCCCTCTTTTTCCGGTGCTTAATGAGAAATAAGGAAAACTACAGGAATACGACCCTATTGATCCCTACACAGCGCTGGTTCAGTGGTATCCTATATGTTTGTATCTGTTTGTCTTATTTGGAGGGTGGAGAAACCTCTATTTTAGTGATACCCAATTAGCAGCTGTTAGCAGCGCATAGTCACCTGTCTACATTCTTGAATGAATTTGAGGAGTCTTTGGGTGTGATGAAAGGAATCAATGATCAAATTAATATGATCAAATGGTCATATCAAGGAAATGTGAAAATAATTTGAAATTCAAAAATAAGAAGGCAGTTTCAACTTGTAGGCCACTGGACTAATTATACACTCAGTAGGGAAAGGGCCGATGAACTTGAAAGTAAACTTAATAAAAGGAACTTTGTGTATGAGATTGTGGTTGGGCAACCAAACAGGATCTCAAAGTTTCAAATATGGAACTGCTCTGCATTTGTGATCAGCAAAAACTTTGTAACAGTGAGATTCTTTATTGAGAGAATGAAGGATCTCTTCCCAAAAATTTAAAACTGCTGCAAACTGAGTGGATGCTGGAACATCTACTGAAGGAAGAGACTGGAGTCTGGAACCAGGGGATGATGACCGAAATTATAAAGAAAGGAGTAGAATTAAGGGCCGTACACACTGGCCGATTACACTGAAATATATGAATTATCTCATTCATTAATGAACAATATATCGTTCATATCTTTCAGTGTGTATGCACCAACAATGAACGATGCATGGCCCTGCGCTCGTTCATCATTGGTGTCAGCTCGTTTATGCATGCAAACCAATATGGACAATATCGTCCATATTAGCATGCAGGGCTATGGGGCCAGGTGATGGGGGGAGTAAAGAAACTTCACTTCCCCATCACCCCATACCCCGTTGCCACGGTGTCCGTCGGCAGCATCGGCTATCGGACACCTCGGCCGGCAATCGGCAGATGTGTAGGGACTATAAGATGCAGAGTGGTAATGGAAATTGTGGGCAAATTCACCAATAACAAGAGTTCTACCCAGTTATCCTGGGAAGAAGAAAAGTGAGTCTATGGAAAATCTCTAATTCTTGGTTAACTCTCTCCATTTGGTATTTTGTCTGTGGATGATATGGTTACGCCAGGTCAGTGGGTGATCTTTAAGTTAAATTTTAAGAAAAACAATGCCCTGCATGCTTAGCATTGACATTGAGCAGTCTTTAGCTACAATAAATGCTTATGATCCATGAGAACAGTCACATGGAATTTAGCTCCTTCAAGTAAATACCTCCACTCTTCAATGGCAAATTTGATAGCAAGTAATTCTTTATCTCCAATAAAGTAGCTTTTCTCAGCGGCTGAAAATTTCTGCATAAAGTAACCGCAGGGGTGGAACTTCTTATCATCTGCATATTGTGACCTCACTCCATCCACTCCAACTGCAGAGGCATCAATTTCCTGGAAAAAAAGGTTTATCAGTGTCAGAACTACTGCAGAAACAAAAGCTTGCTTGAGATGATGGAAGGCTAATAGTGCTTCTTCTGACCATTGAGCTGGTTGAGCCCCTTTCTGAACTGTTATCGGAGCTACAAGTGTTGAAAAGCTGCAGAAAATTTCTGGTAACAACCTGAGAAACCCAAGTGTTATGGATCTGGCTAGGCTCTTCAAAGGTATATTTAAGGCTTGAACAACAGAGGCCTTGAGAAAATTGCCTGCAGCTCTGGAATCAATTAAAGCAGACAAAACTTGAGATTTCTGGGTGCAGTCTAGAGTCACAGTACAGTCTGACTTTGGAGGAGCTTGAGCAAGAACTCCTAATATGATTCCTCCAGAACAGATTAGGTTCTGGAGTTTCCCAGACAAATGAGGCAAGAACTTACAGTAGGACATGATTTTATGCTGCACAAGAAACATATTTTCTCCAGCTGGCAATATTGGCATTAATCTTGCATTAGCAATAAGTGATTAATTTGCATAGGTTCCTCTCCTGAAAGTTATTGAGGACATGGCTAAAGAACTGAGATCAATAACCTCTAAGTCTATCTTTAGCTTATGAAAGTGAAGATCGACCTTGATTTACAAGAAAATTAAACCTCGAAGACCATCTTGTAGCTCCCTAGACAGTTCATCTTTATTCCTGTCAGAAACCCTGGACAGGAAAACTGCAGTCAAGGCCTCATTATTTAAATGAAGCTCTGAAGCCAGGGTTTGAAACTAGACTATTTATTGTACTAAAGTACGAGAACCTTGACGTACAAGAAGGATATCTGCAGATGCTGAAGATGGTCTACCAGGTTCATTAAAGATTTTGTGAAACAAGGATTCAAAATCAAGATAACTGGACAGAAAATGACCTGCTCATTCCCATAACAGTGAAACTCACTCAAGGGCTGAACCCATAAGCAGAGACACAATGTGTGTCACTCTGTATTGGGAAGTCAGGAAGTTGTGCAGAAATCTGTATCCCGCACTGATTTATGAAGTCATGACAATTTTTTGTGTTGCCGTCAAACTTATTAGGAGTTGGGAGCTGTAGCCGAGATACTGGCAGAGCTGTAGAAACTAGAGCAGAAACTGTAACTATTGGAGTTGCCACAGATGCAGTAGCTACATTGGTCAAGAAGACTGTATGCCATCTAGACAAGTAGAGAATTCTTGGAGGAATAGCATGTCCTGCCATTATGCAATTTCCTGACTTTCTAGTCTAGCCATGAGACCTTGCAGATCACTGACACCCATGCTCTTATCTTTTCCTGTGTCCATCTACCCAGAGCAAACTGTCAGGTTTTCAAGAACTTGTCTGATTTGGAGATATCTTGCATCATACTTGGATGTCTGCTTACTGTGCAGGAAACTAGTTTGGCAGGGGTAATTCCTCCTCATAGGATGACTAAACTAGAAGGTGAAGGTTAGGAGACACTTGAACTTGGCTTCAGAAGACTAAGATACAGACAAGGTACTGGCACATAGCATAAGTAATACTAAATTATCTGAAGTACTAGATGAATAGTAAAGGATTCTTAGAACAACTTTAATGAATACAGTCCAAAGCTGGAAATCTTGAGAACTGGATCCAGACTGGGACCAGAATGGCTTAAGCACTGGAGTGAAACAAGACCAGAGAAATTTGAAAATTGAACTCAGAACTGGAACTTGGACGGCTTGATATAATGATCTGACTAGACCCAGAATGGCTTGGAATAATGATTTGTCTAAAATTGGAATGGCTTGATGCAAGGATCGGGGCTGGAACTCGAATAGCTTAGTACAGGGATCCAGGCTGGAACTCAAATGGCTTGGTACACAGTGGTGGACAGATACTCTGGGAGATCTGCTTGGTGAAGCCACAGGGCATCTGAAGACAAACATTGTTTTGGTGCCTGCTGTATCTCAGTAGGTGCCTTTTATCCTTCATCATGCAGCTCATTCGTGGACATGGTCAGCTGGTCTGGTACTGGAGCCTAGTTTATTCACCTGTGGTCAGCTGACCAGGACCAAGATGGTGGCACTTAGTGGACAGAGCTGGCAGGAAGGACTCATGTGGAGACACCAGGTCAGGTGACTTGTGACTTGTGGAGATCCTGAAGTGAAGGCTGAGTAACAATCTTGGACCATTGCAGGGACGAAGACTTGGAACATGATGTCAGAGCACTGAGCCCAGCAACTGTAGGCAGCAGGCAGGTAGGAATGCTGCATACTAAATACTTAATGTTAACAATTTTTTTTACCATCACTCATTACTGCCCAGGGTGCAGGAAATAGCCCTGTGTTGTTCCTTGGAAGGGGGAACCCCATTTAATTTTGGGGGGATTTAATTTCTGAGGAATTCCAGTCCTGGGCTGACCGGGCTGGTTGCCATTATGGCAGGGAGACCTCATGCTGCACGTCCCCCTACTATAGTGTCAGCCCTCCCCACTTGTCCAACATGGTGCTGATTATTGGAATTCAGGTAAACCTTAAGTCATTTTTTTCATAGTGATCTGTGCAGTGTTTCTCCTAAACTCCCTTGCCACAGGAAGGTACATTGATTGGGAGCATTTTCCTTAACTTTAGAGCCTTTTTAAAAAATATTCTATTTGCCATCAGGTGTGAACTAAAAGGTCAAAACCGATGGCAAATAGTCCAGGGAAAGCCAACTGACATCAACATCAGGTTTCAATTGAAATTGACACCCAATAGATGGCAAACATTTAATTTTTTTAGACAGCAACACACCATCTATGGCTGTCGGTTACCGTCAATTTTGGTTTAGAACCAAACCCTGCAGTTATCAATTTTAGCCCAGAGAGTTAATTTTCCAATTCCTTGCTAAGAGCCTTTGCTTTGGAGCCAGAGACTTATACTGGGCAATTAAATTGATTGTGCTGGTGGCTGTCAGTCCTGAGCTCCCAGTAGAGCAATTTAATTGTTGCTCAGTTGGGGCACAATCAGTTGGTGGCATCAGCATTTCTGCTCATAGGCCCCCATGCTGATGAGCAGAAATGTGTGAAAAGTGACCCCTTTGGTCTCTGAAATGGCACTTTTCACATCACGCCTAGCACTTTATTCAGGTATAGCCAGTTTTTGTGGCAGAACTCAGTACTGCAGGGTGCGATAAAAAAAATGAAATAGCACACCCAAATCTCCCATATAAAATGACATGTGCATAAACAACTGAATTGCCCCTATGTACAGCAGTACTGACATACCATTTCCAGTATCACAAGTCATCAAATACCTGGTGGAAAAAGCCTCTGAATTGGTTGTAAAGATCACCGAGGAGTTATGAGAGTTAATATCCATTAAGGATCAAAGGGGGATTCTTCTTTTTTAAATTCTATGTTGTATATGTGTATGTAATTAAAAGCTGCCTTTTGACTTTACTACACATGGTGCATTTCTGTTCTCTCCACATGTGCTGACGGCATGAGGGTAGAGAGCAAGACGAATATGAGGATATCCTACATATAAAGGAACGTACCTTATATCATTTCATTTGTGTGGCGCCATTTTATAGCAAGTACTGCTCTTTGTTTGTTAGATTTGCTATTCGAGTGTTTTGGAGAGACACTTCTTTTGGTACTTGCAGTAAAGGGCTGCCTTTAGAGCGCAGTCATCTATATCATTGAAAGTTTACCTTGTTTACAATATCCATTAACTTATCATCATTTAATGTAATTGAGAACATTCTATATGTTAACATCTTCTGCATACTATGCAACACCATATTGTTATTGAAATAATTGTTACTTGCAAACATTTTACTCCTTATAGCACTATAGACATAGGGCCTGATTCAGAGGTACATACCTGATTATGCGCGGCTGTGACTTCTCATGGATTTACAAATGCAAAAATGGGCGATTAAGCATTCCCCTTGTGCAACGGACTTCGCACACTTTACATATCTGATGAATGTTCAAGTGTGCTGGTGGAACTGACCTTTCCATCATCTACTGTATGGGTCTTCAATCTTGGCCCTCCAGCACAGCATGCCCTGCCTCAATTTTAGCATGCTTTAATAGCAAAACTGTGTCAAGGAATGCTGGGATGTGTAATTTCACAGCAGGTGGAGGGCCGAGTTTGAAGACCCATCATCTACTGTATGCACCATCGCTCACAACATCAGCTCAGGCAGCCCCTTTCTGGTGCAGAGTATCCCTTGCAACTTTCTTAAGATATGGCCACTGTGACTCTTATGCTGTGAAAAAGATTGTAACCATGATGCTGAAACAAGCCCATGATGCTTCCTCTTTTTGCAAATACTTTTGGTCACCTCCAGGTCTACACCCATGGATTGCAGAACCATCTCAAGTAATATTGATATTGTATGCAAATGCATACACAGTAAGGGTTTACTACAGTTTATGCACCCTGTGCAGTAGTAAAAAAAAGCACAACTGTGCAAACATTGGTAAGGTGTCCACATCTGGATCGGACCCAGTTTCTATTGAAAAATTACCATTGAAAATGCCAAGAAATTTTCTTGAGAATTATACTATACATTATGGTGGAGCAAAATGTATCTTGTTCAATGTCTAGGACAATACACAATATTATCATCTACTTAAAGGTGGGTACACACTTGTCCAATCCTTAGGATAACTGTCTCCCGACCAACAGGTTTGTCTGACATCAGACAAATGTTTAACCTCTGCACACTGACCCATTCCTTGATCTTGGGCACCTATCGGTTCTCCGTGTTATTAAAAACTAGAAAACCAATCTGCCGACCAACCAACTGTTTGCGTAGTGTGTAGGCTGCTGGGACCTGAGCTGGTGATTTGTCCTGGCAGCTCTGAACACTGTCATTAAGGTGGTGGTGCCAGATCCGGAGGCATCAGGACATAGTCCGCCTATGCAAAGGGACCTGGTAGACATGGTGGCAGGAGGTGGCTAGCATGGTGGCGGACATGGCAGCAGGCCTGGATCCTGCAGTATTGAGTCTCTGCCAGCCATAAGTGCAGAGTTCAGCAGATAGGGCGGCATTATCCATTTTTAAAATGGTGCTGTTGCACCATTTTTTAAATTCAAGATGACCTTGGTTAGCCAATTATGGCCTGCCACATCACTGTCCTGCCCCCTCGTGCTGGATAATAGTAGCCAGGGTGAGGCAGTAGGTGTCAGGCCGTTGGCAGAGGAGGAGCAAACAAGAGCTCCTGAATACTGAATATGCTGGAAGCCCTGGGAAGCCAGTGGCCATGAATAGAGTTTTTAGATTGACACCCCATAGTTGAAGATAGAAGAAGAGGATGCCACTGCCATAATCCCTGGGAAGGTGGCGGCCATGCAAAAGAGCTTAAAAGTTGCCGGCCCACCAGGTGGGCCGGCAACCATAAAATCGACATACACAAACTAAATTATTGGGTTGTCAGGGATATGTAGTAAGAATTACAATAACTTTGTAGTTAGGATACAACAAAAATTGCTTTATAATCCCATTAAATGAGTGTAAATGTACTTTAAACTTTTATCAAGGAAACATTTCTTGGCTAAATAATCATAGTACAAAAAAGAAATAAACAAGCTGAGATCTAAGTCCCAGATTGTTATGTACCGGCGCTTTAAAACAACTATGTATCTACCAGAATTCCAGCTGCTGAGTGAACACAGGCTGCTAAATTATGTGCAAAAAATTGGACCAATAAATTAAGGAAAAAACACTGCACTTAGAATAATGGTGAATTTATATCATTAAAAACCTAAATGTGATATCTGCCAGCATGAATAGGACTCAGTGAAGCTCATTAATATAAAAGTTTGATTTTATAAACATGAATTCACAGACAACAAATGTAATTATATATATATACAAAAATCACTTAGCACACATCTATGAACTTGCAAGCTTCAATTATTAGTATAAGATTGAATAATTTCCAATAGTTATAATCTGTAATAGCAATGCTAAATGCTGATTAGTAAAATGTAACATAAAATAAACGTCTCTCCCACAAGATTAAGTAAGATCACATCACTGGCGTCCCGGTAGGGTTATGATGTTAGTAATCCGCTATTAATTAGGTTCACACTGTATAGGGCAGTAACTAGGTGTGTGCTGATGGTGCCTTGCCCACAACGCAAATGCACTGAGGGCACACCATCTGGCAGCACACCTGCACGGCTGCTATCGCCAGACTCCCGTGTAGTGCACACAATCACTGTCGGTGGCGGTGCTGCATGTGTTCTGCTGACGGCGCCGCCTGAGTCCCTCTGACGACGCTGACTGTGTCACACTGATGGTGTCACGACGCCTGAGTCCTGCTGATGGCATCGCCGGAGTCCCGCTGGCAGTGCCACCTGTCTCCCATCACCCACCGCCGCTGCAGCTGTAAAGGACCCGGGAGCTGGCCTGGTGGCAGCGCTGTTATCACTGTCTACCTCTGCTAATTGGCCCAACCCTGAATGCCGGCTCGGCCCCCCCTGCAATTTGGGAGAGATGTGATGATGCCAGACGTCTCTCCCAGTTTACACACAGTCTCTCCCACCCTCCCCTACTGCTGCACAGCGAGCGAGGAGCTGATAGTTAAAGGAGGAGTAGATCCTCATTTTCCATCTTCTGGTTAGTAAATTAGTAAATTACGTTTTATAAAGAGAAAAAAATACATCCATTTGAATGGAGACTTTGGGGTATATTTACTAACATTCGTAATTTTCGGAAAAAGGTCAAAGTTCAATCACGAATGACATCGAAAGTGTAAAACTGCAACTTTTTGAATTTATTACGACTAATTTACTAAGCTGTCGTATTCGGATTTTTCATTTGTTCCGATGTCGATGTCATTCGTGTTTTTTTTACCTTTTTTACGGCAGTGATTAGCAAAACACTGCCGACTTTTTAAAAATGAATCTCGGCCGGATCTGTGTGATCCGTGCTGGGGTTCATTTTTTTTTTTTTTTTAATAAATAAACACTGTAAAACGGAGAAAAAAAATGCGTGGGGTCCCCCCTCCTAAGCATAACTAGCCTCGGGCTCTTTGAGCCGACCCTGGTTGCAGAAATATGGGGAAAAAAATGACAGGGGTTCCCCCATATTTAAGCAACCAGCATCGGGCTCTGCGCCTGGTCCTGGTTCCAAAAATACGGGGGACAAAAAGAGTAGGGGTCCCCCGTATTTTTAAAACCAGCACCGGGCTCCACTAGCTGGACAGATAATGCCACAGCCGGGGGTCACTTTTATATAGTGCCCTGCGGCCATGGCATCAAATATCCAACTAGTCACCCCTGGCCGGGGTACCCTGGGGGAGTGGGGACCCCTTCAATCAAGGGGTCCCCCCCCCAGCCACCCAAGGGCCAGGGGTGAAGCCCGAGGCTGTCCCCCCCATCCAATTGGCTGCGGATGGGGGGCTGATAGCCTTTTGTGAAAATGAAAAGATATTGTTTTTAGCAGCAGTACTACAAGTCCCAGCAAGCCTCCCCCGCATGCTGGTACTTGGAGAACCACAAGTACCAGCATGCGGCGGAAAAACGGGCCCGCTGGTACCTGTAGTACTACTACAAAAAAAATACCCAAAAAAAGACAAGACACACACACCTTGAAAGTAAAGATTTATTACATACATCCACACAAACATACATACATACTTACCTATGGCCCGCGCAGGTCGGTCCTCTTCTCCAGTAGAATGCAAGGGGTACCTGTTGAATAAATTATACTCACCAGATCCAGGGTCCCAGGCTCCTCGTATAATCCATTTGTAATCCACGTACTTGATTAAAATAAAAAAACGGAGAGCCGAGCCACGCACTGAAAGGGGACCCATGTTTGCACATGGGTCCCCTTTCCCCGAATGCCAGAAACCCACTCTGACTTCTGTCTAAGTGGGTTTCTTCAGCCAATCAGGGAGCGCCACATTGTGGCACCCTCCTGATCGGCTGTGTGCTCCTGTACTGACTGACAGGCGGCACACGGCAGTGTTACAATGTAGCGCCTATGCGCTCCATTGTAACCAATGGTGGGAACTTTCTGCTCAGCGGTGAGGTCACTTTCGGTCAACCGCAGGGCAGAAAGTTCCCACCATTGGTTACAATGGAGCGCATAGGCGCTACATTGTAACACTGCTGCGTGCTGCCTGTCAGTCAGTACAGGAGCACACAGCCGATCCGCAGGTAGTAGTAGTAGTACTACAGGTACCAGCGGGCCCGTTTTTCTGCCGCATGCTGGTACTTGTGGTTCTCCAAGTACCAGCATGCGGGGGAGGCTTGCTGGGACTTGTAGTACTGCTACTAAAAACAATATCTTTTCATTTTCACAAAAGGCTATCAGCCCCCCATCCGCAGCCAATTGGATGGGGGGGACAGCCTCGGGCTTCACCCCTGGCCCTTGGGTGGCTGGGGGGGGACCCCTTGATTGAAGGGGTCCCCACTCCCCCAGGGTATCCCGGCAAGGGGTGACTAGTTGGATATTTGATGCCACGGCCGCAGGGCACTATATAAAAGTGACCCCCGGCTGTGGCATTATCTGTCCAGCTAGTGGAGCCCGGTGCTGGTTTTAAAAATACGGGGGACCCCTACTCTTTTTGTCCCCCGTATTTTTGGAACCAGGACCAGGTGCAGAGCCCAATGCTGGTTGCTTAAATATGGGGGAACCCCTGTCAATTTTTTTCCCATATTTCTGCAACCAGGATCGGCTCAAAGAGCCCGAGGCTGGTTATGCTTAGGAGGGGGGACCCCACGCAATTTTTTTTGAGAAAATAATCACTTTCCCACCCCTTCCCACTGATATACATGCACGGATCTCATGGATCCGTGCATGCCTATCCAATCACGGATAAAAAAAGCAGGTCTGTTTTTTTTAAGCACTTTTTTACGAGTTGTAATTTTTCACGGCAGTGTTTTGTTTTTTTTGGCTTTGCACTTCTTAGTAAATGACCGAGATTCATACTTAAACAGGCGCGTTTTGACCGATGGTGTATTCATTCGTGATTTTTTCCTAGGACTTCCAAATATTACGAATGCCCTCATCACTGCCGTGATTTGAGTTTAGTAAATTACCGAGATGACACTTTGATGAAAAAACGGCATCTCGATCAAAATCGGGACCTTAGTAAATTTACCCCTTTGTCTGCCGTAATGTGTAAAATATGGACGCTGTCTGCCGTAATGTGTAAAAAGGGGACGCTGTCTGCCGTAATGTGTAAAAAGGGGGACTGTCTGCCATAATGTGAAAAAAGGGGACTCTGTCTGCCGTAATGTGTAAAAAGGAGGACTGTCTGCCGTAAGGTGTAAAAGTGGGACTCTGGTGGTCATTCTAAGTTGATCGCAGCCAGCAACTTTTTGCTGCTGCTGCGATCAACTAGTACACGCCTATGGGGGAGTGCATTTTAGCTTAGCGGGGCTGCGATCGCTTGTGCAGCCCTGCTAAGCTAAAAAAAATTCAAGCAAAAGAAGACTAGGCCTATACCTACTTACTCTGTGCGACGATCCCTGCGATGCTGGAGCCGGCTTTGACGTCAGACATCCGCCCTCCATTCTTCTGGACACGCCTGCGTTTTACTCACCACTCCCCAAAAACAGCTCCAAACAGTCCTTATCCACCCTGGCATGCCTTTTTCCTGACAATCTTCTTTGCTGTCGGCTCTGCAACCGCTTCCTTTGTAAGCCGCGATGTAACCCAGCGACCCCTGTTGCCGGGCAACATCACGCACGCACGCACACTGCGGCCACCGCGCATGCGCATTCCGCACCCGTTCGCACCACAGCAATAAACCGCTGCATGCGAACGGGTCAGAATGACCCCCTCTGTCTTCCCTAATGTGTAAAAAGGGTGACTATCTGCTGTAATGTGCAAAAAGAGGGACTTTGTCTGCCGTAATGTGTAAAAAGGGGATGCTATCTGCCGTAATGTGTAAAAAGGGGACGATGTCTGCCATAATGTGTAAAAAGGGGGACGCTGTCTGCCATAATGTGTAAAAAGGGGACGCTGTCTGCCATAATATTTAAAAAGGAATGCTGTCTGCCATAATGTGTAAAAAGGTAGACTCTGTCTGCCGTAATGTGTAAAAGGGTCTCTACCTGGTGTAGTGGCGCTGCTGTGCGGCATAATTTGAATAATGGAGACTACTGTGCACCGTAATATGAATTTGTATTATTTTGTGGCCACACCCCTTCCCCATGAAGTCACACCCCTATATTTTGGATACACGCCTAAAGCGCGCACTGCCACTATTTTACATGGGGGGGCCAATGCTGTTTCTTGCACACAGCGCTAAACTGTCTACTTATGGCACTGAAACAGTACATGCATTAATAATTAGTAGATTTGAACAGCATGCAGTCACGTATCAACATGAATAGATACCACCATGCTGGTTCCTGTATGATAGCAGTCTGGAATCCTTTGGCAGTACACGTGGCAAATACAATTTGTATATGATAATCAGTTTTGAGAGGACTGCAGCCCTTAGATGGAATAATGCGATGCCTGCCTCCTGTGCCCACCGTCCATCTCTATGAAGTGCACAAAGGACACATGTGTCCAAGGATATCTGCAGCCGTCATCCACCGCGTGGAACTAGTGAGGTCTGTAGCTCACTGATGGTATCTGGGTGCAGGTAAGCCAGCAGTGGGAGAATAATTTCAGGCAGTGCTGGACGTAGTGTGAGACCAAGGAGCTGTATAGCATACAGCAGCAGCGGGAGGTCCGACAGCGGGAGAGTACACATGAATGGAAGTGGGCATCAATGCTTTTAATCTCTTAGCAACCAGAGACTTCCACAAGACAGCAACAATAGTGTAATGTATGGTATTCAGGCTAAAGCAATAATAGTGTAATGTACAGTATGCAAGGCAAATTATTATGGTTCAGCATTTAACTCTTTTGAATATATTTTTACTGTCATCTAACTATTAATTTAGGACTATAACTTTGTATCCATCATACTGTAGTACAGTGGTTCCCAAAAAAATTTGAATCTTGGCACCCTAGAGAATCAGAATTGTCACAGCACCCCTATGCCAAAAGTTTGTTATGGAGAAATTCAGAAAAAATATATAAAATTAAATAAGTTGTGCTTATACAGCATGCATCCTAAGGTTCAGTAATATGGTGAGGGAAAGGATTCGCTTCTGTATATCCACATATTTTATGATTGGAAGCCACAAACACTGATTTTGCCTGTTATAGTGACCATAAATAATTTGATTTGGTCCAAAGCAGGGCACCCTTGCAAGTGCCCCAAGGCACCCCAGAGTGACACAGCACCTTGCTTGGGAACTACTGCACTTTGTGATAAACAGGAGGAAAAAAAAAGGTCACTTCATCTCAGCAGTTGAAAATATAATCACAATGTCAGGTCTATATGATCTTATGTTTCAAGCTGTGACCTCAGTGGGCCAGTGGTGGACACACAGAGGTGAAACCTGGGAGGATTTAAGGAGTTCTTGTGCATGAGCAGGAGAAAGAGCTACTTATTGAGTAAACTATAGTGAGTACTGTAGAGGCTGATGAGGTCACATGTGAACACATGGGAATTGGCGAAAACCAAGAGCAAAGAAATGGTATCGAACCCACCAGTGGTCTTCTCCAGTGACTGCCGAAAGGGTATTTGGGTTTTGCTGCACCCAACAAGCAGATTTATTAGACTGGAACTGATGATGCAGATTTATTAGACTTAGAATGATGATACATAGAGATGGAACCACGCTAATCGTGGCTCCGTCTGTGCCTGGGTGCGCCTGCCCGGGTGCACCTCCCACCTCATCTGAGGTGTGCGACCATCCGTGATGCGCACGCGACCCTTTCACAAGAATGGGAGCGTCACTGTGTGCTCTCGACGTAGCTAGGCAGACGGATCGCCTAGTCATGCCGGGAGCGCTCATATGCGATGGAGCCGCACTAGATGAGTGCGGCTCCATCTGTGTATTGGAGCAGAACCAATGATCAGGTTATCGGGCTGGAACCAATGAATAGGTAATCGGGCTGTAACAGATGATTAGGTGGAAATTGAAGGTCAAGTTATAGGGGCTGGAATTGATGGTTAGTATATCAAACTGGACCCGATGGATAGGATATTGGACTGGAGCTAATAGTTAGGATATCGGACTGGAACCGATGGTTAGGATATCAGACTGAAACTGATGGTTAGGATATCAGCCTGGAGCCAATGATGCTTCTGGGTAAACTGATAGCAGCAGATATACTAACAGCCCATCTAGAACTGACCGGCACTGATGACTGAACTGGAATAAGTAGTTGAACGCAAACTAAGGACAATACTGCAGAAACAGAAGTCTGGAGCCCAGGATGTAGCTCTGTGAAGCAACATTCTTCAAGGCACTGATAACTTGTCTGTGCAGTCCTTATATCCCCCCTGGAGAGCAGTGATTGGAGGATCAGGTCAGATGACCATTGCTAGTCTGTGTATTTGGCAGACATAGTACTGCAGCAGATAGATGCATAGAGTCAGGTAGCCGCTACTGAGCATGTCATTAAAGAATTAGTGAGCAGCTGATCACAAGTGTCATGGAAGCACCCACGGCGCGTGGATGGTGGAAGCTGGCAAGAGGCACTCCAGAGGAAGATGAGGTACAGTTCTAGCACCCATGGACTTCGGGAACCCAGCCAGCTGACCTCAGAAGCAGAAAACACCATTACGAAAGGTAAGAAGCGCCTTGTCGAATGGTGACTATTGACACACAAGATGCAGTTCACTTTCAGTGTGGAGTGCTAACTGTAACCAAACGTTTTTTTTTTCCATCAATTTTTGTAAGAGACTATAAAGCTGATTGAGCTATGAACAACTTGAAGCCAATAAGTATATAAGAATGTTCACAATATTATTTAACAGGGCCAACTACCAACTGCAGGCATGTTCTCTATTTTTATACTTAGGAATTAGGTCTTTGCAGTTTTCCTTACAATGGATTTAATAAACTAAAATAAAAAAATAATTGGTCAAATAAATTTGGTAGTTTTTCAGTAGCAAATTTGCCCACTCCATTTTGTAATATGGAAATGTGATGAAGTCAAATAGCCAAGTAGCATTAGTTAAGTAGCAATAGTCAAGTAGCATTCTGTATTGTACAGTACTTCTATGTTTTAACATTTTAATTTCTCTATGACCAATGTGAATTCATGTAAAGCATGGGGGGAAATGTAATAGCCTGCGAATTGCCGGCATCAACAAAATCCCATCAAGCAGGGCCTACTGTATGTTTTAAAGTTGTAATCATTTATAAGGCAGAATCTGGTTGGTTTTGATTTTTAAATGACTGCCCCTTTGAAACATCGTCTAGACTCACCGGGATCCTGCTGATGCTTGCAATTTGCAGGCTATTACATTACCCCATCTTTTCTTAACTCCTTGTTAGCCACTAAAAAATTAATGTTCAATTATTGCAACCATGATTTCTATACAAAACAAAACATAATGTAGACTATTTGTGCATAAAGACTACAATGTATACATAGGAAATATACTTTCCTTTGTAAATGCCTGCCAGTGCAGACTTGAGAAAGTAATCAATTTCCAGAGAGTGTATTATTCCCACAAATACAAATCTAAGAGACCTAACAATTTTGCTGTACAGCTAATGGAGGATAAAAGTTTCTGTAAACTTGGATATAATTTTCCTCTATTATCAAAATTTTGGAAGCCACTTAGAGATGTTTTTATATGTACTTTTAATGGAGCTTGCAGATGAAGTGGTATTGTTCATTATTGTTCTAAACATGTCATTTTGAAGAAAAAGGCTAAATCACTTTCATTGGCAATGTTCTTACGCACATCTCTTGAAAATAACATTTCAATTCAGTAGTTGTGGAATTGTACTTCCATCAAACTATTAAAACAGCTTGACATACTTTGACGGAAACATGTATCTGTTCAGTTATAAAACATAATCAGAGTGCTCAAAAAAGCTGTAGTACACGCATTTATAATGGACCTTATTTAAGACGCCATGTTTTTTTACAACAAAATGATCCACCTAGAGCACTTCAGGCAGCTCAAGAAAGAAAGATGCCCAACCTCCAACAAAATTAGAAGTACCCTTCTATTAACCACTTGCCTGGCATGGTCACATCAGATGCGACCACACCAGCAAGAGCAACCAGTCAGATAGACAGTGTGTGTGCAACTGCAAGGAAGGAAAACTTCCCATAGCTGCAGGTCCCTCTGCCTCCCTGCACCTTCCCCCACTGTTTGTTGCACTGCCGATCACTGCCGTTCGGTCAGCATGGCAGGAACCCCCACCCAGCAGCTGCAGACAATAGCAGCCGCTGGTGAAGTGTAAATTAAACCCCCATGGCTGCCAATGCTATTAAAATCAAAAGTCACGATGGTCGCAGTGTTTTTGATGTTCTGATGTTTGGGGCAAATATTTTCTACAAATATTAAAAAAAAATCTTTTTTTAAACAAAATCATTTTAGATAAGATCAAATACATGTTCTCCGCCTAATTCACTCGTCAAAAAATGACAATTTCTGAGCGGTTTTTGGGAAAAAATTCATCAGTTAAGTGGTTAAGGAAAACTTACTACTCATTTTGTTAGGTGCTGCGGTCCGCGACGCCGCTCGGTCTGCTTCCGAGCGACGCTCACAGCTGCCGCACCTCCCTCCCTGCCTGCCCGGCGCCTAGCAACGCCAGGACGCCGTGCATACTGTAGCCATCAGGTCCCTGGCAACGCTAGGACGCCGGGCGTCCTCAGCCGCTGGGTCCATAGCAACGGGGACGCCATTGGCGGACCGCGTTCCCCGTTGCCAGATAGGATTGATTAGTTGCTCGTGCAGCAGGGCAGCTGCACGGCAACTAGTAATTAGGGTCTTGGGGCTGGTCTTGCTGGCCCTCCTGTCATTGGCCAGCAGGGTCTTTTTATGGGAGCCAGCACACTGCAGCCTCGCCGGTGATAGCTTCCTGTATGCTGTTCATGCCTTGCAACGTCTGTTCCTGGTCAGCTGTATCTGGTCGATCCTGCTCCCTGTGCTCCTGAGTTCTGGAGTTCTGAAGCCGGTCCTGGGAATCCTTCCTGTCCAAGTGAACCTGTTGCATTCATCTAGGGGTTCTCGTTTGTTGGGGTTCTCTCCCGATTTCGTGAGTAGCGGCTTCTGCCGCGTATTGCGGCCTAGGCCACTTAATCCTTGTGTTAATTTTGTATTGGCGGTTTTTGCGGAGGTTTCCGCTTTTCACTGTCCTCCCCGAAACTCGGCGGTGCCATGTGGGGGAGTGGACAGTGGTATCTTTTGTTGTTCTTTTCCTTTGGCGGCGTGCCGCACATATATTTAGTTTTAGGGTACTTAGTAGCCCCTAGCTTTCTGTTTGCTTTAGTTAGAGGTCCCCTTGTTATTATCCTGTCTCGGTTCACGCCTTGTCTCACTCTAAGACCTGGGGGCATTGGAGTTGTGCAGACCTAATCCGCCCTTCAAACGCGGCTGCCGTGGGCCGAAGAAACCATAGTCACTCAGGTGTGAACTGACCACACGGGTAAAACAATGGAGGTAGGGTGCTAGGGGCTATTCCCGTACCACCCCTTATTTCAGCGTCACGTCCTGGTGCTCTGGACTTACTACGCAACATCTCTCTAGTTCTGAGCATCAGGAACGTAACATTATCACCGGCCAAAAAAAATAATAATAATAATATAAAGAGTTATTTGTTTTTGGTGGGCCTTGAAATTCGGCCTCATGAATCCGGCAGTATTAGGACCGAATCCCAGCCAGCTTTTGGCCAACCAGATTCAGGAACTAACTCAGATGGTTCAGGATCTTACTCTTCGGGTGAGATCGCAGGAAGATCTTTTGCGAGCCTCCCCGAGTATGATTCCAGAACTAAAGATGCACCTTCCTGACCGTTTTTCAGGTAACCGAAAGGATTTTTTTAATTTCAAGGAAGCTTGTAAACTTTATTTTAGTTTAAGGCCCCGATCCTCTGGTACTGAGTCTCAACGGGTCGGGATTGTGATGTCTTTGCTACAAGGCGATCCGCAAACCTGGGCTTTTGGACTAAAAGCTGATGATGTTGCCTTGCTTTCTGTAGATGCCTTTTTTAAGTCTCTAGGCCTTCTGTACGATGACCCTGATAGAGAAGCGTCGGCTGAGAGCCACCTGCGTGCACTTAAGCAAGGGAAAAATCCAGCAGAGGCGTATTGTACCGAGTTTCGCCTTTGGTCGAATGACTGTGGCTGGAATGACCCGGCCCTGCGCAGTCAGTTTCGCCTCGGTTTGTCTGAAGTTATTAAAGACAGTCTCCTTCAGTACCCCGCTCCAGAGACTTTAGACAAACTCATGGAGCTTGCTATTAAAATTGATTGTCGTCTCCGGGAGCGGAGGGCTGAAAGAGGAGCTAGTTTCAGGCCTAGTACATGTGTGTATACTTTCCCTGAGGACGTCGAGGAGCCCATGCAAATGGGTCTCTCCCGGCTGTCCCCAGAGGAAAGAACCAGAAGGCTAAATTCTGGTCTTTGCTTGTATTGTGGTGGCAAGGGACATATCGCACGTAATTGCCCGAATAAGCAGGGAAATGCTCTGACCAAGTGAATTGTGAGGGAGTTCACTTGGGTCTGCAATTGATCTCCTCTACTGATTCCTTATTAGTTCCTGTAAAAATTTCCTTTGGTAGTCTCAGTTCGTTGGTGTCGGCCTTCGTCGACAGTGGAGCTGCGGGAAATTTCATGGATCTTGGTTGGGCTCAGGCTTTGGGCGTTCCACAGATACCTTTGGATAAACGTATCACCATGCACGGCTTGGATGGTGGTCCGCTTTCTAATGGGGTAATCACTCACCACACACCTCCAGTACAACTGACAGTGGGGGCCCTACATTTGGAGAAAATCGAATTTTACCTTACCCATTGTCCGGCTGTCCCCGTAGTTTTGGGTCACCCCTGGCTTGCCTTTCATAATCCCACCATAGATTGGCGGTCTGGGGAGATTTCCCGATGGGGTCCCTTTTGTATTAAGGAATGTATTTCCCATCCAGGGTTGCGGCAGTCACCCCAGAACTTATTCCTTTGGAATATCAGGACTTTGCCGATGTTTTCTCCAAGGTAATGCGGATATTCTGCCTCCTCATCGGTCCTATGACTGCGCTATTGACTTAGTTCCCGGTGCCTCTTTGCCTAAAGGGAGACTATATGCCCCGTCTGGGCCGGAAACTACGGCAATGAATGATTATGTACAGGAGAGCCTAAAAAAAGGCCCTCGAAATCTCCATTGAGTGCAGGGTTCTTTTTTGTTGAGAAAAAAGATGGGTCGCTCAAACCATGTATTGATTATCGGGCTCTGAATAAAATTTCTGTTAAAAACACCTACCCCTTGCCATTGATTTCAGTACTATTTGATCAGCTCCGGACTGCCGTTATCTTTTCCAAGATCGATCTTAGAGGGGCTTACAATCTCATCCGAATAAAATCTGGGGATGAGTGGAAGACGGCTTTCAGCACACAGTCGGGACATTATGAATACCTGGTGATGCCGTTTGGGCTGTCTAATGCTCCTGCTGTATTTCAAGATCTCATTAACGACGTCCTTCGCGACTTTCTAGGAAAGTTTGTAGTCGTTTATTTAGACGACATTTTGATTTACTCTGAGTCTTTTGAACAACATATTACCCATGTGCGACTGGTCCTTCAGAAGTTACGGGAAAATCATTTATACGCCAAACTGGAGAAATGTGATTTCCACATCACAGAAGTGTCCTTCCTGGGGTATATTATTTCTCCTAAGGGGTTTTTCATGGAACCAAAAAAACTCCAGGCCATCCTAAATTGGGCACAACCCACGAACTTAAAAGCAATTCAGCGCTTTTTAGGGTTTGCAAATTACTATAGGCGTTTTATTCATACCTTCTCAGATTTGGTTGCTCCTATTGTGGCATTGACTAAAAAAGGAGCGGACCCTTCCAATTGGTCGCCTGAAGCCAAGTCTGCCTTCCTGGCCTTAAAAAAGGTCTTTGTCTCAGCTCCAGTACTCAGAAACCCTAACCCAGATCTTCCCTTTATTGTCGAGGTAGATGCCTCAGAGGTTGGAGTGGGGGCTATCCTTTCTCAGGAAGACCCGGAGTCTCAGTAATTACACCCATATGCCTTCATGTCCAGAAAATTCTCCTCCGCAGAATCCAACTATGATGTTGGTAATCGAGAATTGTTGGCAGTTAAATGGGCTTTCGAGGAGTGGAGGCACTGGCTGGAAGGAGCAAGGCATACCATTACGGTGTTTACTGACCACAAGAACCTGCAGTATATTGAGTCAGCTAAACGGCTTAATGCTCGACAGGCACGTTGGGTGCTGTTTTTTACTCGTTTCAGGTTTATTATCACCTTCTAGCCCGGTTCCAAGAATACAAAAGCCGATGCCCTGTCACGTTGTTTTCTTCCGGTTCACAATAACCACCCGGCTACTAACCCCATAGTCCCATCGTCTGTCATCCTGGCTGGCCTCACACAGGATTTATTTACACAGCTAGTCCAGCTTCAGCAGCAGGCCCCCAAAGTCACTCCTGCAGATCGTCTCTTCGTCCCTGAATTTCTGAGAGGCACTGTTCTAGCTGAGTTTCATGATAATAAGGTTTCTGGTCATCCAGGTATCACTAAGACCTTGGAGTTAATCTCTCGCTCAGTGTGGTGGCCTAATCTTTCTAAAGATATAAGGGAATTTGTCCGTTCCTGTCAGGTTTGTGCTCAGTACAAGGTATCTCGATCATTGCCGGTCGGGCAACTCATGCCTCTAGCCGTTCCTCTCAGGCCATGGTCACATATATCCATGGATTTCATGGTGGACCTTCCTCTTTCAGCTGGATTTCGAGTCATTTGGGTGGTAGTAGACCGTTTTAGTAAGATGGCCCACTTCATTGCTCTCCCCCGATTACCCTCTGCTCAAGGGTTGGCAGTTTTATTTCTCCGCCAAGTGTTCAGGCTCCATGGTTTACCCAGGGATATTGTCTCTGATCGGGGACCGCAATTCATCGCCCGTTTCTGGAAACGTTTTTGTGCCTCATTAAATATTAAACTCTCTTTAACATCTGGGTACCATCCACAGTCTAACGGACAAACTGAACGTGTTAATCAGTCGTTAAATGTCACAACTGAGGGCCTGAGCTGACGGGAGGCAGCCTCAGTTGTAGGGGCTGAGATGTACCGGAACCTGGGAGGTTGTATCAGACCCCTGGACATGTCAGTAACATGAAGAATAACTGCCCGAAGGCGTGACCACGACAACTTGGATAAAAGTCAATGATGTTTATTTATGACAAATCCGCAACACAGCAGCAGTAAAAGAAAACATAAAAGTCAGCAGAGGATAAATACAGTTCCTGGGTACTACAGGGTGGCAAGAGCCACAGGCTCTGGTAGTGTGAGATAGTTCTTATAATCTTCTAGTTGGAAAGTCCTTACCAGGCCCGACTGTAGCAATAGAGAAAGCCCAGGATCGTACCAGCTGGTGTTCCAGGAAAAGCTGGGCTGCTGTAGATAAAACGGCTGCTGTGGATACTTGCTGGAACCAGACTGTAGTTGGCACGGAGAGGATACTGGCTGGAACCAGTTAAATAATAAATGAACTTGAGAGCGATGAAATATGAGATGAAGTTTAAGTTTGAGAGCGGTGAAATTATAATGCCGGTGATAAATGATAATCTGCAGAAAAGGGTACCGGCACTTTAAGAAGAGCTGACCACTGCTGGAAGCTGGATGCTGAAAGCAGGTAGATCTGTAGCTGGAAACAGATGAATCCAAATGGATCGGAGAGTCAGGCTACACCGCAGGTGGAATGCTGGTGCGGGTCTCTATAGTGGAAGTATTGACACAGGAGCTGGAACCTGAAAGACAATCACAGGAGAGAGACAAACTGGAACTAGGTTTGACAACCAAAGCACTGACGCCTTCCTTGCTCAGGCACAACATATTTATACCTGCAGCAAGGAAGGGATTGGCTAGGCAATTATGCAGATTAACAATACTGACAACAGATTGGTGGAAATGAGCAGCTGACAGAATCCAAGATGGCTGCGCCCATGCAGACACTTGGAGGGAAGTTTGGTTTGTAATCCATGTGGTAATGAAAACAGTAATGGCGGCGCCGGCCACCGGAGACAGGAGACGCCAGGCTGACAAGTGCACATCCAACCACGCGGACACAGCGGAGGCCGCGGCTGACGTAATCGCCACTCTGACACTCTGCTTGCAGAAGCTCAGGGACGGCGGCGGAGGCCGCGGGAGACGCCATGCCAGATGTAATATGGCGTTACTGTGACAGCGTCTCAGAGAGACAGGAGAGGATGCAGGAATGTGAACATTAGGATAACAGATGGGATCCGGTCCTGGAGCGCTGAGCCAGCCTTAGGAGACATCTGATGGGTAAGAAATGGCGTCCAGATACCCGGATCGTGACATTAAAACAGTATTTACGGCTATATTCGGCCAAATTTCAGAATGATTGGTCTGAATTTCTTCCTTTGGCCGAGTTTGCCTATAATAACTCTTGTCATTCTTCCACCAAGGAGTCCCCATTCTTTTCGGTCATGGGCTTTCATCCTAGAGGCAATTCTTTTTACCCTCATTTTCCAGTCTCCTCGTTGACCTTAACTTCCCATCTCAGAATGATTTGGAAAAAGGTGCACCTTGCCCTTAAGAAGGCTGTCTTCCGAGAAAAAAAAAATTCTGACAGGTTCCGACGCCCATGCACTTTTAAGGTGGGAGATAAGGTGTGGTTGTCAACCCGCAACATCAAGCTCCGACAACCCTCCGCTAGATTGGGACCCAAATTTATTGGACCGTTCCTTATCGTTAAGAAGGTCAACCCAGTTGCTTTTCGGCTACGCTTGCCTAAATCACTCAAAATTGGCAATACTTTTCACTGTTCACTTCTGAAGCAGTATTTTTCTTCCAGGAGATTCCCTTGGAAGACTTCCCAGGGTAGACCTCCGGTGGATGTTCAGGGGCAACAAGATTTCTTGGTGGAGAAGGTTTTAGATTCCAAAGTTTCTCAGGGCTGGCTTTATTTTTTGGTTCACTGGAAAGGCTATGGCCCGGCAGAAAGGTCTTGGGTCCTGGATAACAATTTACATGCCCCTAAATTTAAGAGATTATTCTTTCAGGAATTTCCTCAGAAACCCGGCTTTAGGGGTTCTTTAACCCCTCCTCAAGGGGGGGTACTGTTAGGTGCCACGGTCCACGGCGCCGCTCGGTCTGCTTCCGAGCGACGCTTACAGCTGCCACACCTCCCTCCCTGCCCGCCTGGCGCCTAGCAACGCCAGGACGCCGTGCGTACTGTAGCCATCAGGTCCCTGGCAATGCTAGGACGCCGGCCGTCCTCAGCCGCTGGGTCCATAGCAACGAGGACGCCATTGGCGGACCGCGTTCCCCGTTGCCAGATAGGATTGATTAGTTGCTCGTGCAACAGGGCAGCTGCACGGCAACTAGTAATTAGGGTCTGGGGGCTGGTCTTGCTAGCCCTCCTGTCATTGGCCAGCAGGGTCTTTTTATGTAAGCCAGCACACTGCAGCCTCGCCGGTGATAGCTTCCTGTATGCTGTTCCTGCCTTGCAACGTCTGTTCCTGGTCAGCTGTATCTGGTCGATCCTGCTCCCTGTGCTCCTGAGTTCTGGAGTTCTGAAGCCGGTCCTGGGAATCCTTCCTGTCCAAGTGAACCTGTTGCAGTCATCTGGGGGTTCTCGCTTGTTGGGGTTCTCTCCTGGTTTCGTGAGTAGCGGCTTCTGCCGCGTGTTGCGGCCTAGGCCGCTTAGTCCTTGTGTTAATTTTGTATTGGTGGTTTTTGCGGAGGTTTCCGCTTTTCACTGTCCTCCCCGAAACTCGACGGTGCCGTGTGGGGGAGTGGACAGTGGTATCTTTTGTTGTTCTTTTCCTTTGGCGGCGTGCCGCACATATATTTAGTTTTAGGGTAGTTAGTAGCCCCTAGCTTTCTGTTTGCTTTAGTTAGAGGTCCCCTTGTTATTATCCTGTCTCGGTTCACGCCTTGTCTCACTCTAAGACCTGGGGGCATTGGAGTTGGGCAGACCTAATCCGCCCTTCAAACGCGGCTGCCGTGGGCCCAAGAAACCATAGTCACTCAGGTGTGAACTGACCACACGGGTAAAACAATGGAGGTAGGGTGCTAGGGGCTATTCCCGTACCACCTCTTATTTCAGCGTCACGTCCTGGTGCTCTGGACTCACTACGCAACATCTCTCTAGTTCTGAGCATCAGGAACGTAACATTATCACCGGCCAAAAAAATAATAATAAATAATAATATAAAGAGTTATTTGTTTTTGGTGGGCCTTGAAATTCGGCCTCATGAATCCGGCAGTATTAGGACCGAATCCTAGCCAGCTTTTGGCCAACCAGATTCAGGAACTAACTCAGATGGTTCAGGATCTTACTCTTCGGGTGAGATCGCAGGAAGATCTTTTGCGAGCCTCCCCGAGTATGATTCCAGAACTAAAGATGCACCTTCCTGACCGTTTTTCAGGTAACCGAAAGGATTTTTTTAATTTCAAGGAAGCTTGTAAACTTTATTTTAGTTTAAGGCCCCGATCCTCTGGTACTGAGTCTCAACGGGTCGGGATTGTGATGTCTTTGCTACAAGGCGATCCGCAAACCTGGGCTTTTGGACTAAAAGCTGATGATGTTGCCTTGCTTTCTGTAGATGCCTTTTTTAAGTCTCTAGGCCTTCTGTACGATGACCCTGATAGAGAAGCGTCGGCTGAGAGCCACCTGCGTGCACTTAAGCAAGGGAAAAATCCAGCAGAGGCGTATTGTACCGAGTTTCGCCTTTGGTCGAATGACTGTGGCTGGAATGACCCGGCCCTGCGCAGTCAGTTTCGCCTCGGTTTGTCTGAAGTTATTAAAGACAGTCTCCTTCAGTACCCCGCTCCAGAGACTTTAGACAAACTCATGGAGCTTGCTATTAAAATTGATCGTCGTCTCCGGGAGCGGAGGGCTGAAAGAGGAGCTAGTTTCAGGCCTAGTACATGTGTGTATACTTTCCCTGAGGACGTCGAGGAGCCCATGCAAATGGGTCTCTCCCGGCTGTCCCCAGAGGAAAGAACCAGAAGGCTAAATTCTGGTCTTTGCTTGTATTGTGGTGGCAAGGGACATATCGCACGTAATTGCCCGAATAAGCAGGGAAACGCTCTGACCAAGTGAATTGTGAGGGGGTTCACTTGGGTCTGCAATTGATCTCCTCTACTGATTCCTTATTAGTTCCTGTAAAAATGTCCTTTGGTAGTCTCAGTTCGTTGGTGTCGGCCTTCGTCGACAGTGGAGCTGCGGGAAATTTCATGGATCTTGGTTGGGCTCAGGCTTTGGGCGTTCCACAGATACCTTTGGATAAACGTATCACCATACACGGCTTGGATGGTGGTCCTCTTTCTAATGGGGTAATCACTCACCGCACACCTCCAGTACAACTGACAGTGGGGGCCCTACATTCGGAGAAAATCAAATTTTACCTTACCCATTGTCCGGCTGTCCCCGTAGTTTTGGGTCACCCCTGGCTTGCCTTTCATAATCCCACCATAGATTGGCGGTCAGGGGAGATTTCCCGATGGGGTCCCTTTTGTATTAAGGAATGTATTTCCCATCCAGGGTTGCGGCAGTCACCCCAGAACTTATTCCTTTGGAATATAAGGACTTTGCCGATGTTTTCTCCAAGGTAATGCGGATATTCTGCCTCCTCATCGGTACTATGACTGCGCTATTGACTTAGTTCCCGGTGCCTCTTTGCCTAAAGGGAGACTATATGCCCCGTCTGGGCCGGAAACTACGGCAATGAATGATTATGTACAGGAGAGCCTAAAAAAAGGCTTCATTAGGCCCTCGAAATCTCCATTGAGTGCAGGGTTCTTTTTTGTTGAGAAAAAAGATGGGTCGCTCAAACCATGTATTGATTATCGGGCTCTGAATAAAATTTCTGTTAAAAACACCTACCCCTTGCCACTGATTTCAGTACTATTTGATCAGCTCCGGACTGCCGTTATCTTTTCCAAGATCGATCTTAGAGGGGCTTACAATCTCATCCGAATAAAATCTGGGGATGAGTGGAAGACGGCTTTCAGCACACAGTCGGGACATTATGAATACCTGGTGATGCCGTTTGGGCTGTCTAATGCTCCTGCTGTATTTCAAGATCTCATTAACGACGTCCTTCGCGACTTTCTAGGAAAGTTTGTAGTCGTTTATTTAGACGACATTTTGATTTACTCTGAGTCTTTTGAACAACATATTACCCATGTGCGACTGGTCCTTCAGAAGTTACGGGAAAATCATTTATACGCCAAACTGGAGAAATGTGATTTCCACATCACAGAAGTGTCCTTCCTGGGGTATATTATTTCTCCTAAGGGGTTTTTCATGGAACCAAAAAAACTCCAGGCCATCCTAAATTGGGCACAACCCACGAACTTAAAAGCAATTCAGCGCTTTTTAGGGTTTGCAAATTACTATAGGCGTTTTATTCATACCTTCTCAGATTTAGTTGCTCCTATTGTGGCATTGACTAAAAAAGGAGCGGACCCTTCCAATTGGTCGCCTGAAGCCAAGTCTGCCTTCCTGGCCTTAAAGCAGGTCTTTGTCTCAGCTCCAGTACTCAGAAACCCTAACCCAGATCTTCCCTTTATTGTCGAGGTAGATGCCTCAGAGGTTGGAGTGGGGGCTATCCTTTCTCAGGAAGACCCGGAGTCTCAGGAATTACACCCATGTGCCTTCATGTCCAGAAAATTCTCCTCCGCAGAATCCAACTATGTTGTTGGTAATCGAGAATTGTTGGCAGTTAAATGGGCTTTCGAGGAGTGGAGGCACTGGCTGGAAGGAGCAAGGCATACCATTACGGTGTTTACTGACCACAAGAACCTGCAGTATATTGAGTCAGCTAAACGGCTTAATGCTCGACAGGCACGTTGGGTGCTGTTTTTTACTCGTTTCAGGTGTATTATCACCTTCTGGCCCGGTTCCAAGAATACAAAAGCCGATGCCCTGTCACGTTGTTTTCTTCCGGTTCACAATAACCACCCGGCTACTACCCCCATAGTCCCGTCATCCTGGCTGGCCTCACACAGGATTTATTTACACAGCTAGTCCAGCTTCAGCAGCAGGCCCCCAAAGTCACTCCTGCAGATCGTCTCTTCGACCCTGAATTTCTGAGAGGCACTGTTCTAGCTGAGTTTCATGATAATAAGGTTTCTGGTCATCCGGGTATCACTAAGACCTTGGAGTTAATCTCTCGCTCAGTGTGGTGGCCTAATCTTTCTAAAGATGTAAGGGAATTTGTCCGTTCCTGTCAGGTTTGTGCTCAGTACAAGGTATCTCGATCATTGCCGGTCGGGCAACTCATGCCTCTAGCCGTTCATCTCAGGCCATGGTCACATATATCCATGGATTTCATGGTGGACCTTCCTCTTTCAGCTGGATTTCGAGTCATTTGGGTGGTAGTAGACCGTTTTAGTAAGATGGCCCACTTCATTGCTCTCCCCCGATTACCCTCTGCTCAAGGGTTGGCAGTTTTGTTTCTCCGCCATGTGTTCAGGCTCCATGGTTTACCCAGGGATATTGTCTCTGATCGGGGACCGCAATTCATCGCCCGTTTCTGGAAACGTTTTTGTGCCTCATTAAATATGAAACTCTCTTTAACATCTGGGTACCATCCACAGTCTAACGGACAAACTGAACGTGTTAATCAGTCGTTAAAACAGTATTTACGGCTATATTCGGCCAAACTTCAGAATGATTGGTCTGAATTTCTTCCTTTGGCCGAGTTTGCCTATAATAACTCTTGTCATTCTTCCACCAAGGAGTCCCCATTCTTTTCGGTCATGGACTTTCATCCCAGAAGCAATTCTTTTTACCCTCATTTTCCAGTCTCCTCGTTGACCTTAACTTCCCATCTCAGAATGATTTGGAAAAAGGTGCACCTTGCCCTTAAGAAGGCTGTCTTCCGAGAAAAAAAAATTTCTGATAGGTTCCGACGCCCATGCACTTTTAAGGTGGGAGATAAGGTGTGGTTGTCAACCCACAACATCAAGCTCCGACAACCCTCGGCTAGATTGGGACCCAAATTTATTGGACCGTTCCTTATCGTTAAGAAGGTCAACCCAGTTGCTTTTCGGCTACGCTTGCCTAAATCACTCAAAATTGGCAATACTTTTCACTGTTCACTTCTGAAGCAGTATTTTTCTTCCAGGAGATTCCCTTGGAAGACTTCCCAGGGTAGACCTCCGGTGGATGTTCAGGGGCAACAAGAGTTCTTGGTGGAGAAGGTTTTAGATTCCAAAGTTTCTCAGGGCTGGCTTTATTTTTTGGTTCACTGGAAAGGCTATGGCCCGGCAGAAAGATCTTGGGTCCTGGATAACAATTTACATGCCCCTAAATTTAAGAGATTATTCTTTCAGGAATTTCCTCAGAAACCCGGCTTTAGGGGTTCTTTAACCCCTCCTCAAGGGGGGGTACTGTTAGGTGCCACGGTCCGCGGCGCCGCTCGGTCTGCTTCCGAGCGACTCTCACGGCTGCCGCACCTCCTTCCCTGCCCGCCTGGCGCCTAGCAACGCCAGGACGCCGTGCGTACTGTAGCCACCAGGTCCCTGGCAATGCTAGGACGCCGGGTGTCCTCAGCCGCTGGGTCCATAGCAACGAGGACGCCATTGACGGACCGCGTTCCCCGTTGCCAGATAGGATTGATCAGTTGCTCGTGCAGCAGGGCAGCTGCACGGCAACTAGTAATTAGGGTCTGGGGGCTGGTCTTGCTAGCCCTCCTGTCATTGGCCAGCAGGGTCTTTTTATGGGAGCCAGCACATTGCAGCCTCGCCGGTGATAGCTTCCTGTATGCTGTTCCTGCCTTGCAACGTCTGTTCCTGGTCAGCTGTATCTGGTCGATCCTGCTCCCTGTGCTCCTGAGTTCTGGAGTTCTGAAGCCGGTCCTGGGAATCCTTCCTGTCCAAGTGAACCTGTTGCAGTCATCTGGGGGTTCTCGCTTGTTGGGGTTCTCTCCTGGTTTCGTGAGTAGCGGCTTCTGCCGCGTGTTGCGGCCTAGGCCGCTTAGTCCTTGTGTTAATTTTGTATTGGTGGTTTTTGCGGAGGTTTCCGCTTTTCACTGTCCTCCCCGGAACTCGGCGGTGCCGTGTGGGGGAGTGGACAGTGGTATCTTTTGTTGTTCTTTTCCTTTGGCGGCGTGCTGCACATATATTTAGTTTTAGGGTAGTTAGTAGCCCCTAGCTTTCTGTTTGCTTTAGTTAGAGGTCCCCTTGTTATTATCCTGTCTCGGTTCACGCCTTGTCTCACTCTAAGACCTGGGGGCATCGGAGTTGGGCAGACCTAATCCGCCCTTCAAACGCGGCTGCCGTGGGCCCAAGAAACCATAGTCACTCAGGCGTGAACTGACCACACGGGTAAAACAATGGAGGTAGGGTGCTAGGGGCTCTTCCCGTACCACCCCTTATTTCAGCGTCATGTCCTGGTGATCTGGACTCACTACGCAACATCTCTCTAGTTCTGAGCATCAGGAATGAAACACATTTATGGTTTAATTTAGTCATGCTATTATCTAAACTTGTGTTTTATATTTACATTAACCCCTTGGCTGCTATGGGAATGTTGGACATCATCTACAATGCAGCACAAAACTGCAAAGTGCATGTACAACTCGGCCAAAAGTGAATAGGTTACAAAAAAACTCTGATTAATTAGGAGCTAGACTGGAAGGTCAACACAATGCAAATTACGATTTTTGGAATGTCACACATACACGTTGATGGATGTTAGTAAGCAAGTCACCAAAAATGTATCAGAATAACTTGTAAAACAATATAAAAACTATGTGGAGGGCTCTGGGCAGCAAGATAGCTACTATTGCAACTATCTCATCATGCTGTCTATAAAAAGTTTTTTAACAAATCAATCAAAGCAAAAATATATGCACAGGGTTCTTCCCAAAGCGGAACCATGCTTACATTTTGAAAGTGTAAAAGAGATGGGAGGTTACAATGCCCACATCTCCACTATCATGGCTTCAATAAACAGGTTACACTAATTTGATGCTTTACTTGTAAACCGTCAAAAAAATATGTTTTATTATGAAACCTAAGTGCACAATGCTACATTTTGCTGTTTTGGAAATGTGGATTGATGCCAAAATAAAAACCACAAAGTATTTATTGGTGTTGTATATAAAAAAAAATATTTTTTAGTTAATTTTTTTACATTTCAATTAAAATAAAACTTGACAATTTGGGTTGCTGTACCAGAAGATATAATGAAACTAATAGTATTTTATGACAAATCAAGGTGTTCTGAAATTAAATAAGTAATTAGTGTGGATACTGCATATATGAGTTACTGTTATTGATATTGGATAGTGACTATCGCTGCTACCCATGTTCTGAGTAGTTTAAGTCATCCACTATATGTACCTGTATAACTCTTCAATTTCAACACCTGCATACAAATCATTTACAACAGTTTTAACTTCCTAATTAATGAATTGCCTTCCTAGAATATTTATGTAAAGTGAGGACAGGTTATATATATTTTTCAATTGTATACAACCAAGTATTCTGATTTTATTTCTTTCTTAAATGTCAAGTTTCCATTTTATTAATATTTTTGCGGGATGCGTTTGGCATCCTGGCAGTTGGGATGCCGGCAATCATGTGACCGACACTGGAATCCTGACACCACTTAGGAGACTGGCGCTAGGACACCGACAGCCAACATCCCGAAGGTAAGTATCTTTGTGGGTTTAGGGTTAGGGCCCGGTGTCACGCTTGGCATGGCTTGGGGATCTGATGACTGATAATTAACTGAGGGAGCAGCTATTGGCAAAGGGAGGAAACGAGGTGGCTGAATGTAGTTCTTACTCATGGATTGAAGCATCTACTTCCACCTGAAAGGGGCGACTGAGATCAGTTTGGTGAAGAATTGGAGCGGACATGAAGGACTCTTTTAAGAACGTGAACGCTTTCAGAGCTTGGGTGGCCAAATTGAAGGATTCGCTTCTTTCCTGGTTTACATGTTAATTGGGGCAATGATAGTGGAGTAATCCTTGATACATTTTCTAAAAAATTGTTGGATCCATTTTAGAGTGGTAGGAAGAGTACAATCATGAATCACTTGGACCTTCGTTGAATCCATCTGTAGCTCCTGTCTGGAGATGACATAACCAAGAAAGGAGATGGAAGGTACCGCAATGGTGCACTTTTCTAACTTGCTAAAAAGATGATTCTTCCTAAGAAGGTTTAAGACCTCTTTGACTTGCTCAAAATAGACCTTCAAATCTTTAGAAAAAATTAGAATATCGTCCAAGTATACCACTAGACAACTGTAAATAAGACCTCTGAATATCTCATTCACAACTTTCTGGAAGACCACTGGAGCATTGCAGAGACCGAAGGGCATCACTAGATACTCGTAATGCCCATCCCAGGTGTTAAAAGCGGTCTTCCATTCATCTCCAGAATGAATATGTATCAGGTTATAAGCCCCTCAAAGGTCCAACTTAGTGAAAATGGTGGCCCCTTTCACTCAATCGAATAACTCAGGAATTAGGGGCAGAGGATATCTGTTCTTCACAGTGATCTCATTCAAACCCCACTAGTCTATGCATGGCCACAAACCCCCATCCTTCTTTTTCATGAAGAAAAAAACCTGACCCGGACGGGGAGGAAGTGGGGCAAATAAAACCCTTACTGAGATTTTCTGAAATGTATTCTGAAATGGCCTGGGTCTCTGGAAGGGATAAAGAGTATATTCGACCTTATGGAGGAGTCTTGCCAGTTATCAAATCAATGGGACAGTCCCAACTACAATGAGGATGCAAAGTGTCAGCTCCCTGTTTGCTAAAGACATCTTGAAAGTCTTGATAGACTACCAGGAGTTCAGAAGGATTCATATTGCAAAAAGGTTTCACATATGCCAAGCACTCATGGAAGCAAGATTCACCTCAAGCGAGCATATCCATAGTCTGCCAATCGATGCAGGGATTATGTCTTTGTAGCCAAGGGAATCTGAGAATTCATTCTTGAGAGGCTTTAGGAATTACTAGGAAAGAGATATTTTCTGAATGAAGAACTCCAATCTTTAATTTGAGAGTAACAATGCGGTGAGTAATGGTTCCTTCTGGGATGTAACTTCCATCAACTGCAGTGATTGAAATAGGATGCTCCAACTTCACCGTCTGAATTCCGGTTCGCTTGACTAGTGCCAAAGTGATAAAACTCTCAGCTGCTCCAGAGTCAAGTAGTGCAGAAACAAAAATAGAACAGATGGAGAACTCTAGAGAAATGGTAAGCACAGACTCTTTCCTGAAAGATAATTCCAAGGAGACTCTTAACTTAACCTCTCCTGTGTAAGTTAGGAGTGGAAGTTTCCTGGCCGATGAACTGCAGGACTTAACAAAGTGATCAGCTGCTCCACAATACATACAGAGGTTTCCTCGTGTCCGCCTCTGTCGTTCTTCATCAATGAGAGGTTAACCTGCATGGGTTCCACTGTGGATGGAGAAGATGGTCTAGCAAAAGGAGCAACCCGAGGTCTCGGACGGTCCAACTTTGATCTCTCCAAGCAACGCTCTCTATACCTCAGATCCAACTTGTTGCATAGAGAGATTAGTTTGTCCAACTTGTATGGAATGTCTAGGGTTGCTAGATCATCCTTAATCTTGTTTGAAAGACCATTCCAGAAAGCTACTATGAGAGCCTTTTCATTCCAATCAAGTTCGGAAGAGAGTGTATAAAACTGAATAACATACTGACTGATGGTTCGAGTTCCCTGTCGCAAATGCAGAATCTCCAAAGAAGCTGAAGAAGTTCTGCCCAGTTCTTCGAAAATCTTTTGGAAAGTTGATACAAATTCAGAGAAATTTGACAGAATGGGATCCGCTCTCTCTCACAGAGGAGATGACCATTCCAAAGCCTGACTGGTCAGCAGAGAAATAATATAAGCTCTCCTGGTCCAGGCAGTTGGGAAATTTACAGACTGTAATCTCATATTGGTTGAGAAGTCCGCGGCATTGCTTTGGAGTACCAACAAACTTACTAGGTGAAGGTAATTGCAACTGTGGAAGTGGAACTGGCACAGGAGCTGTTAGAACTGGAGTGGCAGGAACAGAAGCTGGCACTTGAGGTATGGACATGACTGCATGGAGAGAGTCGAGACTGGCTGACATACTTTGCATAAACTGCACGATTTGAGTTTGCATAGCTTCCTGTTTATTTAAATGTGACAGGATGTCTGAGGCTGCATCGCTCCCAGATGCCTGACCACTCATTGGATCCATGGGGCCAGTGCTTACTGTCATGCTTGGCTTGAGTTGGGGATCTGATGACTGATAATTGACTGAGGGAGCATCTATCGGCAAAGGAAGGAAATGAGGTGGCTGAATGTATTTCTTGCTCATGGATTTAAGACTTAAGCCTGAAGCTGTAGAGGGTTAGGCAATGAGGACAATGAATGAGAATGATACACTGAAGAAAGATTAATTCAGTTTTATTGAGACCTCAATCATACATAACGACTAGGAGATAAGTCTGAGTGAATTCTGAAAGACAAAATGTTCATCACTTGTAAACGATGCTGAAGGATACTGAATGAAGAAGTGACTTGTGATTTGTAAACAATGCTGAAGAACTCTGAATAAAGAGATGACTTGTGATTTGTAAACAATGCTGAAGAACACTGAATTAAGAGATGACTTGTGATTTGTAAACTATGCTGAAGAACACTGAATGAAGAGTTGACTTGTGATTTGTAAACGATGATGATGTAGAACACTGAATGAAGAGATTACTTGTGATTTGTAAACGATGCTGAAGAACACTGAATGAAGAGATGACTTGTGATTTGTAAACAATGCCAAAGAGAGGATCACTGTGTGCACCATCAGCAAATGGAGACCCTCTACCAGATAGAGGACCCAGCGATTAAACTACAAGAGCAAGTGGACTGGGAGAAAAGGACTGAAATAACAGATCTGACTACTGGGCAGCAACAACAGAACCATGATACCATGGGTTAACCTGGGAGCACAGAGCTTGAGCACCATACAGCAGCAAGTAACTTGAAGCACTGGCACCATGGTTAAGCATCAACCCATTTTAATAAGGAAAGGCTGCACCGGATTGGCTGGATTTTGAACTGGGATACGTATTGGCTTGGCTTGGTCTCCAACATGGTGGCTCACTGCACAGAGGACACATGTGGAACCAGCACACAGCCACTACCTCAGGCCTCAGCCTCCCAGATGCTGCACTACAGCAACAAAACACTTGAAACAGACACCTCTGGCTGCCATGCTTCACTCCCCCGGCCTCCAGACACCCGGCAACCACACTGGAGGACCTCGCTGCCACAGTTCCTTTCCACCGCAACCACACCAGCCAGCTAACAGGAAGGCCACAGGGACCAGAACCGGAGGCAAGACTCCAGATTCTGACACCCAGGGATTTAGGGGGATAGGGTTATGCACTAGGGGGTGGTTAGCAGTAGCCACCCCAAAAAAATATTTAACCCTAGCCATCACTCCCCTAGATTTAGCCTTAGCAGCCTCCAGAGGAGGGTTAGGATTAAAGTGGTTAGGGTTAGGTGGGGGGAGGGATGCCTACTTACCCCCTAAACGTGTTTGAATTCTCACATTCGGGTTGCCAGGGTCAGTCATGTGACCTCTGGCATCCAGACCCCAGGATATTGTATCACACCCATTTTTGCTGCCTGGCAGCTGTTTGTAGTGAATTGCCCTTTTACTTATTTGCACATGCTGCTGTCTATAAATTGAATTATAAGTGTAATTTTACACTTTTACATTTTGCTAACTTGACAGGCACAAACACATTTGTAATACCTCCTTAAAAGCCCTTGGCAGAGCCGGCCCTAACCAATATGATGCCCTAGGCAAGATTTTGGCTGGTGCCCCCTAGCACCGCCGCTCATTCTGCAGAAGATGCCTGGCATGAGTCATCTGGCAGCTCTGCTAACGTCGGGCACCTTTTGTCTATGAAAATGCATCTTATTTGCATTACTATGTGGCTAGGATGCACAAGCAGCTTCTGCTGATTAAAATTATATGCAGCATGCCTACACTATATACTGTGTGAGACTGTGGCTGTATCTGCATACGAAATGCTACATTACAGTGATTTCCAGGAATACACTGCAACGTAGCATTCGTATGCAGATACAGTCGCAGTCACACACAGAATATAGACATGCCGCATATCATTTTAATCAGCAGAAGCTGCTGGTGCCCCTAAGCATACCAAATGCCCTAGGCATTTGCCTAGTTTGCCTATGCCTAAGGCCGGCTCTGGCCCTTGGAGATGAAAATATACAAGCATTTTATTTTAAGAAAGGCAATACAAGTGTTAATTAAAATTTTTTAGAAACACCCATGCATCCAGCCCATTCATGGAGAAAACCCTTAAGCTAGCTACACACTGTGCAGTGATCAGATCAATCAGACTGTTTTCGACTGGTCAGACTGATAAATGCAGTGTGTATACAGCAGAGCTGATGGCTGATCACAAACACATTAGATTGGCTCTTGATGTCAGGAGTGCTAAACCAAATTCAGATATGTATTTTGTATTATGTAGTGTGTTTACAGAAAATCTGATGTCCATTGGACTGTTTCATTATTTTCAGCTTTACTCCCTATGAAACCTATAATGTGTAGGAAAACTATGCACTCCCAATGGCTTACAGTACATCCCCTCTGCAGGTTTGTGCATTGTAAATACAGTACAAAAAATAGGGTGTTTTTGCAACTTTCTACATGAGGGTCAAAAGATCAGGGATGGTTTGTATTGCAGGAATGTCAGTAGACCAACTGGCAAGCAAGGATTTCATGGATTAGATAAAGAGTAAACTATCAGTTCTGAATAGAGCATATTAAGTGTATAAGGGACTGTGGCTATCAATTTAAGAAGAAAATATAGTGGATATAGGCTCTACGGTGATTGAATATAATGTCTAGTTTGTAAATACATATAAAAGTGATGTCTCAGTAGAAGATAAAGATTTTGTATTTCAGTAAATGAGTATAATTACCCTTCCAGATCAAACACCTTGGCTATAGATGCAAGACCTTTTTCCTTCCATTGGAGGTAATTACTATTAGATAATGAAGGTGGAAAATCTCAATTTCCCCACAGGGATTTATCCGGAGAATAATTTGGACTAACTTGGAATTTCCGGTTAATCCATGATTTCTAAGTATCTTTAAATACTATATTATCCAATATATGTATTGGAATATCAGCCAATCTAGAATGTAACAAGCATTATGGGAATAAGGAGCAAATAGTGCAACATCCAGATGATAGTCTGTATAAAAACTGGTTTAAAGCATGATGAAACCAAAAAAGATCAAGTGAGAGTATGAGGAAAGATCAGGTAAACCAAGGCCACCTTTATTATGTGGTATTTTGATTTTACTGAGGGCCACTTTCAGCCTTGCTCTTACCCTGCCAAATAAATTGTGAAAAACAAGTGTTGAGCTGCTTAATATATTTCCGAACATTATTTATACAGTAGGTAACATTTGCATAAAATAAAAGAGTTTAGTAATATGTTTTATTACCACTAAGCATCCTGATAATGAAAGGGGAAGATATTTCTAGTTATCAAGCATATTAATCAATTTGTTAATAACTGGAGTAAAATAAGGTGAATAGACTAGAATGATCAGCTGCTATATTAACCCCTAAGTATTTAAGCAAAGTATGTGTTATGAGGAAAGTTTGTAGAACCGGCAAATTATAGTATATACTTGACCCACTAATGGGGAGAATCTCAGATGTGTCAAGGTTGACTTTATATCCTGAGGTCGATCCAAAGGATGATATACTATCTAGTACTGCTAGCAAAGAGGTATCTGGGTTTCGAAAGAAAAAGCAACAGATCACCTGCAAATAGTGTGACTTTGAGCATCACATCATAAATTGAGAAGTCCCCTACCAGTGGGGAAGAGCATAAGGCCACAGCCAGTAGTTCAATTGCCAAGGCAAATAGTACTGGAGATAATGGGAATCCTTGTCTAGTCCTCCAGCATATTGAGAAAGGAGAGGAGATATAACCATTACAAGAGATTTGTGAAGGTGGATTCTTATATAGGGGTTTTAAGATAGCTATAAATGAAGCAGGGAAACCAAATAGTTGAAGTGTACTGTAAAGGTGATCCCTTTGTACAATATCAAATGCATTTTCAGTGTCAAAGGAAACAATCATTTTAGGCATAGAACAGTAAGTTACATGAGCGTGTTGAATAGCAGTTAGGACTTTTCTAACATTCACTACCAAGTGTTTCCCGGTGATAAATCCGGTTTGGTCTCTGTGAACAATATGTGGCAAAATTGCCTTTAATCTATCTGCATAAATTGTAGTCAATATTTTATAGTCCGAATTCAACAAAGACATTGTTTGATAGGATCCTGGGAGTGTTAGGTCTTTAACTAAAGCAGAAGATGCTTAGATAATATGATTATAGAATGTAACCAACGTTTTTCCAATGCGGGCCAAAAGGATTTTGGCAAATTCTGCTGACAGACCATCTGGGCCAGGGGTCCTGGAAGATATAAATATTTGCATCACCCATGTAACGTCTTCAACTGTAATTGGCTCTTTGAGCATATCAGATAAGCCTTTTGGGATTTGGGAAGTTGTGGAGTCATCCAACTGTCAGAGGTCTGGCACCATCAGAATCAGAAATAGAGGTTGATAGATTAGAATATAATGTAGCATAGAAATTTTTCATAACATCAGTGATTTGGCTACTTGACTCAGTCATAGAACCATCTGATATAGATATATATATATATATATATATATAAAAAACAGCTTCCATAAGCCAGATGCTACAGGTCCATTCCCGCAAAGTTGAACAGATCCATTAAAAGCTTCTTCCCACTAGCTGTCCACCAGCTGAAGAATATATAAAAAGTCTAACATGTATAATATGTCTAATATGTCGAATCTATCATACAGCTGCAATGTGCAGTATGAACTCATACGTGTAACATTTGTCATGTATGCTACGTTTTTCCCCCTTCTCATGCTATGTATTCCCCCTTCATGTTGCTGTTTGGCGATGCACTGTATGGCAAAAAATTCCTAGTGTATGTGAGTACACTTGGCCAATAAAGTTGATTCTGAAATAAGGGTTGAGCTATTTATTAAGTTACTACGATTAACATTGGAACGGAACTACTTTATGTTCAACAATTCTTACTATTTGCAGCTTCAGGGCTTCGCAATGGGGAGTAATGTGGCCCCGTCGTTTGCTAATAGCTTCATGTTTGGCATTGAGGAGGAATTATTGTTTGCGAAAGAAGAGGTGAGATCTAATGTTTTGCTGTACCTAAGGTACATTGATGATTTGTTGTTACTATGGACTGGTACTAGGGAAGCACTTGAATGCCTCATCACTGAGTATAACTATACAAACTCACCAGTTAAGTTTACGTTTGTGATTAATGAACATAGTATCAATTTCCTTGATGTCAACATTAGCATAGTGGACAATCGTATTGTAACGAATCTGTTTAGTAAACCAACGGATTGCAACAATATTATGCTAGCGACTAGCCATCACCCTGAACCCCTTAAGAGAGGTCTTCCATTCTCCCAGATGTTGCGAGTGCGGAGAATAGTTAGTGATCCTACACAGGTGGAAAAGGCTCTTGACAAAATGGTGATTAAGTTTAAAAATAGAGGCTATTGTCCAAAAGAATTAGCATGCATTAAAAAGAAGGTATTAAATACCCCAAGATCTCAGACCCTGGCTAGCACAGTGAAAGAAAGTGGTTCCAAATTTGTATGGGTTAACAGATTTAATACAGCTAGTTCTGGTATTAGCAAGATCACTAAATCTTTTTGGCCTGTCATTCAATCAGATTCTGCCCTGACTAATTTATCTTCCACTCGTATAATGCCCGCATATAAACGAGGAAGAAATATTCGTGACTACGTGGTCAAATCTGATGTTCAATTTCCTAATTTGTCTAGTGCAAAGAGGAATACATTCCTTGGTCAATCCCGCAAGGGGTGTTTCAAGTGCTTGGGTTGCACTACGTGCAGCCATATGATTGCTGGGGACACCTTTTGCCATCCGTACTCAGGGAAAAAGTTCAAAATCCGTTACAGAGTGACCTGTAGCACGAAGTTTGTTGTGTATCTGCTCAGTTGCCCATGTGGTCTCCACTATGTGGGCAAAACTGAGTCTACTTTTAAGAAGCGAATGGCAAACCATCGTTCCTCGATTAGGGCAGCATTACAGTCAGGCAAAAGTGATTTACCAGTACCCAGACATTTTGTTGAAGCTCGCCATTCTTTGGCGACATTACGTCACAGGATTATCGATCACATCCCCCCATTACGACGGGGAGGGGATAGGGGTCTCCGGCTGTTGCAGGCTGAGTCAAAGTAGATTTTCCTTCTTGATACATTATCCCCTAGGGGATTGAATGAACAATTGGGACTAGCCTGCTTTATATAAAATGCATATATAAGTATATGGATAAATGCTTTTTCTTCGGGCTTTGCCTTGCACTATTGGATGTTATTGTGCTAGTGTGGTTTACATTGTTCAGGGAGGTGTGTGTTATACATGCCCTTGGGTAACATGAGTAGTAATGCGCGAAGACAGATTGGGATTGAAGTTGGAGTACATTACTGACTTGTTTTAGTACCAGCTAGTGTGATAATTTATCAGCTGTTGCCCACAACTGTGATTGATGGGCTGTGTCACATCCAATTGCCACAATAAGTATTAGTGGAATATTATTAAGACGTGGGAGTACCCATGTTTATGCATTTTTTAATGGATATCATGTCTATGCAATTGTGCCATGCCTTTGTATATTTGTCCAGTATGTGTATTTTGTTTTAACACTTATGTTTGTGTTCTAGGGTTTTGCACTTGTAACAATTTTGGTGTTTCTGCCTCTCCGTGGTGCCTGAGTCCGGGCGCGTCGTGATGACGTCATTTTAAGGAGCAGGGCGCGCGGGCGGCCGGCGTCATGGACGGACAGAAGGAGGTATAAAGGTATGTTATGTATTGTATTGGTGATGCCCTGACGAAAATGTTGATTGTATAACATTGAAATGTTGGCCACAGAGCTGAATCTTGTCGTTATTTGCCGTGAGTGCCGCCGAACTGCTTGCTGCTATATATATATATATATATATATATATATATATATATTAGGAGCATATACATTACAGATTACATAATGTGAATTATTCAATAATAAATCAGCAATAAAATATCTCCCATTAGCATCTGTATCCACAGATGTTACTGATAAAGAAAGGAAACGTTTGGCCAATATAACAACTTCACGAGATTTACAGTTATATGGGTGCAGCAGCTACCAAGACCCAACCAAGCATCTGTAATTTAGTAGATTCAGCAGCTGTTAAATGATTTTCTTGAAGACAGACAAGATAAATTTTTTGTTTTGAGTGATACATAAGCATGTTTCATCTTTTAGCAGGCAAATTTATACCACCCACATTCTATATGTCCTATCAGTAGAGCTATTAAGTTATAGGAAAGTCAAACTAATATCTGAATTTCAACCTGTTCCAGTGACCCCAATCATTCATAGTAAAAGACTGGAAGGGTGGGTAAGACATGGGGGAATGAGGACAAACAGACAAAAACAGAGGAAATGTAAGATACAAAGGACAAACTGTCAATACCAATAAAACTATCATATCAGGACAGTATGACCGAAAAATCAATTGAATATCAGCATCATGGTACATCTGGTTTGGGAACTCTTTAACAATAGCAACAGCAATCATAACAGTAAGGCCTCATCTTAACACATCTGATTTAGAACTCAGCCGAATTCAGACAGTTATCAATGTTAAATTCATAGAAGAAACAAATATATCGATCAAAGATAAATACAAAATGTCTAGTAAGAAAAACTATACATCAGGGTAACTGTCATCGGTCAGAAATAAACTAGAACATAGAACTCATTATGATAATATGTAATTGAAAATGTGTATACTTATCAAAATAAACAGCAGGAGGAAAAATCATCGAGCTATAGAAACATCAGAGTGTGGTAAACAGTATCCATTTTGTGGAAAGAGAAATATCTTACATACAGTAGCCATGTAAGAAGGGTTTCTAAATCGGATGATCGATTCGTAGAGTAAAAACAGTAAAGGTATTGGGACAAATCTGGTATCACTTTGATTCTGGAGGAACATCCGTATTGTCCTGAGAAGCTCCTGCCTCTCTTTCTTCACATAGAAATGCTTACGCATCAGCTGGATTAGTAAAATCTTTAAAGGAAGATCCATCAGAAAGTCAAATTCGAGCCGGGTACAGAAGAGCAAATTTGTGTTTGTCTTTAACCAGGTGAGTGCAGATCGGAAAAAATCCTTTTTGGGCCCTGGACAATTCAACAGAAAAATCTTGGAAGATACAGGGCGGGAGGTACTAAAGGGAAAATGCGGTAAAACCCCCATTTTCAAGGGTTTTACCACATTTTCCTATGTGCTAACCCCCAGTCGCCAGATTTTCACTGCCGAGGGTATCGCCATCTTTTGATGGTGATACCCTATAGAAGCCTATGGGCTTCTAACTGCTGCCTCTGCCACCCCACACCACTGACTACGCCTGGCATACCTCTGTCCAGGCAGCCCTGGTCCCGGAAACCAAACTCCTCCACCCCCTAGCAAAACAGCCGGAGGTCCTTCCGGCTGCAGGGAGGAGGAGGAGGTGCCCGGGACAGCCTGCTCCCTGCTTCCCAGTCAGGGAGTCGATGAAGAGCACAGGGAGGTGACAGAGACCCCCGCACACCTTCTCACAGGTATCGCGGGGGGGCCTCCGTCACCGCATTTGCGATATTAATCGCATATGTTAATACATATGCAATTAGCATCACTACGGTAGGTGGCGAGGGGCAGCGATGTATTTTAATACATCCCACCCACAGAGTTTTGTAGATTCCCATTGTAGAAACTGTTTGTGTCTATATGCTGTCCAAATTGCTTGTTTATGTAAGTATTTGAGACATCTAAAAAGTACCACTCTGGGACAAGTATTTGTTGCTGGAGTATGTTGACTTACTCTGTGGACTTTTTCAATTACTAAATCATGACATTCCAACTCAAATCCAAGTAACAAGGGTAGCGTGGTATGTACAAAATGGGCCAAAGCTTGGCCTTTTATTGATTCTGAAAGTCCAATCAAGCGGACATTATTTCTAAGAGAACGATTCTCGAAATCATCGCATTTATTTCTTAAAGATAGTTCTCTTTCTCCAATTTATGGACAGTCTGTTTGAGTTGGGATACATCTTGTAAAATCTCTCCAACTCTGTGTTCAGTTTCCAAGACTCTATGTATAAGGTGCTGAAGCTGTGACGTAATGTCAGAGACCACTTGTGTGAGTAGAGTACCCATCATTGACTTTATGGCCCCCACTACATCATTATAAGTAACATATGTATCTTGAGGGAATGCTACTTTCTTGGCAGTTGGAGTCACAGCTTCAGAGTCCCTATCAGGGGCCATATTAGGATCAGCCCTTTCTTTCTCCTGCCTTTGCTGTTGTGACTACAGTATGACAGAAGGAGTATGGGATTTGCCATATAAAAACAAAGTGTCTAGAAATGTATAATATTCAGAAGTGCTGAGCTCCAATGACAATCTTGCAGAGGAGTAATTTACGATGAGACCATACAATAAGGGTAGATATTACATCAGGGTAGACAGCAAAGCTATCAAAAAATAAAGAAAAAACTTAAACCAAGTGATGAGATCAAAAAAAGACACATTACTGAGTCCACAGGTACACTGTAGAGAAATAAAATCTTGCAAGTATAAACTCCATAACCTGACAAGCAGCATCACTAAGAAAAATATCAAGAGTCTAATATGTAATTTGTAAATCACTATAGGACAAGTTGTATACAGCTCATGGGTGGGCAGATAAAAAGATAAAGGTAAAATACAGTGGCTGGTATGTATAGAAGTGGCGCTGTTATATGTATATTGTAAAGAAGGCAGAGTATGGCAGCTCTGTACTGCTCCCCCAAGTATAATGAAATATGTATGTCCCCACTTTAGAAATGTTTTTGACCAAATAGTAGGTGATCAGTGGGGTAACACACCTGGAGAGAGTTGCCCTTTTAGGATCTGATGACAGTGCATACCGTTTTCTGCTTCTGTAGGAAGAGGTGCGGATGCTCTGGTCAGTAATGTTGCAAATGGAGACCGTGGTTTGCACTGTGTGTTCAGGCTGGAGGTCCAGATGTTCTGCAAATCACTGTTGGGCACACCAGGTTCACTGCGCAAGATCTCCAGGGTCAACAGAGTCTGGTAATCCATGCAACATGTGTCAGTGTTGCATCACTCCAACGATGAACACTGCAGCGCCACTCGCAGGATGCAGGGATAGCAGTGATTAGTATGTCTGGCTGGTGCTAGATAGTGAGACCGTGGCTTCTGTAGAGTTGCTAGGCCACCACGCCAGGCGGTCATGTAGCTCATTTCAACTTATGCGGCAGACTCTGAAGGCACACAGGAAGTGCCAAAGACAAAACTCAGGCAGGGAGATCCATTTGTAACCGACGTAGTAGGGCCAAAAGCAGAATGGATGTAGGAGCTGTAGAGCACCACATCCTGTTCACTCAGCAGTCCTCATATATTTTACTTTTAATGAAATGCTTCATATCCATATACAGTGTACAAAAAGTCAGCCACAACACCAGTCCCTGTCTCCACTCCTACTGAAGCTAGGATGATGAAGATGGTAACTACATTATCATTGGGTGTTTATATTAGGGTAAGTATTGTCAAAGTAATAATTTTTTGTAGGCCCATCCACACACATCTCCACCATGTAGACACATCTCTGATGTCTTATCCAGGCACCCACACGTGTCTTCACCATGTAGATGCATCTCTAATGTCTCATCCAGGCAACCAATGCAACTCCTGGACAGTCCACTGCCAGTGTCTTCACACTCACCACACCTGCCTGGTGAGTAAAATTAACACAAACACATTAGGACCCATACTTTCACACACTCACTTTAACATAAGCCAAACAGTGTAGTAGTCAAATTTAGGAAAGCAGCTTAGTCACAAAGTAGTAATGAAAATAATTAGAGATGAGCGGGTTCGGTTTTACTTGGATTTACTCGAATTTACCCGGATCTTCTTATTGGCTCTCGGATGTCACGTGTTTTGGTTAGCCAATAAGAAAAATCCGGAAAATCTGAACTGGCGTTAATTCTGGCGTTAAGAACTGAGTAAATCTGAACCCACTCATCTCTAAAAATAATACAGCACAAACAAAGGTAACATTATGTGGTAAATCAACTGCAGCTTCTAAAAATCAGAAGTCGTGATGTTGCCCATAGTAACCAGATTCTGACTATAATTTCTCTATTACATGCAATAAAATTTTATTCAGAATGTAATTAGTTGCTATTGGCTAGATCACCACTTAGTAGTGAATTTACCCCTATGTGTTTGAAACCATAGGCACAACTTTAGAACAGTACAAAATGATACTTACACACAACAGGTCTCTCATTTCAGTGGACCCTATTCTTAAGGAAGTCAGGAAGCTCAAGAGGTGCAATCGGAAAGGGAGGAGACATTTGCTTTAAATTTGACTGCAGTACCACCACCTGAGACAATTCCTCCACATGTGTGTACTCCTACCACTAAGAGGACACCTCAATCCAACATGAGCCCAACAACACCACAACCACAGTCTTAGGAACAGGTGTTTTGGTCCAACTGAACCACACAACAGGCAAATAATCTTAATTGTCTTCGGAGGCAGAAACATTTAATTGGGAGTGTGGCCTATCACATACCCAGATTAGGCTGCAACATAAGCAGACTAAATACACAACAGACTGGAAAGGCTAACACCATGGAATTAATGAGGGCTTACAATTACTGAGTGCTTGACACATTTGAACGGATAATGGATGAGAATCAGAGGCTATATCAAAGCTACCTCTATATATTGGACAACAGCAAAGCTAAATTACAGAGCATGGTCTGCATCATGGAGACTCACACAGCAGCCAATAGAGACTTAAATGCTACTCTGACACAGCACCTAACAATGCAGCAAACACAGCAGCCTAGCACCAGTTCTGGAGGAACAACACCCTTAGTTTCACCTGTTTCCTCACAACCAAGGCGGTCCTCCCATACACGCACAGACACAACTGGAAAAGGGGGTTCCAACTCTAGTGGGCAGCAGGAAAAATAAATAACATGGTAGCAGATGTATTAACCTGGAGAAGGCATAAGGAAGTGATAAACCAGTGATAAGTTCAAGGTGATAAATGCACCAGCCAGTCAGCTCCTAACTGTCAATTTGCATATTGAAGCTGATTTATCACTTCCTTATGCCTTCTCCAGATTAATACATCTGCCCCATGGAAACTTATCAGTCTGGAATGATAAAATAAAAAAAATATTATTTTTTTACAAGGTATGGTCTCAATTAAGGGCATGTTGTTAAGGGCCCCATACACTAGAGCGATAATGGCCAATTTCATCCAATTTCGGGCATTCGGCCCAATATATTGGATGAAATTGGGCATTTTGTAGGTGTTTCCGATCCAATCCAAAGCGTGTTCCCGTGAGCATCGAATCGGATCCTCCAGATTGAATGTGCTGCACATTCAATCAGGTCCAACCTGTGGGCATGGCTGGGATCGCCCAAGATAGATCATATGCAAAAGGACAGCATACGATGTATCCTGGCCGACCCTGCCCCCCCATCACCCCCCCCGGGAGGCTGCTAGGGTGATCGCCTGCAATCGCCTGCGACATGTGATCGCATAAGTGTATGGGGCCCTACAGTTCTGTTCACAACTACTTATATTTGTGGTGACCAAAACCACCAAAAAAAAACCAACATAATAAAAACCACTAAAACAAATGTGTTTGTGAAATATCTGTGTAGTAATTTGTATTAAGTTGTTTAAGTAGATTGCATGATTATAAAAAGTACATCCACATATATTACACATGCACACATGCAGCAGTGTGTACTGTAAGTATTTTTGATTAGAAGAGAAATTCACAAAATGACACCTAGTTGTTAAGGTTAACATGTTGTATATGGGGGGTAATTCCAAGTTGATCGCAGCAGGAAATTTTTTATCAGTTGGGCAAAACCATGTGCCCTGCAGGGGGGGGCAGATATAACATGTGCAGAGAGAGATAGATTTGGGTGTGGTGAGTTCAATCTGCAATCGAAAATGCAGTGTAAAAATAAAGCAGCCAGTATTTACCCTGCACAGAAACAAAATAACCCACCCAAATCTAACTCTCTCTGCAAATGTTATATCTGCCCCCCCTGCAGTACACATGGTTTTGCCCAACTGCTAAAAAATTTCCTGCTGCGATCAACTTGGAATTACCCCCATTATGTTTGTCAATATAGCAAACAATATTGGCCTGACACAAATTGATTGAAGTTCAACAAAAATATATGATAAACATTACACATAGGATATTGTGATACTGTAATGTTTGACATGAACATACAGTACGTAGCAGTTATTATATGGATAATGTGAAACACATGTTATTTAAACTGTTCTGATGACAATATCAACAAAAAGCCAAAAATATATATTTACACTACTATCAAAGACATACAGTGGTGGAAGTATACTTACCTGAAACATGTTGGTCTCTTTATTGCTGCCTTACCTGCCTCCCTAACATACACAGCAGCGAACAGGTCTGAATTAGCCCCTATATGTGGATGCAAGGCATGCATCACCTGCATTAAATATCTTGAAAAGGTTGGCTGCCAGAAAGTGAAATACAGCCAGGAGTTTATGCAGGCCTGAGACAGAGCGAGAGGGTGCTGTCTCAGGGTCTGGGTGCAGATAAGATCATACAGATGGAAAATGTTGTTTCGATTGAGCCAGAACATTTATATGTCCTGGTCATCAGCCAGTGTGTTTAAGATCTAACGCCCCCTTAATAAACAAGGCATGCGCAGCCTCCATGGTACCTGTACAACCTGCTGACCATGAGTCAGTGTATTGCCCCTGACTTCTTTCAGTCTGGTGGCAAAGTGTCAGGAATGCCACAGCACCCAGAACATCTCCACAGCATGCAGATGCAGCCATTTTTGAGAGTGGGAAGTAAATAATGTGCTTAGTCCCCTTTTAAAGGCATCATAATTGAGGGGTGAGTAATGGGTAAGTAGACACACGTAAAACCCACCAGCCCAAAGCAGTTTTATTAGTATGTTCTATTTTGGTATGAATCGCAGTCTTTTGCAGCCATTTTTAAGCTGTTTATGTTTGATTTTAAAAATACGAATCCTTGGTAAATTCCCTTGTTGTATGAGGTAGTGATGAGCGAGGTTCGGTTTTACTCGGTTTTACTCGGTTTTACTCGGTTCTCAAAACGGCATCTTATTGGCTATCCAAAACACGTGACATCCGTGAGCCAATAAGATGCCGTTTTGAGAACCGAGTAAAACCGAGTAAAACCGAGTAAAACCGAATCCGCTCATCACTAGTATGAGGTGCATGTGAAATACTAACTGCATTTGACCGATGGTATAATTAATCAGATTTGTGTTGTTGGCCATGAATCTCTATATGAATTGCCCCAACACAGCTTTGTTTAGTTCTTAGTAAATTACTGAGCTGCATTTTTGGCCAAAAAAGCAATCTCCCATGAAATTGGGAGCTAGTAAATTTCCCTTATTGTATCTGTTTATATTCCTAAGATATGCAGAGCATCAACTGCCCAGGCCAGCAATAAGGACAATTCTAGTGGTGACAATGGGTCTGAATGTTAAAATCAGGATGGTCAGACTGAAATTGGGACAATTGGGATGTATGAAATAACTGAATACTTTGTGCAAGCATATGACATACTGTATGTAATAGCACTTGGTGATAAGCAAGCATTTACTAGGATAATCAAAGTATAGTATGTGTTCTTTTTTCCACAGTGAAATTAGAAAACAAATATCAGCATATTAAGTAATGACATTAAGGTCAAGAATAGAAATGTTTTCGTTTTTGCACCGTCAGTGAACTTTGCTTGCTGTATAAAGCTGTCATTTGACTCTATAATTGAAGTATGTTGTTAAAACCACACAGTTTGAGATCACAATGGTTTGCCTGTGTGTGTATTTATCCATCTAGATAGCTAATGGTGCTAAATGACAAGTACAGGAAAATAGGATTATGTTTTGCTGCAGTGTAATGTAAAAAATCACTAGTTGATATTACAATGAATTGCTTTGGTATTTCTCCAGCTGTATAGCTAATGGCCCTAATGACAAGTACAGGAAACAAATTATTTAGTTTTATGCCAGTCAGCACATTCTAAGTATTAGAATGGTTGAGATAACAATGAAGTGCCTGTATATTTAGTTACTAATGATAGTAATGATAGAAAACAATTGTGTTTGGTGGTGGTCAGTTCAGTATATACAGAGCCGGCCCTAGCCAATTTGATGCCCTAGGCAAAATTTTGTCTGGTGCCCCCTAGCTCCGCCGCTAGTTCTGCATCTGTACCTGCAACGCTCAGGTAGTGGGGCCCACCGGGGGGTTACCCTGTGGGCCAGTTCAACTCTGCACAATGCCACACAGTAATGACCATAATACATATAATTCCACACAGTAAAGGAACCTTACACATATGCCCCACATTAGTAATGCCCATAATACACATAATGCCACACAGTAATGCACCTTACACATATGCCCCACATTAGTAATGCTCATAATAAACATATACTGCCACAGATACTGCCACACTTGCTGGTTATACAAAAAGATCAGTATCAAACATGTAGAAACTGTCCATTCTCTTCACTATTCAGTGTGTTTGCTGGTGTCTGTTACTCCCGTTAACTGCATGCACTTTACTTTATACTGTGGGAGCTAAATGCTCTGCCCTCCAGTCTGATGTGTCCAAAAGTCACGCTGCACTGATGTTTCATATAGAAATAGCACAACGCAACTTACTGACCACGTTACAGTGCTAGATGGCAGGGGAATTTTACGGTATGGACTGACTAGGAAATAAAGTGTGGGGAGAACACTGCCCATGTTATGTCCCTGCAGACACCTGGGGTTTGCACAGGGTTAAGGGACACACACAGGATGGCAGGGTCCCCCTCCCCCATGTGCACAAGCAGTATAGGTGATGTCAGGTTTCTGTGAAGCAGTCTTCCAAAATACACGTGTTATCATAAGAAGCCATTCAGTAATAACCTTATATAGTCAGTAAAAATGTCACAGGTCCAGGAATTGCATTTACTGGGCTTCTGCTGTCTGTCTGAGGTCTCACAAGTCAGGTGCATTCAAGCATGTCAGAGGAAGTTTAAGGCACAGTGTGCATTTTTTTTTGACAAATGTAAACAGCAGTATATACAAGCACTGATTGAATACATTTGGAAAGTAACAATTAGTTTGTGGACTGTCCCTCTCAGCATGAGATGCTGCAGGGACATGCTTGGATGCCCCTAGGCATGCTTAAATGCCCTAGGCAAATGCCTAGCCTGCCTATAGCTAAGGCCGTCTCTGAGTATATAGATGCAAGATAAAACAGTCAGGCAATGATTCAGTATTGTATACAGAGCTATATTTATCAAATGCATCATGCACATGACTTCTATGACTATACACGTATGGATCATTAGTTTGACCCTAATAAGGTCGACAGTCAATAGGTCGACTCCATATGGTTGACAGGGAAAAGGTAGATGGTCAAAAAAGTCATTAAGTCGACAGGTAAAAGGTAGACAAGGGGAAAGGTACAACAAGTCGGCACATTAAAAAGTTGACATGGAAAATGTTCAACCCCTTTTTTTGTTTTTTAGTGTTGTTTTTGCAACAGGGAACCCCAATTAGTGTACCAGGTCCCCTTGCATAGCTTGCTTCACTTGTGAAGCATTAAACTTAAAGAGTTTTTAACATCCCTACAAATTGCGGAAGAAGAGGGACTAACCTGCCCTGTAAGTAAACAGTCATTTTTTGAACCACAGTCCAATAACTCCTAAATTAAGAGTTTCACAAGACTGCTTAATCCTGAGGGGTTGACCTACCAAAATAAGACATCTATGATGTATTACAATCTGACATGGGATGAATTTGCTGCATTGAAAGTCTTGAGCAAAGATGACAGCATAGTAATGCACACTGCAGACAAGGTAGGAGCTCTTGTTATCCAGGGCACTACAACACATAAGGAGGAGCTACTGTATACTGAAAATTGAGTGACTGTGATGTTATAAACCACTTGAAATAGATCCCACTCTTGAATTCAAATGCAAATTGGACTTGATGCTACTTGAGGCTGAAAGTATCACTTAGCAGAAAAAAACTATATTAATAAATTAATATAAATCAGGCGCTAAAAACTAGAGATGTGCACCGGAAATTTTTCGGGTTTGTGTTTTGGTTTTGGATTCGGTTCCGCGGCCGTGTGTATTCGATTCGGACGCGTTTTGGCAAAACCTCCCTGAAATTTTTTTGTCGGATTCGGATGTGTTTTGGATTCGGGTGTTTTTTTTTTCAAAAAACCCTCAAAAACAGCTTAAATCATAGAATTTGGGGGCCATTTTGATCCTATAGTATTATTAACCTCAATAACCATAATTTCCACTCATTTACAGTCTTTTCTGAACACCTCACACTATTATTTTTAGTCCTAAAATTTGCACCGAGGTCACTGGATAACTAAGCTAATCGACCCAAGTGGGCGGCACAAACACCTGGCCCATCTAGGAGTGGCACTGCAGTGTCAAACAGGACGGCACTTAAAAAAATTGTCCCCAAACATCACATGATGCAAAGATAAATAAAAAAAGAGGTGCAAGATGGAATTGTCCTTGGGCCCTCCCACCCACCCTTATGTTGTATAAACAGGACATGCACACTTTAACAAACCCATCATTTCAGCGACAGGGTCTGCGACACGACTGTGGCTGAAATGACTGGTTGGTTTGGGCCCCCACCAAAAAAGAAGCAATCAATCTCTCCTTGCACAAACTGGCTCTACAGAGGCAAGATGTCGACCTCATCATCATCCTTCGATTCCTCACCCCTTTCACTGTGTACATCCCCCTCCTCACAGATTATTAATTCATCCCCACTGGAATCCACCATCTCAGTTCCCTGTGTACTTTCTGGAGGCAATTGCTGGTAAATGTCTCCACGGAGGAATTGATTATAATTCATTTTGATGAACATCATCTTCTCCACATTTTGTGGAAGTAACCTCCTACGCCGATTGCTGACAAGGTGACCGGCTGCACTAAACACTCTTTCGGAGTACACACTGGAGGGGGGGCAACGTAGGTAAAATAAAGCCAGTTTGTGCAAGGGCCTCCAAATTGCCTCTTATTCCTGCCAGTATACTTACAGACTGTCTGACGTGCCTACTTGGATGCGGTCACTCATATAATCCTCCACCATTCTTTCAATGGTGACAGAATCATATGCAGTGACAGCAGACGACATGTCAGTAATCGTTGGCAGGTCTTTCAGGCCGGACCAGATGTCAGCACTCGCTCCTGACTGCCCTGCATCACTGCCAGCTGGTGGGCTCGGAATTCTTATCCTTTTCCTCGCAGCCCCAGTTGCGGGAGAATGTGAAGGAGGAGCTGTTGATGGGTCACGTTCCGCTTGACTTGACAATTTTCTCACCAGCAGGTCTTTGAACTTCTGCAGACTTGTGTCTGCCAGAAAGAGATCCAATGTAGGCTTTAAACCTAGGATCGAGCACGGTGGCCAAAATGTAGTGTTCTGATTTCAACAGATTGACCACCCTTGAATCCTGGTTAAGCAAATTAAGGGTTCCATCCACAAGTCCCACATGCCTAGCGGAATCGCTCTGTCTTAGCTCCTCCTCCAATCTCTCCAGCTGCTTCTGAAAAAGCCTGATGAGGGGAATGACCTGACTCAGGCTGGCAGTGCCTGAACTGACTTCACGTGTGGCAAGTTCAAAGGGTTACAGAACCTTGCACAATGTTGAAATCATTCTCCACTGCGCTTGAGTCAGGTGCATTCCCCCTCCTTTGCCTATAGCGTAGGCACATGTATAGGCTTGAATGGCCTTTTGCTGCTCCTCCATCCTCTGAAGCATATAGAGGGTTGAATTCCACCTCGTTACCACCTCTTGCTTCAGCTGATGGAGGAGCAGGTTCAGGAGTAACATAGTATCTGAGGTTGAAAAAAGACAATTGTCCATCGAGTTCAACCTATATGTGGTCTCCTATGCATGATGATTTGACTAAAATTTCTGACTGATGCTGCTGTCAGCCGTTGCATTTTATCCCTATTTATAGTAACTATAATGCATGACTATGCACCATACCCCTGGATATCCTTATCCAGTAGGAATTTATCTAACCCATTCTTAAAGGTGTTGACAGATTCCGCCATTACAACTCCCTCGGGCAGGGAATTCCAAACACGTATTGTCCTTACCGTGAAAAAGCCTTTACGACGTATTGTGCAGAATCTCCTCTCCTCTAACCTGAGCGAGTGTCCACGAGTCCTCTGTGTTGATCTAACCAAAAACAGGTCCCGCGCAAGCTCTGTGTATTGTCCCCTTATATATTTGTAGATGTTGATCATATCCCCTCTTAGTCTCCGCTTTTCCAATGTAAACATGCCTAGTCTTTCAAGCCTTTCCTTGTATTCCATCGTCTCCATGCCCTTAATTAGTTTGGTCGCCCTCCTCTGTACCTTTTATAGCTCCAGGATATCCTTTTTGTAGTACGGTGCCCAGAATTGTACACAGTATTCAAGGTGTGGCCTCACTAGTGATTTATATAACGGGAGTATAATACTCTCGTCCCTAGCATCAATACCCCGTTTTATGCATGCTAATATCTTATTAGCCTTCTTTGCTGCAGTCCTACTTTGGGTACTACTGCTTAGCTTGCTATCTATGAGGACACCTAAGTCCTTTTCCAGTACAGAATCCCCTCATTTTACCCCATTTAGTAGGTAGGTGTAGGAGTGTTTGCTGGTGCTCCAGTCTTCGGCACGCGGTGGCTGAATGCCGAAATTGGCCCACAATTCTTTGGCCACCGACAGCATCTCTTGCACTCCCCTGTCATTTTTAAAAAAATTCTGCACCACCAAATTAATTGTATGTGCAAAACATGGGACGTGCTGGAATTTGCCCACATGTAACGCATGCACAATATTGGTGGCATTGTCTGATGTCACAAATCCGCAGGAGTGTCCAATTGGGGTAAGCCAATCTGCGATGATGTTCCTCAGTTTCTGTAAGAGGTTGTCAGCTGTGTGCCTCTTATGGAAAGCAGTGATACAAAGTGTAGCCTGCCTAGGAATGAGTTGGCGTTTGCGAGATGCTGCTACTGTTGCCGCTGCTGCTGTTCTTGCTGCGGGAGGCAATACATCTACCCAGTGGGCTGTCACAGTCATATAGTCCTGAGTCTGCCCTGTTCCACTTGTCCACATGTCCGTGGTTAAGTGGACATTTGGTACAACTGCATTTTTTAGGACACTGGTAAGTCTTTTTCTGACATCTGTGCACATTCTCGGTATCGCCTGCCTAGAGAAGTGGAACCTAGATGGGATTTGGTACCGGGGACACACTACCTCAAGAAATTCTCTAAGTCCCTGTGAATTAGTGGTGGATACCGGACACACGTTTAACACCAACACAGCTGCCAATGCCTGAGTTATCCGCTTTGAAGCAGGATGACTGCTGTGATATTTCATCTTCCTCGCACAGGACTGTTGGACAGTCAATTGCTTACTGGAAGTAGTACAAGTGGTCTTCCGACTTTCCCCCTGGGATGACGATCGACTCCCAGAAGCAACAACAGCAGCGCCAGCAGCAGTAGGCGTTACACTCAAGGATCCATCGGAGGAATCCCAGTTAGGAGAGAACTCGTCAGACTTGCCAGTAACATGGCCTGCAGGACTATTGGCGTTCCTGTCTAAGGAGGAAATTGACACTGAGGGAGTTGGTGGTGTGGTTTGCAGGAGCTTAGGTACAAGAGGAAGGGATTTAGTTGTCAGTGTACTGCTTCCGCTGTCACCCAACGTTTTTGAACTTGTCAATGACTTCTGATGAATGCGCTCCAGGTAACATATAAGGGAGGATGTTCCTAGGTAGTTAACGTCCTTACCCCTACTTATTACAGCTTGACAAAGGCAACACACGGCTTGACACCAGTTGTCAGCATTTCTGTTAAAATAATTCCACACTGAAGAGGTGATTTTTTTTGTAATTTGACCAGGCATGTCAATGGCCATATTCATCCCATGGACAACAGGTGTCTCCCCGGGTGCCTGACTTAAACAAACCACCTCACCATCAGAATCCTCCTTGTCAATTTCCTCCTCAGCGCCAGCAACACCCATATTCTCATCCTGGTGTACTTCAACAGTGACATCTTCAATTTGACTATCAGGAACTGCACTGTGGGTGCTCCTTCCAGCACTTCCAGGGGGCGTGCAAATGGAGCCACCTCTTCCCGTCCAGTGTTGGGAAGGTCAGGCATCGCAACCGACACAATTGGACTCTCCTTGGGGATTTGTGATTTAGAAGAACGCACAATTCTTTGCTGTGATTTTGCCATCTTAACTCTTTTCAGTTTTCTAGCGGGAGGATGAGTGCTTCCATCCTCATGTGAAGCTGAACCACTAGCCATGAACATAGGCCAGGGCCTCACCCGTTCCTTGCCACTCCGTGTCGTAAATAGCATATTGGCAAGTTTACGCTTTTCCTCAGACGCTTTTAATTTAGATTTTTTGGGTCATTTTACTGAACTTTAGTTTTTGGGATTTTACATGCTCTCTATTATGACATTGGGCATCGGCCTTGGCAAACGACGTTGATGGCATTGAATCGTCTCTGCCATGACTTGTGGCAGCAGCTTCAGCACTAGGTGGAAGTGGATCTTGAGCTTTCCCTATTTCACCCTCCACATTTTTGTTCTCCATTTTTTAATGTGTGGAATTATATGCCAGTAATATTATTATATCAATAGCAATGGCCTACTGTACTGTACAACTATATACTGTTGGTCACCAAAATGCTGCACTGTAATACTATATATACTGCTCACAAAAATGCAGCACAGATATGGAATGGATACTTGCAGTGACACAGAGCTGCAAGATACAGCAATGACCTACTGTACTGTACAACTATATACTGTTGGTCACCAAAATTCTGCACAGTAATACTATATATACTGCTCACAAAAATGCAGCACATATATGGAATAGATACTTGCAGTGACACGGAGCTGCAAGAAACAGCAATGGCCTACTGTACTGTACTACTATATACTGTTGGTCACCAAAATGCAGCACACTGAGCACAGATATTTGCAGCACACTGAGCACAGATATGGAGCTTTTCAGGCAGAGAATGTAGATATTTGCAGCACACTGAGCACAGATATTTGCAGCACACTGAGCACAGATATGGAGCTTTTTAGGCAGAGAACATAGCCACGTCTTCTCCATTCAATCTCCAATGCACGAGTGAAAATGGCGGCGAAGTGCAGCTCTTTATATAAAATACGAATCTCGTGAGAATCCGACAGCGGATGATGACGTTCGGCCGCGTTCGGGTTAACCGAGCAAGGCGGGAAGATCCGAGGCTACCTCGGACCCGTGTAAAATAGGTGAAGTTCGGGGGGTTTGGATCTCAACGAACCGAACCCGCTCATCTCTACTAAAAACTGGGCTGGTTCTCTAAGCCGCTTTCAAATGGGGCGATAGTAGGTCATCCCGATACAGAAAGATGAAACATACAAGAAAAACAGCACTTCAAAAGAATAAATCCTGCCTGGTGTTTAAAAAAACAAATTTCATACATTTAATAAAAACATATACAGACTCATAGCAATATCCACAATATTAATAAATTTTAAAAGAGCCTTATAGCCAATCTCTAGACCACAACTAGTCTCTCTTAGGGCAAGTCAATGTGCCAAAGCTGGAATTGACCATGTGTGCTGATCAATAAAAAGTCCTCAAAGCAATACAATATTTATTAGGACATCCAGTTTGGAGATGAATAGTTACCAGATCCCTTGTGGTATAAGCCGGGTATTCCACCTAGCGAGGGTCCAGAGTGTTCTCTTTATTCTGTGCAATAGTCGTGGTGGTTCTCCCTTTATAAATTGTCCACAATGAAGGGTACTGGAATCTCCCAAGGCTTGGAATAGCTGTGAGAAGTCCCACTGTACGGCTTCAGCGATGCCCTTATCAGAGAATTGGCTCCCTTACGCATTTCGCTGTCACTGGGCAGTTTTATCAAAGGTAATCATACAAAGGCTCAGCCACCCTTATATAGGGGCAGTGGCGTAACTAGAAATTTTTCTCCCTCAAGCCAAAAAGTCCTTCGGCGCCCCCCCCCCCCTCATACCCCCCATAATTGGCACTAGTAAAGGGACAAATTTGTGCGTAGCGCGCCGCCCAAAAGGGTGTGTGGCTTCGTTGAAATGGGCGTGGCTTCGCGTAAAGGGGCGTGGCATTGCAGGAAAAAACTACCTTATACCCCAGTTTTGCAACCTGCACGCCCAGACGTTAGCCACCACAGGAAAGAAAAATAATCCTGATTCATGCCCCTTACATTATTTGTCATTTTTCCTCCTTATAGTAATGCCCAGTATACATTATTCCACATACTGCAATGGCCTTAGCCATTATGCCACACACAATAATGCACATGACACAATATGCACACACTGTAATGCCCCCGACACATTATGCCACACACCGTAATGCCTGTGACACATTATGACAGGAATCGCAATGCCCGTTATACATTATGGTACACACTGCAATGCCCCTGATACATTATAGCACATACAATGTCTGTGACACAATATGACACACACCACAATGATCCTGAGACATTATACCACATACCACAATGCCCGTGATATAGTATACAACACACCGTGATGCCTGACACATTATGACACACACCGCAATGTCCGTGATACATTATGCCACACACCGTAATGCCCATTACACATTAAGTTCTACAGTAAGGCTTCTAATTACTTTTAAATTACCTGCTCATTGCCAGGGGTTTCATGCTCTTGGTTCCATGCACGGTGCCAGGGGTTTTCATGCTCAGGGTGTCATGCTCGTTGCCAGGGGTTTCATGCACTGGGTGTCATGCTCGTTGCCAGGGGTTTCATGCACTGGGTGTCATGCTCGTTGCCAGCGGTTTTATACTCTTGGTTCCATGCACAGTGCCACGGGTTTTCATGCTCAGGGTGTCATGCTCGTTGCCAGGGGTTTCATGCACTGGGTGTCATGCTCGTTGCCAGGGGTTTCATGCACTGGGTGTCATGCTTGTTGCCAGGGCTCTCATGCACTGGGTGTCATGCTCGTTGCTAGGGGGTATTGCTTGTTGCTAGGGCCATGCTCCCAGTGCCACATATGCCCCCAGTGCCAGATATTCCCCCACAGTGCCAGGTATATGCCCCCAGTGCCAGATATTCCCCCACAGTGCCAGGTACATGCCCCCAGTGCCACATATACCCCCCCAGTGCCACATATGCCCCCTCAGTGTCTGCTCCCACAGTGCCAAATATTCCCCCACAGTGCCACATATGCCGCCACAGTGCCTGCTCCCCCCAGTGCCAGATATTCCCCCACAGTGCCAGGTATATGCCCCCAGTGCCAGATATTCCCCCACAGTGCCACATATGCCCCCTCAGTGCCTGCTCCCCCCAGTGCCAAATATTCCCCCACAGTGCCAGGTATATGCCCCCAGTGCCAGATCTTCCCCCACAGTGCCAGGTATATGCCCCCAGTGCCAGATCTTCCCCCCACAGTGCCAGGTATATGCCCCCAGTGCCAGATCTTCCCCCACAGTGCCAGGTATATTCCCCCAGTGCCAGATATTCCCCCACAGTGCCAGGTATATGCCCCCAGTGCCAGATATTCCCCCACAGTGCCACATATGCCCCCTCAGTGCCTGCTCCCCCAGTGCCAAATATTCCCCCACAGTGCCAGGTATATGCCCCCAGTGCCAGGTATATGCCCGCAGTGCCAGGTATATGCCCCCACAGTGCCAGGTATATGCCCCCAGTGCCAGATCTTCCCCCACAGTGCCAGGTATATGCCCCCAGTGCCAGATATTCCCCCACAGAGCCACATATGCCCCCTCAGTGCCTGCTCCCCCCAGTGCCAAATATTCCCCCACAGTGCCAGGTATATGCCCCCAGTGCCAGATCTTCCCCCACAGTGCCAGGTATATGCCCCCAGTGCCAGATATTCCCCCACAGTGCCAGGTATATGCCACCAGTGCCAGATATTCCCCCACAGTGCCTGCTCCCACCCCCCCCCACCCCACCCCCCGCTCCTTTGTGTTGGAGGGACACGGAGCGCATAGCGCGCCTCTCCTGTGTCCCTCCTGGCTCTCCTGCCAGTCTAATAAAGGAAGTGCCTGTTTGTGAGCCAATCAGAGCTCACGAACGGCACTTCCTTTATTAGAAAGGCCGGGGGAGAGCCAGGGAGGGACACAGGAGAGGCGCGCGATGTGCGCTCCATGTCCCTCCTTACAGCAGCGGAGGGAAGGAGACCGCAGATTGACAGATCGCCCCCAAGCCACTGCGAGGACTGCAGGGGGGAGAAGTTACGCCACTGTATATGGGTATCCATATAACACATAATTAGCATCAGCAACACCTGTGTGGTATTCATTACAAACACATAGTCAAAATGATCTCATATTATCCAGGTAGCAGCAGGAGGGCAAACCATCTATATGAATTAGTTTTAAATCAAAAAGCAAAATCTATAAACAAAGAAAAATGATGTTTAACTATGTTAGATCCGATCACATGATCGCAGTCACATGATTCACTCTCTCAATAAGCTGAATCCTGATTGGTGAACTCATATAACGCTATTTGTTTATATGAGATCACCAATCAGGATTTGGCTCTTTGAGAGAGTAGGCATAGGGTATAACCATGACAGAGAACTACTGCTGCTTTGTTTAGCACCAAGAAGATACCTCTATACATCAACATTTCTTGATATCAATTGACTATACCTTTCTCTCTAAATTGCACATATCACTGGTATCACTCCCGGGTTGTCCAATAATCTCTGCCTGCAAGTCCCTGTATAGCAGTGTATCAAAAATTTTGGATCATTTTCTGCGGCCATTCATTACCACGGAACCTTTACTTTTACATTGCTCTAATATGTTGCTTGATAAATTATATGGATAACAAGATCTCCCGGAGCAGCTATTAATCTGTACCATTAATGTAGTCTAGTTATATATGAGTATCCCAAAACAACAGGGATTGGAAAGAGTGAAAACATACTTGATAGCATGTCCTGCATACCAGGAACCGGATATCCATTTTTTTTATCAGCTTATTGGAGAATACTCTAGTCTACAACTATTTTTTATTTAATGATCAGTTTTTTGTTCAACTGAAGAGGTGTGCAATGGGTTTGCACATAGCCCCCTCACTTGTGATCATTTTCATATTTCAAGATGAGATAGAGGTCCTTTTTGATAATGAGAAATGTCAACAGTATACCACTTTCAATATATCGACAACATCTTGGTGCTTTAAACTGGCATGTCGCAGCAGTTTGATCATGCAATGAACAGGATTAATCAGTTACATCTGTCAATACAGTTAAATTATAAACATGATGACAAATAGATCCACTTCTTAAATGTTTCCATTAGTTGGGATGGTAAAATGCTTGACACAAAAATGTATCATAAACCAAAAGATACAAACAATATGCACAAAGTAACCATCCTACTCCCCTCAAGAAGGGGCTTCCATTTTCACAGTGTTTAAGAACATGGAGGATAACGAGGGATGATAACTGTACTGCAATGGAGATTGACAATATGTTGCAGTAATTTTTCCAGAGAGGATATCTCATAAAGAATTTGGAAATTGCCAGGAGGAAAGATCTGAATTGTCCATGGTAAAACCTGTTGGTGAATAAATCTAAGAGGGATAGTGTCAAAGAGAATTTTTTTCAATTTGTGACCTGCTAAATCACCTCCAGAAATACTACACGATGCCATCATTGACCCACGGATGCTTTTTGACTGACTTTGCTGTGTTTGGGAATAAAACATTTGGAGCCATCAGCAAGGTATTTTTCCCGGGGTATCCTGCCATTCCACACGTGCGGCTCCAGCTACCTTCACGGGTCTGACTTATTTCCATGCACACAAAAAGTGAGAAAAATGAACTTAACTGGTGCTTATTTTTAGATCTTCTTCAATCCTGTATGTGTGTGGTTATAAACCTCTTTCTCCAGATATTTTTGTCATACATATGAAAATGGAGAAGATAAAGTGCATATTGAAGTACAATTTTAATATACACACACAATACAATGTACAATACAATTTGAAAATAAACAAATAAAATCCGCTGGAATCACAATCAGGTGCAGGATATCCACATTCAATGCTATATGCCAGAACAATTACCAGGTAGGTGGAACTGCTAGCACACAGTTGTTCAATATAGCATAGAATAGTGGGAATCCCGGACACTCCAACCAGTCTTTGATGGTATTCCTCCTGGATTCAGTCCTGCAATGGTTTCAGTGGGTCCTAGCACCAACATGTTTCTTCCCCTCCTGGGAACTTTTTCAAGGTGAGTATAGTGATTATTCCTCTAGTTTGGTATTTAAATGATTAGTATCCAATCATGATCTCTTGAACGCAGCTAAATCCTATCTAATCCAGTACTACCAGTCCTATGATTCTCTGCTGTGTTCAGAACTCCCTGTGCCCTAATACATGGTGCTTCAGGGAACCATAGCAACAGTTGGTCTCTAGTTGCCATCGCATCACTTCCGGTATCGGACTTACATACACATAGTCATGTTTGTATTATACAACAGAAGGAGATGCCTTTACTGCAGGTGTATCAACAGAAGCTTTCACTCTAATTCAACCAATTGACCAGGTTACAGTGCAGGTCAGACACAGTGCAGGTTACAGTGCAGGTTGGATATAAAGCGGGTCAGGTACAATGCAGGTTACAGTGTTGGTCAGATACAGTGCAGGTGGATACAAGGCAGGTCGGATACAGTGTAGATGGAATTCATTGCGGGTTGTATATAGTGCAGTTCGCACACAATGCAAGTTGGATACAGTGCAGGTTGGAGTGTGGGTTGGATATAGTGCGCGATGGCTACAGCGCAATGTCAGATACAGTGCAAGATACAGTACAGGTCGGATACAGTGCAGGTCAGAGTGTGGATTGGATACAGTGTGTGGGTTGGATACAGTGTAGGCTACAGTGCAGGTTGGATACAGTGTGTGTTGCATACAGTGAGGGTTGGCTACAGTGCAAGGTCAGATACAGTGCGCGTCGGATACAGTGCGAGATAAAGTGCAGGTCAGATACAGTGTGAGTCGCATACATTGTGAGTTGTATATATTGTGGGTCAGATACAGCGTGGGCTGGATAAAGTGCAGGTTACAGTGCGGATCAAATACAGTGTGGGTTGGATACAGCAGGTCAGACTCAGTGTGGGTTGGATACAGTGCAGGTTGAATACAGTGTGGGTTGGATACAGCACAGGAAAAATACAGTGTTGGTTGGATACAGTGCGGGTCGAATACAATGTGGGTTGGGTGCAGTGTAGGTCGGATACAGCTTGGGTTTCAGTGCAGGTCAAATACAATATGGGTTGGATACAGTGTTGTTCAGATACAGCATGGGTTACAGTGCAGGTCGGATACAGCATGGGTTTCAGTGCATGTGAAATACAATGTGGGTCAGATGCAGTGTTGGTCAGATACAGCATGGGTTACAGTGCAGGTTAGATACACCAATAGTGCACTTACTGTGACAGAGGGTCCTCAGTGCGGGGTTGTCAGCTGTGTTTTCAGTGTGGTGGTGCCAGCAATGTCGGCACTGCAGGAATGCCTGCAGTGTCGGCAATTGCAGGAGTGCTGGAGGTGTCCTCAGTGCAGGAGTGCCTTCAGTATCCTCAGTACAGGGGTGCCGGCAGTGTCGGCAATGTGGAAGTGCTGGAGTTGTCCTCAGTGCAGGAGTGCTGGCAGAGTCCTCAATGCAGTTGTGCCAGCAGTGTTGGCAATGCAGGAGTTCTGGAGGTGTAATCAGTGCATGAATTCAGGGGTGCTGGCAGTGTCGGCAGTGTGGGAGTTCCGGAAGTGTCCTCGGTGCAGGGGTGCCTGCAGTGTCGGCAGTGTGGGAGGTGTCTTCAGTGCAGGAGTGCTGGCAGTGTCCCTAGTGCAGGGTGCCGGCAGTGTCGGCAGTGTGGAAGTGTCCTCAGTGCAGGGGTGCTGGCAGTGTTGGCAATGCAGGAGTACTGTAGGTGTCCTCAGTGCAGGAATGCTGTCAGAGTCCTCAGTGCAGGAGTGCCGGCCGTGTCGGCAATGTGGGAGTGCTGGAGGTGTCCTCAGTGCAGGAGTTCAGGGGTGTGGCAGTGTCGGCCATGTGGGAGTGCCAGAAGTGTCCTCAGTGCAGGGGTGACAACAGTGTCGGCAATGCGGGAGTGCTTTAGGTATCCTCAGTGCAGGAGTTCAGGGATGCGGCAGTGTCGGCAGTGTCGGCAGTGCCGGAAGTGTCCTCAGTGCAGGGGTGCCAGCAGCGAAGAGGACGGGTGGGAGGGTAAAGGGAGATAAGGTCAGAGATGTAAATTGGAGAGGAGTGGGTGAGGGCTTTGTAAGTGAGTGTGAGAAGTTTGAATTGGATTCTGAAAGAGAAGGGAAGCCAGTGAAGGTCTTGTAGGAGAGGGGAGGTGGACGTAGTGCGTTTGGTGAGGAAGATGAGCCGGGCAGCAGCATTGAGGATATATTGGAGTGTAGAGAGGTAATTGTCAGGGAAGCCAATTAGGAGGAGATTACAGTAGTCCAGTCTGGAAATATTCAGTGAGTGAATAATGATCTTGGTGGCATCCTGGGTGAGAAAAGGTCTGATCCTGGAAATGTTTTTGAGATGAAAATGACAGGTTTGTGAGAGGGGAAAAAGTGCAAAAAGTGGAGGATTTGGCACTATAAGTCATAAATGTTTTCAATAAATTGATAAGACACTTTCCTTAGCGAGAAAGTTAATTTAATTGTGATAAAGTGCATATGCAAATGAAACACTTATTTTACTCACAAACATATATAGAATAAAAATATAAAAAACAAAGTGCCGTCCATAAAGTGTCTGTGCAGGTTGCAGGTGTATTTTAGCTCACCAAGGTTTGTGAGAGGTGCTGAATGTGTGGTTTTAAGGAGAGGGAGGAGTCAAGGATTATGCCATGACAGAATACTTGGGGGCTAGAGGAGATAGTCATGCCATCAATGGATAATGAGATTGTGGGAGGTGAGGTTGTGCGGGAGGGTGGGAAGATGATCAGCTCAGTCTTAGACATGTTGAGTTTCAGAAAGTGCTGGGACATCCAGGAAGAGATAACAGAGAGACAGTTAGAGGTACAAGTGAGGAGAGCGGGGGAGAGATCAGGGGAGGAGAGGTAAATTTGAGTGTCATCAGCATAGAGGTGGTATTGGAAGTTAAAAGAACTAATGAGTTCACCTAAAGAGGACGTATAGAGAGAGAAAAGGAGAGGACCAAGAACAGAGCCTTGGGGGATACCAACAGTTAGTGGAAGTGGGGGTGAGGTAGCATCATGAGAGGAGACAGAGAAAGAACAATCAGAAAGGTAGGAGGACAGCCAGGAGAGGGCAGTATCATGCAGACCAAGAGAGTGAAGGATTTGCAGAAGGAGAGGGTGGTCCACAGTGTCAAAAGCAGCAGAGAGGTAAAGAAGAATAAGCAGAGAGTTGTGGCCCTTAGATTTGGCTGCATGGAGGTCATTGCAGACTTTTGCGAGGGCAGTTTCAGTGGAGTGGAGAGAATGGAAACCAGACTGGAATGGGTCAAGCAGTGAGTGAGAGGAAAGAAAGGCAGTGAGGCGATTATAGACAATATGCTCAAGAAGTTTGGAGGCAAAAGGGAGGAGAGAGATGGGTCGATAGTTGAAGAGAGTGTTTGGATCAAGGGTAGGTTTTTTAAGAATAAGGAAGACAAGAGCATGCTTGAAGGCAGAGGGGACAGTGCCTGATGAGAGAGAGGGATTGAGAAGGTGGGCAAGATGGGAACAAGCAGAAGGAGAGAAGTAGGGGAGGAGGTGAGAGGGGATAGGGTCAAGTGGGGAGGTTGTGGGGGGAGGAATGGATGAGGGCCATGACTTCCTCGTCAGATACATGGGAGAAAGATGTCAGAGTTAATAAGAGGGAAGGGGAGGGGTGGCAAGGGTTGGGTGGTGGCTGGTTGCTGGTCTGGTGGGATGTGATGTCCTGACGTATGGAGTCAATCTTGGATGTGAAATAAGTGGCAAAGTCAAGCGCAGACAATGAGGAAGGGAGAGGAGGTGGTGGTGGGCAGAGGAGGAAGTTAACAGTGGCAAAGAGGCACCGGGGGTTGGAAGACTGGGTAGAGATGAGGATTTTGAAGTATGATTGTTTAGCCAGGGAAAGGGCAGTACTAAAGGATGAGAGCATAAATTTGAAATGGAGGAAGTCTGCTTTAGAGCGTGATTTCCTCCACTATCGCTCGGCAGTATGTGAGCATTTTTTAAGATATCTGGTGCATTTGGTGTTGTACATAAGGGATGTAGTCACGATCCCGGCGATCAGGATCCCGGTGGTCAGCATACCAACACCAAGATCCCAGCCACCAGAATAACGGCAGGGGGCTTAGGGCTATTTCGACTTGTGCGTGTTCACAACACCCACAGAGTCGGAGTAGAACCTGTGGCAAGCACAGTGACCCACCAAGTCAGCAGCATGGCAAGTGCAACGAGCCCACAAGGGGCTTAATTGCACTCATCCCCCTGCCAGCTTTCTGGCGGCTGGGAACCCAGCTTTGGCATGCTGATCGCCGGTATCCCGACCAGCGGTATGCCTAACCCAACCCATACATATGGGTACAGCAATACAAGGTATACCAATGATTAGTACTTCAACTGTAGCTGGTACATGAAAACAATTATAATTAACAACAGCAACCATAATTCCACAGGTACACTATCCTTATACATAGTTGCATTATACCATTTCACCATGATTAACCTTATATAATTAGTGTATTAATTGGAGCTTGCATATGAAATGATTGTGAGTTTTGGCTGTGCTTGCCCAAATGACTGAACTTTTCTGCACAGTAAATGGGGCTTAAATAACATCACATCGCAGTTAGACTGATTTTTCAATTACATTTTTTTAGCATTGCTTAATAGCTAAAAAGTTGCGTGTGGTTTATCATTGCCACTATTCACACTTTGTAATGAGGACATATTAATTGTTATGTGGTAATTGTGCTGTGAAGTCATTTTAGAATAAAGAATTGCTTAATATCTGAGATAATTATGTAGAAAAAAAACAGGTAAGGAGGCCACACAGGAAACCTGCAGAGTTCATTGTAGAGAACTGTTAGTTTCTTCAAATGCAGGAATGTCTCTATTTTTTTAAAGAGAAATGTAAAAAAAAATACTGCAATAGAAAATGTGAATGAGAAGCAGCTGGGTGTATGGGGTGTTCTGCTGTGTGGCTTTGTTGGTGGGTTTGATAATCTGTGTGGTTAAAGAAAGTTCCTACATTATTTTAGGGATGTCTATTTATTATTCTTTGCAGAAAACCCTAAAAATTCACAACAATTCGGATTGTATTTATTATTGCACAAGGCTAGATCGTTAAGGTTAAAAAGTAAAGTGATGGCTCCTAATGGGTTTATATCCAGATGATGTAATGCTTATGCCCATGTGCAAACCATAACTGCCATAGAGGGATCCAAAAAATGCACTCCAGTAGCCCATAGGCTATAGATTACAACAGGCTAGTGCCATCTAAAGATGACATTAGCTCAGTGGTTCCTAAACCTTCTAGAGTCAGGGCACCCTAGAGTATCAGAAAAGTTTCTTATTAAGAAATTCAGAAAAAATCTTAAATTAAGTATATTGTGTTTATATGTCATCTTTAGGTTCAGTTATGTGGTGAGAGACAGGATTCACTTCTGTTTGTCCACATATTTTATTATTGGCAGCCACCAGCACTGGTTTTGTCTATTACATTGACTGTACATAATTTGAACTGGTCCTAGACCACCAACCCAAGGCACCCCTGCGAATAGCCCAGGGCACCCCAGGGTGCCTGAACACACAGTTTGAGATCCAATACTTTGGCTAATGGAGACCAGCTTTGAAAAGCTGAACTTACAGTCACAGCATCCACTCTAATAAAAAGAAATGGGCAACAAACATAATAAAACAAAATGACATACTAAAAGAGATGTAATGCATGTGCACACAGCTGTCCTCCAAAGATATAGACAGGTTACAATGTAGAGTTATGATGGTGGTAGTAAATATGGTAAAGGTTAATAAAGTGAACATAGCTTTTAAAGATACAGTAAATAGAACTAGATATAGTTCCATACATTAATTATCTATTGTAAAATGTGTTACATAAGTTAACAACTTTAATACATACTGTACACAGCTTGAAACATCTTAGAATTACTGCAATTTCCAACCACAGGATAAATCTATCTGGCACAAACAGTACAGAACAGAACGGAATTGTTTAAAGCTAATAAATATGTATCTAAGGTCTACATTCACGACCAATTGAACTGTCTATTGGATTCCAACTGTTTTTATGGGTGTCTTAATCTCTATGTGGAATTATACCATTATCCTTATACAGTTCTTTTTAAGACATAACAGACTCAAGAACTAAATGAGAAAGTAATTTGCACTAATGGTAATGCAGATGCTGTTCTCACTTCAATCTAATTTTACACCACTTGTATCAAACCAACAGTACCAAGCAATAAACACTTTTTCTAGATCCTATGCAATTAAGTTTATAAAAGTTTAAACTATATCAAATTGATAGGTTGTTATAAACTTCAGACTGTTTGGAAATACATCTAAGAATCTGCAATGACACCTTTTTTTCTTTCATATGCCTAGAAAAACACCCAAGGGATGTGGTATTGAAACATTTTAAAACATAGAACACAAGTTCTACTTTCGACTTTGTTGTGTTTCCCATGGAGTATATGTAATTTTACTTAGATAATTTACATGCTGTATTAACATGCTATTACTCTGCTCACATTTGTGAAGCTCTGTGGCATATACTAAAGCCATTGAAATGTTGTATACACATTTGAATAAATAATTTATTCCCATTAGCATTGCTAATTTTATCATTTTAAATGTTTATATATTTTCATATTAATGATTATTGAAAATAGTGGTTGCATAAAATTTGTGCTTGTTGTAATACAGATTTCACACCTCTACTATTCTATTTATATATACTTTTAATGTACTGTATTTCATATGTATAGCAGCTGAACCACAGGCAATAAAATCAACTTTTTCAAACAATTTCAACTTTATTTTGTATGAACTGATCAGCAGTCGTCAACAAAAAAAAAAGGTAAATTCATACAATGCACATATTATTACATCTTCAGTATTCAGCATTAATTATCTTTAACATTTCATTAAATACATATTCTACAATTTGTCCAACACCTTATACACACTTGCCATTTTCGGCTGCGACTGGAGGGAGGAGCGGGGCCATGCTGCATTTGACAGCATGGCCCTCGTAAGCAATATCGCACATCGGACCTGCAAGCAGGTCTGATGTGCAATGCTGGATACGACCCGTGGGAGCGTGCATCGTACCCTGTATTGTGCATACACACTATACAATATCGCAATGAACCAGCCATCATCAGCCGGATCGTATGCGATGTTGCATAGTGTGAATATTGCACAGGTAAAATCGGTAACTAGTCCGCACATACTATATCATCTGCAACTTTGCAACTGGGAATAAATAAACCATGTTGCAATACAATGGGTACAAATATTGTATATTTGTACCAGAAGCCAAAGACATGCCTTCTTCCATCAAATAGAATTTGAAACAACAATTTATCCACAAACCTAATTTTCCGGCTAGTGCTAAAGTCTCTTTGTCAATAAGCAGGACTACAGTATAATACCATTAGAGATGAAAGTAGTATAATAAATAAACCAAAACCAGGGGAAAAAAGGGCAACTAAGAAAATGTGTCCCTGTGGCTTGACTTGGACGCTATACTGGTGAGAGGTACCCTGTGTGAGCTCCGTACACCGGGAGCTACAAACCCAGTTTGCAGGCTTCCTAACCTTCCCCTCCTCCTCTGTGCACCTATCTGAGTGGGTGCTAAGGGCCTCCGGACCTCCGGGAATGAGCTGCAGAGTCGGGGGGCACTGCTCTCTGTGTCCCTTTGGATTGCGGCCTTCCCGTGGACGCCGGACCGGGGACTGGGTTCTGCAGCGCAGGGCTCCTGTTTGCAGCGGCTGAGGAGGCGGGGCAACTGACAATCCTTGCAGCGGTGGGGGAGGCCTGTGCATACAGCGGCAGCAGTACCAGACGGGCCACAACTCTCCGGGGAGCCCCTGAGATGCAGCTTCAACGGTGTCAGGTCTGGCGAGTCTGCCTGCGGCTGCCATACTGCCTCTCCTCTCTCTCCCACCCTCTGGCTCCTCTCCACCTGCTGTAACATCAGTGGATCTCTGCTGTGCTGCCCTGCAATTCCCCAGTTCCCCATACTTTAAAGTGCAACTTGCAAGGGGGGTCCTCAGACACATACAATCTACACCCACCTGTGGCCTCTGTACAGAGCTGAGCTCACCTTGTTACCTGCTGGAGGTGATCCTGTATATAACAATTGCAGCACCTCATTAGATCTACTCTCTTACAGCTGCAAGATATATCTCCCTGTGTTTCTCTGTCTGCCCCAGCCTGGGAGTGCTGATTCTTTATTTGCAGCTGTACCAGCTCCATACTGACCCTGGAGCTCCACCTAGTGGTCTTCTCTACTATATTACATTTTCACTCTGTGGAAGATAGTGTCATGTCCACCCTTCAAGAATATTTTCGTCTTGTTAAATATCACCTTGACCTCCATCCTGGCTAAAGCAATGTTCTAATCGTCTTCTTCACCAGGGAAACCTCGCTCTCAGTAGTTCAAGATAAACGATTTCCCAGATTTTCTTCTTACTTAAGATCCGTTATGCCTTCACAACGTCAAAAATCTTCAAAACGTTTTCTCAAATCTCTTTCTTTAAGTCTCCTCCTCGACCTACTAAACCATTGGGGGACGGTCTGCTAGTGCAACCTGCTGTCTCTCAACCTCCTGCACCATCATCTGGATCTATGTCTCCTGCATCACCATCTACCCCTGTGGATGGAATTTGTGACTCTGATGCCTTGACCGTAGGCACTATGAAGATGCTTATGTCTCAATTTAAAACAGAAATGGTATTTGAATTCCGTTCTATGCTCCAAGTTTGTCAACAGGCGATCGATGAGATTGGGGATGGTACCAACCATTTAGAGACTAAGATGGAGGAGATTGTGGGATTGCACAATGCTCTGATGGACTCTCACGATGCCTTGGAAATTGAAGTGAGCAAGCTTCGGGATAAGATTACCGATCTCGAGGATAGAGCCAGACACTGTAATATTAAACTGCGAGGGGTCCCGGAGACTGTGTCAAATAGCAGCCTACACGACTTTGCTATGGACCTTTTCCAAAAGCTTCTTCCACGGGCCACTTCAATGGATCTTCTTATTGATAGGATTCATAGGCTACCCAAGGCTAAAGCTGCTCCAGCTCATGCTTCTTATGATGTCCTTATGAAAATGCATTATTTTCACATTAAAGAAGCCATCTTGAAGGCGTCTAGACCTTCTTCGGAATCTGCCGAGATTTTACGGGATCTTCAGCTATTTGGTGATCTGTCCCCTACCACTCTCAGTAAGAGACGCTCCTTTTCTCAGGTTACGTCTGCTTTACAGAAGCAGACGTAACATGATATCAATGGGGATTTCCGACCAAGCTATTAATAACACGCGAGGGTTCCACAATAGTTATCAGCAATGCAGAAGAGGGATCAAAACTACTGACTTCTTGGAATATCGCTGGATCTCATAACAACTGTTCTCCCACCCGCCGACTCCAGCAGGACTGGTCCAAAGTGGGACAAGGTGCATGGTCGGGTTATGATGATAGACTGTTTCATGTTGCTCTTTACTATTGCTTATCCTGATGTGTTCTCGATTGTCTGTTCATAGTTTTCACTGTAAACCTATTGATGTTACAATTTTTCAATTTGGTTCCTTAATTCACCTATTACTGTACCTTGCAAAGTTTTTCTTTCTCTGCATTGCTCTGTCACCCTGGGCCTCCCCTGAGTTGCTTCCACTTTTTTTCTCTCCCTGATACGGTCGTCTTTCAGTATTATCTCTTTTGCAGTGGGAGCAACTTAGCGGATCCCAGGTTGGACAGGAAAAGTTGTTTACTATTTCAGTTTAGAAGTTGGGATGGAGGGTAGGGTATTAGCCGCTATCCCCCTGTTGTTTTTTTCACAGATGTCACATTTGTGCATCTGGTTATAGTCTCAAGAGAGACTATTTAAGTTCTGACAGAATGTTATACCTTTTTCTATTTTCTCTCTCTAACTTGTTTTTTATTCTCTTTTTTTCCCCTGTTACCCACCATATTTTTCTTGTTTACCCCTCTCATGAGCCTGTCACTATTACTTCCTGATGTTGCACTTATGGTATATGTGTATTGGAGCATTCGTAACTTCATAAATAATGGTGAATATTTTCTCAATCAATGCTAAGGGACTGAACTCCCCTAACAAGAGAAAGTTGGCCCTTACTCACATCCATAGACAGAATGCCTAAGTGGTGGCGGTCCAGGAAACTCATTTCCAAAGGCAGAATCCTCCACATTTTACTGACTCTAGATTCCCCCAATGTTTTACGGCCAATGGCCCGGTTAAGAAAGCAGGAGTTGCTATCCTTTTTGCCCAACACTGCCCATTTGTATTATCATCTCAACATCCAGACCCAGATGGTAGATATTTAATACTGATATGTAGCCTAGAGAATGTTGAGGTTACTTTGGCCTGCTGCTATGTGCCCAATACCAAGCAGATGTCCTTTTGTAGGAAGTTCTTTCGCATTCTCCAAGAAAAAGAAAAAGGTGCTATTGTGATTCTTGGAGACTTTAATCTACCCCCTGACCCTACTATTGATAGATCGAATCTACCGTTAACCCCCCACAAGAGTAAGTCTCGTACCTCCTCAAGCCCACTTATATATTTATTCGTTGAATACGGTCTATATGATGCGTGGCGTGTTAAACATCCCTCAACACGTAATTCCACGTTCTACTCCCATGTCCACAAGTCATACTCCCGAATAGATCTGGCTATTGTAGATAAATGGACCTTGGCTTTGCTGAGTAAGGTTATTATTAAACCAATATCTTGGTCTCATCATTCCCCTTTTTTCATAACCTGGGATATCTCCACGTACAAAATTGCTCCAGCTCCTTGGAGACTGGACTCTCATTTGTTGAAGAACCCGCAAGGTATTCAAGCACTACAGCAATCTTTGAACTTATACTTGGATACTAATCGCCCTTTAGATACATCTACCTTTATTCATTGGTGCTCATTGAAGGCCGTAGTCAGAGGCTCAGCCATACAAACTGCTGCAAAACTGAAATGAGACTTTAAACACCAATTGACCTCTGCTGAATTGGAGGTCGCTTATTTAGAGAAAGAGCATAAAGTGAACCCTTTGAATAAAGATATTTATACTCTACTCCGCATTGCATGAGACAGAGTAAACTCCTTTGCACTTGCTGAGGTCCATCGTAACATTCAGAGACTTAATAAGAAATATTATATGTTAGATAATAAATCAGATCGCCTTCTAGCCTCGGTGGTCATAGGGCCAAGGAACGTGTTTATGCTGTATACACTTCTACTGGTGTTAAAGTCGTCGATCCTTTTGATATAGCCAACACATTTGCGGAATACTATTCTCAATAGTATAACCTGAAACATGACCCTAATACTCCCCAACCGGACCCTGTGGAGATCTCTAAATTTCTTGAGGATCTCCCTTTGCGCTATCAGACCGGGACATTGACTCCCTCAGTTCCCTATGGTCCTTGGAGGAGGTGGCCATATCTTCTCTACCCCTAGATAAAGCCCGTATGGTTTTACCTCCAACTTTTACAAACAATTCAAAAGCACTCTAGCCACCATTTTGTTGAATGTTTTTAATGAAGCCTCTGCTAATTCTTCCTTTCCCAAAGAGATGCTAGAATCGAGAATCGTAACAATCCCGAAGCCAGGGAAACCGCCCACATCGGTCCAAAATTACTGCCCTATTGCTCTACTTAATGTAGATGTGAAACTTTTTGCAAAGTTAATTGCCAATAGACTTGCCCCACTCCTGCCTAATATTATTAATCCAGATCAAGTTGGTTTTGTTATTGGTAGACAGGCTTATGACAATACGAGAAGGGTGATAAATATAATTGAACACTGCCATAATTCCAGTCAGCCTTTATTGCTACTTTCACTTGATGCCAAAAAGGCATTTGATAGGCTGCACTGGAATTATATGCAACAGACACTGCAGAAATTTGGAATCATGGGTAATTTTCTTAATTCCATTTTAGCTCTGTATTCATGCCCATCTGCCAGGGTGTTTACTAACGGCTGCTCCTCTGCGAGCTTTGATATAACTAATGGCACTCATCAGGGATGCTCCCTTTCTCTGTTAATTTTTGCGCTTGCAGCTGAACCATTGGCGGAACATATTAGAAATTACCTTTCAATTTCAGGCCCTTTTATAGGAGGCATACAACATAAGATTTGTCTATTCGCAGACGATATCCTACTTTGCCTTAAACGTCCAGAACTCTCCCTCCCTCACCTACACTCTATACTAGACCTTTACGCTAGAATTTCCTACTATAAACTTAATACCTCCAAAACGGAGGCCCTCCCTTTAAATACATCTATTACTATTATCAATTTTATGAAATCGACCTACAAATAGGCCTGGCAAACTATATCCCTCAGATATTTCGGAGTCAACCTCTCTAAAGAAGCGGATCTTATATCTTGTAACTTCGACCTGTTACTTAAAGCTTTTGATGCTCTTACCAAAGAGTGGATACTGAAGGTAGTCTCATGGATTGGGTGCGTAGCGGCGGCCAAGATGATACTTCTACCCAAATCAATGTATCTCTTTAGAACTATCCCACATCCCTTCCCTAGGACTATTTGTAATAAATTCAATAGAGTTCTATCAAACTACGTCTGGGGAGGGAAGAAATAGAAATTTTCTAGATCTGTACTCACCGCTCCAAAGACTAAAGGAGGAGTAGCCTATCCTGATCTGGAGAAATACCATATGGCTTGTATTTTAAGCCAAACCAAGGATTGGGACAGTTTAGACCCATTTAAACCTTGGTTAGCTATAGAACAATCCATTATATCCCCTTTCCAATTGATAGATTTATTATGTCTCCCACTCTCCGCTGTTCCAACTTCGGTGAACAAATGTAAGGTGATCTTCTCCACTTTATCTCTATGGCGTAAACTCTGTGACTCTGAGGTTGATCACAACCATCCTCTATTGCAATTGTCACTATACTCTATAGTGCTTCTGATTTCCAACTTGTAGCTGAGTTCCTGGTCTGATCGGGGGCTTAAAACTCTCAAAGATATTTATGTTCAAAATAGTCTACTCTCGTTTTCCCACTTACAAACACATTTTATCACTGACCTGGTTTGGGATTGTTGTGGACTCGGGGTATCTTCCGAAGATCGGGAAGAGGAACCGCAACTGGGCCGCAACAGAGATGGCCGAATGTAGGTTTTCCTCATACAGGATTCGGACAGCAGGCAGGCAACAAGAACTTGAAAGGGCTGAGGAATCCTCTGTAGACAGATGATAATGAACGTGGCTGGAGAATAGGAAGATTGAGAGTAGTAACCGTGACTGGAATGCACGGTGCGGAAGCCTGTGTTTGCTGGACGCACGGTAAATTAGAGGTACAGGAAGCGGAAGGCACTGACTGTGCTAGGAGATACAAAAGTGCTTGGCGGCACTGAGGTGCTGGAGGCACGGAGGTGCTTGGAGGCACGGAGGTGCTGGAGGCACGGAGGTGCTGGAGGCTTGGAGGTGCTCGGAGGCACGGAGGGGCTCGGAGGCACGGAGGTGCTGGAGGCATGGAGGTGCTGGAGGCACAGAGGTGCTTGGAGGCACGGAGGTGCTTGGAGGCATGGAGGTGCTGGAGGCACGGAGGTGCTTGGAGGCACGGAGGTGCTGGAGGCACAGAGGTGCTTGGAGGCACAGAGGTGCTTGAGGCACGAAGGTGCTTGGAGGCACGGAGGTGCTTGGAGGCATGGAGGTGCTGGAGGCACGGAGGTGCTTGGAGGCACGGAGGTGCTGGGGGCACGGAGGACTGGCGATCACCACTCTGGAGAATTGATGATACTCAGGCACTGATGCAGGGCCTGGCGCCAGAATTTATACTTCCCACCACCGTCTCATTGGTGGTAAGTGCCTGATGATGTCACCCGTCCAGACGCCGGACCGAGCGCCCGGGAGCCGGGAGCCGCCAGCTAGGACAGCCGCAGAGAGGACCAGCGCGCCCGGAGAGGTAAGTAAGGTGGACGGGGTAGCAGCGTTACAGTACCCCCTCCTCTAGGGGTGGCCCCAGGACACTTCCCAGGTTTCGTAGGGTGCTGGGCATGGAAGATCCGGATTAGTCGAGGAGCTGAGACCTCCGAAGCTCCTATCCAACTTCTCTCCTCAGAACCATATCTTTTCCATTCTACCAGATACTGCAGGTTCTTATGAAGATAGCGAGAGTCCAGAATAGTTTTGATCTCGAAGTCTGTCCCAGTTTCAGTTTCTACCGGAGTGGGGCTTGAGGGCTTAGAATGAAAACGATTAAGGATGAGAGGACGAAGGAGAGAAACATGAAAGGCATTCGGTATGCATAGATGAGAAGGTAATCCCAACTTGCAGACCACAGGATTTGTAGCACAGGGTATGGACCGATGAATCTTGGGGCGAACTTCATGGTGGGTACCTTTAGCCGGAGGTTACGTGTGGAGAGCCATACCCTGTCACCAACCTTGTATTGAGGAGCAGCTCACCATTTCTTGTCCGCAAAGAACTTGTATCGGACAGAAACCTTTTTAAGACTAGCATGAACCTTACTCCAAATTTGTCTTAAGTGTAGTAGAGTGGAAGTCACAGCTGGAACCTCTCCTGTTGGAAGAATTGGTAATTCCGGAACACGTGGGTGGAAACCATAGTTGATGAAGAACGGAGATTCGCCAGTGGAGGAATTAAATGAATGGTTATGTGCAAACTCTGCCCAAGGCAATAACTCTACCCAGTTGTCCTGTGAAGGGGAGAGATACAGGCGGAGGAAAGTCTCCAAATCTTGATTGACTCGTTCTGTTTGCCCATTAGTTTGGGCGTGGTAAGCGGACGAAAACTTAAGTTTAATTTGTAAGGCCGAGCAGAGAGCTTTCCAAAACCTTGCGGTGAACTGTACCCCTCGATCAGAGACTATTTCTTGAGGCAACCCATGTAACCTAAAATGTTCTCGGATGAATATTAGAGCTAATTTAGGAGCTGTCGGCAGACCAGTCAATGGAACGAAGTGCGCCATCTTCTAAAAACGGTCGACGATCACCCAGACAGTGTTGTAACCTTTGGAACAGGGCAAGTCGGTGACGAAGTCCATGGAAATGTGAGTCCAGGGTTTCATAGGAATGGACAGAGGACGAAGCAACCCAGCAGGAGGCAGGCGAGGAGATTTATGCTGTGTACACTGTGGACAAGAATTAACGTAATCCTGTACATCCTTCCTCATGGAGTCCCACCAGTAAGATCTTTGCAGAAACTTGTACATCTTCTGGGCGCCGGGATGACCGGAAAACTTGGAGATATGGGCCCACTGTAGTATTCTCGGCTGGAATTTAGCTGGTACGGACATTCTTCCAGGGGGAGGACCTGGAGTAGTTGAGGCAGCAGAGACAGAAATTGGATTCAGAATTAAACTCCGCTCAAAAGAATCCTCTTCATCTGTGGGAGTTTGTGAACGTGACAGTGCATCCACTTTAGTATTGAAAGTCCAGGCTCAGTACTTGATAACAAAAGAAAATCGAGTGAAGAAGAGTGCCCATCTAGCTTGGCGAGGATTCAAGCACTGTGCGGTTTTGATATACAACAAATTTTTGTGATCAGTGTAAATGGTAATCACATGTTTGGCCCCTTCTAAGAGATATCTCTACTCTTCCAAGGCAGATTTAATTGCCAGGAGTTCCTGGTCTCCAATAGTGTAATTTCGTTCGGCCGGAGAGAATTAATGAGAGTGGAAGCCACACGGATGTAATCTCTTATCTGAGGAGTACTGAGAGAGAACGGCCCCAACTCCGACCGAGGATGCGTCAACTTCTAGGAAGAAAGGTTCCTCGAAATTTGGTTGTTGGAGTACTGGAGCGGACATAAAAGCTGATTTCAAGTGGGAAAAAGCCTCTATGGCTTCGGGAGGCCACAAACTCGGGTTGGAACCCTTTCTCGTCAAGGCGGTAATGGGCGCAACAATGGTGGAGAAACTTCTAATGAATTTTCTATAATAGTTCGCAAAACCCAGGAATCTTTGCATTGCTTTCAAGGAGAGTGGCTGTGCCCAGTCCTGAATGGCGGAAAGTTTCTCCGGGTCCATGCGAAGCTCCGTCCCTGATATGATATAACCAAGGAACGGTATTGATGTTACTTCGAAGGTACACTTGGAGATCTTGGCATAGAGATGATTCTCACGTAAACGGCGGAGTACCTCTTTGACCTGTGTCCTGTGTTCAGCAAGATCTTTGGAAAAAATCAGTATGTCATCCAAATATACCACGACACTTACGTATAACATGTCTCGGAAGATTTCGTTGACGAATCCCTGGAAGACAGCAGGAGAATTGCTAAGACCGAACGGCATAACCAGATACTCATAATGCCCATCCCGGGTATTGAAGGTGGTCTTCCATTCATCTCCCTCTCTGATGCGTATAAGGTTATAGGCCCCCCTCAAATCGAGCTTGGAAAAAACGTGGGCACCACGAACTCTATCAAATAGCTCTGTGATTAGGGGCAAGGGGTATTTATTTTTTATGGTAATATCGTTTAGGCTGCGGTAGTTGATACATGGTCTTAACCCCCCGTCCTTCTTTTTCACGAAGAAGAAGCCCACTCCAGCCGGGGAGATAGAGGGGCGAATGAATCCCTTGAGAAGATTGGACTTGATATAGTCTGACATAGCTTGTGTCTCTGGAAGGGACAGAGGATAAATGCGAACCCGGGGCGGCATTTTCCCTGGGATGAGGTCAATGGGACAGTCCCAAGGCCTATGGGGTGGTAACTGGTCAGCCGCCTGTTCTGAGAACACATCCTTGAACTCTTGATATGCCTCCGGGATAAGTTCTTCCTCCGCCTTAGTAGAAACACGAAGCGGACAGACAGGGGTGAGACAGTTAGCGTGACAAAAAGAACTCCAAGACCGAATCTGTGTGGTCTTCCAATCGATATGGGGATTGTGAATTTTGAGCTAAGGCATTCCGAGAACCAGATCGTGATGCAATTCCGGAATCACCAGGAACTCCAAATATTCCTGATGTAGAGCCCCGACCTGTAGTTTGACCGTGCGCCCTGTTATGATACCCTTGGATATCCTAGTACCATTGATAGCTGTCAAAGAAATAGGCCGCTCGATGGGCTGTACTTCCAAATTCAGGCTTTGGACACAGAGAGAAGAAACGAAATTCCCCGCAGCCCCGGAGTCCAACAGGGCTTCAAAAGACTTGGAAGTAGACTTGGTGGTTAACGATACAGGGAGCAAACAGTCCGAAGTCGGAGAAGATTTGGTCTTAACCCCCAACTTGACTCCTCTGGAACAAGCTAGGCCTGCCCGTTTCCCGGACATGATTTGCAGGACTCGATGAAGTGACCTACAGCTCCACAGTACAGACAGAGTTTACCCTCATGACGACGCTGTCGCTTTTCCAGAGACAATCGGGATCGGTTAATCTGCATGGGTTCGTCCGGACTTGGGACCACCGCTTGCCATGCAGGGGGAAGCCGGAACCTAGAACGATCCGATCGACTATGTTCACCTCCACGTTCCTGCATCCGGAGATCTACCTTGACGCAGAGAGTGATCAATTCCTCTAAAGAATCCGGAAGCTCCCGAGTGACCAACTCATCCTTCAGGCGATCAGAGAGACCGTTCCAGAAAGCAGCTCTCAGAGCCTCATTATTCCAGCGAAGTTCAGAGGCAATGGTTTGAAAATGAACCACATACTGACCCACGGATCGGAGGCCTTGACGGATGCGGAGCAAGTCTGAAGAGGCCGAGGTCATCCTGCCGGGCTCGTCAAAAATTCTTCGAAAAGACGTGATGAATTCGGGGTAATTGGAAACCAGTGAATCAGAACGTTCCCATAATGGAGACACCCAATCCAAGGCAGATCCTTCCAGCAGAGAAATAATATATGCCATCTTGGACCGGTCTGTAGGAAAGTTATGTGCAAGTAGCTCGAAATGTACCTCGCATTGGTTTAAAAAACCACAACAATTTTTAGGATTCCCATTATAACGGGACGGAGTAGGCAGTTGAAGGCGCGGAGTGGCACCGGCCGATGGCTGAACATTGCTGGAAGCTGCAACTGGTGCGGCTACGGGAACTGGTCGAGGAAATATCGAAATATCTCTAGATGGTATAATTATATAATACCAGACTCTATGAACTCTATGTTTCCGTCTCAGAGTAAATGGGAGAGAGACTTAGTGGATGTCTTCACGCCAGAAGTGTGGTCTAAAAATTTACCTCTCCTGCTTTAAAATATCAAAATGTATCAGTCATTCAGAGATGTTTTTTAAATTAATTCATAGAGCTTATCTCACCCCTGACTTCCTACATAAGATTTGGCCCGAAATCTCACCATACTGTTGGAGAGGATGTGGACAGATTGGGAGCATTTTCCACACCTTTTGGTCCTGCCCTCTTCTTCAACCACTTTGGAAGGAAATTTTTGATTTGCTATCAACCATATTGGGATATAATGTCCTGTTTGAACCCCTGATTGCACTATTTCATTATGCTTACCCACATGTTGTTGAATCTGATGTTTATCTACTGGGACATGTACTAATTGCCTCCAAGGCGGCTATAGCTCAGCAATTAAAATCAGCAACGATCCCTGTTCTTCAGAGTATTAGAGCCAAAATCCATAAATATTACATATTTGAAACGGCCCCCAGTGTATACACTATCTCTACATCCCCTACTCCTTATAAGTGGGTTAAGTGGACCACATTTGTCAATGGAGGTGGTGTGTTGGGCCTTGGATCACAGGGATCTGTGCTTGGGAGTTTAGACTTGCCTCCTCCACCTGTATGAATATTTGGGCTATTACCTGATCACCTATAAGGGGCTCACTTTTCTTTCACCATCGCTTATATGTCTCAAGTTCACAATATGTTCTATTCATTGTACGCTCTCTATAACTGTATTTGTTATATGTAATATTATGCAAGGCTCTCTCTCCCCCTTTTTTATTATTATTATTTTATATATTTTATTATTTTATACTTCTTATGTATATCTGCCTAAAGTGTTGGTATATTTTACACTATGCTTGACATCCTTAATTTTCAATAAAAATGATTAATGAAAAAAGAAAATGTGTCCCTTGTGAAAAAGTTCTGCCATATCCTGCATAATGATAAAAATTGCATAAATCAGAATAAACCATTAGAATTTATTTGTCCTGACAATTATCCAGAAAATCTATATGAGTGTAAAATAACATTGTTACATCTATGTGTGAATTATAATAACATTTTTACAATTAATGGGTGGTTTTATAGCACACTAGATAGTAGAGTGATTCCATTGGGTCAGGGTAAATATTCAACCCAAACATTTGTCTTTGATAGAAAACACTGAGGAATAAATCAAATATATTTAGAAATGATTTATTACTTGCTGGATGCTAATATTAAGCACATATCTTTGAAATTGCATGCATTTTTTTTCCAGCAGGGATACATACTATATTAAATGTTTATGCATGTGTCTCAAACATTTCCATAATTCCCCTTACACTAAGTTCATGCAACTATTAATTTGGAGTTACAGAAAGTAAAAGTAAGACATAATTACATCTGATATGTTAACAACTCCCTAGTCTAAATTCAGAAACATATCTTTGTGCAGATGGTAAGGACTTTTGATTTCCTGTTAGCCAGAAGCAACACAAAATACTGCAGTATATGCATGGTTTTTGAATACTGACAAATTTCATTAGTTTGCTAAGGATTATTCTGTCAGGCGTTTTAGGTAGACATTTTATTAGACTTGTCTTTTTAAACATTAAGTGACAGCAAGACAGCTGCATGCTTACCTTGGAAACAACAAGCTTAATTTGTGCACAATTGAATTGTTCATCTCCGTTAATGTATTATTTTATTTATTTATTTATAAAAGAAACATCAAATAACTCTTGTCATAAAGACACATTTCAAATATAACAAACAACTGCTAATATAATAGATTATGGGTAAGAATTGTGTGATTTTGCTGTGTTCTACTGTCTACATTAAGAATATTGAGCTACAGTTATTTAAAGTGATTTATCAATAATATAGACCAAAAGCGAGAAGGAATTATGCAGCTTGCTCCAACTAAATAAACTGTTATTTGTAAAGTGAAGCTCTGATCTTGGATAAGTGGACTATATTTCTAAGGTGACCAATTAGATTATTGGTAACATTTGGCTTTATTTGCGTAAGCAAAAATAACCTCATTGCACAGTTGCATACTACAGTAACAGATTCACAATGTGGGGAAAATTTAGAGTGCACAGGGCCACTAAGTGCTGAAACACACTACCCGGGTTTTACCGGCCGGGAAAAAGCCGGACGGCTTTTTCCCGTGCCGGCATTGTAGTAAACAGTGTGAGGGCTAGGGTCCCTTCACACTGCACGGCCCCGGCCCGGCTGCCGGGGTTGCAGCTGGGTCTCACCACTGGAAGGTCCGGCGGCCGGGCGGCCGCCGGGCCGTCTTTGGAGCCAGTAAACCATGTGTGTGAAGGGGAGCTTTCACACACACCGGTTTTTTTCTGAAGCCGTGTCTGATGCTGCGCATGCGCACAGCATCACACATGGCTCAAAGCCGTCCTGTGTGACAGACACTGCCGGTTTCTCCCGGATGGCAAAAAGCCGGACAAAGTTTGTCCGGCTTTTTGCCATCCGGGAAAAACCGGAGTGTGTGTTACAGCCCTTAGGGCTGTAACACACTGGCCGGTTTCTCCCGGATGGCAAAAAGCCGGACAAACTTTGTCCGGCTTTTTGCCATCCGGGAGAAACCGTCAGAGTCGCTCACATAGGACGGCTTTGAGCTGTGTGTGATGCTGTGCGCATGCGCAGCATCAGACACGGCTTCAGAAAAAACCGTTGTGTGTGAAAGCTCCCCTTCACACACATGGTTTACTGGCTCCAAAGACGGCCCGGCGGCCGCCCGGCCGCCGGACCTTCCAGTGGTGAGACCCGGCTGCAACCCGGCAGCCGGGCCGGGGCCGTGCAGTGTGAAGGGACCCTAGCCCTCACACTGTTAACTAAAATGCCGGCACGGGAAAAAGCCGTCCGGCTTTTTCCCGGCCGGCAAAAGCCGGGTAGTGTGTTTCAGCACTAAGAGTGTATGTCAAGCTTGGTACAAGGAGGAATGGGCAAGCATGTGGAACCTCGTGAATAAAAGAGGCAGGCTACACTTTCCTGGTGGCATGGTTACTCTTCCCGGACTGTCACCATGAGATGGTAGCCATTCACTCACAACGACTGCTACATACCCTCCAACATTTTACACAGAAAAATCGGTACAAATCCGAAAAAGGGGCGTGGCCGCGTGTAAAGGGGTGTGGCCACGCCCCTTTTCCTATACTTTCAATGGAAGTTTGGAGAGGCAAAAATCGGTACAGACCATGAAAAAAAGGTACTGTACCTATTAAAAAGGTACTGTACCTATTAAAAAGGTACAGTTGGAGGGTATGCTGCTATGTGATTGCTAGTGTCCATCAGAGCCGTTACAGAACCATAATTTCTCTATTTACTTTTACTGTACTGTCGATTGCATTATTGTATTGTGACTAAGATGGGGGTTCTGTCCACCGTCCAATGTCAGTCCTCATCTGTAAAGAAAACAAACAAAAATAGAACAAAAAAATTACTTTTGCCCTCTTGCTGATGTCACTAGGGCATCCCTGGCTCCATTGCCTCAGTCCATTTCTTTAAGAGCAGTACTATATTCATGATTACATGGCCATGTGGATCTGATGGTCATGTGCTAAACTGCATGGTCTTTTCACAGAGAAAAGAATAGGTCATGGAACATGTGGAAGTGAACCTTGGTACTGTGTAGTAAGGTGAGCCAGGTTAACTTCAAGCAGCCTGCAGCAAACTACTCTGCACTGTGGGCCTTATTCATATGTGGTTGGAGGAGTCATCGCTGCTGCTTCCCTGGAATGCAGCAGGAGGCATCTGATATAATGTAAGTATACACCATCAGAACACCTGCGACAACATCGGTTGGCTGCGTGACCCATGGAATTCTCGAAAACTAGAGGCTGTTGCCACCCCCTTTCCCTGCCACCAAACAGCTACAGACTGTCACTCCAGTGACATCTGCAGCTGTAGTGCATCCAATGACGAAGGACCTGTATTAGACATGAACATCAATCCTTTGGGATTTGAATTAGAACCTATAACCTTTGTTTATCTTGTAATTCAATTGTGACTATGCTTACAAGCTAAAAATGCCTATCTCTATTTCAACAGAATTCTTATCTTGTTTTGCTATTCTCATTAATTTAGCTTGTTGGCATACGGCATAAAGTATTTAAATAATTACATTTCTAGCCTCCTAAAGCTTTGTGCTTCTAGGCTTTTTCCTTTGTTTGTATACTGTAGCTCTGGAAAATGAGGCTTACATAAATGACCCTTTGTGTAATTATTATATTAGTTTGAAAAACTGAGAAAACTACAAAACAAAGGGGAAAATGTCAGATTTATTAATCTAATAATACACTAAAAACCTAACTGGAAGGTTTTCACGTATGTGTAATACTATACTTTGTACCTACTGTTTGACATTGATGGTTGTTATGCACAGGGACAGAGCATAGCATAGCATAACTGGAGTCCAGATCATACTTGCTGATCTTTAGTCTTCTCTCTAGGAGAAGCTAAGAGGGGAGGTGCAAATAGCATGTGATGGGGCAGTGCAGGGCACTTCCCACCATTAGGTGACTCCCCCCTTGCAGTAAAATGCTGATAATCATGTGTCCAATGGGTCCATGGAGAAAGGGTGGGGCCAATAGGATACAATTCCAATAAAAATCAACTGCAGTAGATGAGACTGCACTCTGCATGTGGGTAATGGGTAATGCCCTATGGTTTATTGGCACATCTATTAAGGGTGCCGAGTGTGATGAGCAGGGTGTGCAATGCAAATGGGCCAATGAGTTCTGCATCGACTGGTGGCCATTTACTCAGTGATTTGCATGTGCACAGTAGAGAAGTCTCCGGGAACAAAGTGCGAGTCAGCATGGAGCCTAATCATGGGCCCTCTCCTCTTTTAAACTACCTCTTGGACTACCCCTGCTGTGGTGGTACGGAGTATTAGCCCTGGGCAAGCTCCACTTGCATTGAGGGTAGGGAAAGGTGAAAAATGCCACATTAAAGTCATTTGACCCTGGGGCTTGGGAGGTGATGGTAAAATAGAGCAAAAAGATACACTGGCCACAGTGGAGGGGATGGGGTTAAAAAACAGGGACATATTATATCAGGGGTGGGGACAGAAAACACTGTGTCTTTTAGCATGTAGGTGGTAGGGGATAATGTTCATGGGATCTATGACCACAAGGGGGGTATTGTCAATAAGGGGTGGTAATAAATTATTATAATTATATTTTAATAATAAGTTTTCAATTTAATTAAATTAAAAAATCACAGTTTTTGAGTAACATTTGTTAAAAACAATCATCAATTAAGTGGCTGAGCATCATTATTATAGCGCAGGCATATTTTGCTTCACCTTACAGAAAATATTTCAGTTATTCACATCATCCCCTGCCTTATAACATAGGCACACATACGCACTATCATTATTTATTTTGCAGATAACAAATTACCTACAGTACCAGAATGTTTTTAGAGTGTGACAGAAAACCAGAATACCCAGAGGACCATGCAACAGATCAAGGTCATAAAAACTCCAGACATATTGTGACTTGGTAGCGATTGATGTTGAGGACTTTGTAGATTAAGGTGGGAGGATATGGAGAGCAAGTGTAGGAATTTGCAGAGAGGTTTGTCAGATGTGAATGGAGACTGAGAAAATTATGGTTTTCTAGACAGTGAGGAACGTTTGAGGGGAGGCTCTCACTCTGCTAGAAGAAAGATGATAAGCTTTGTTTTTCACATTCCAATTGTAAAGAGGAGAAAGAGAAGACTACTGCTGTGGTGTTGTTTTTGAGATTAGTACTATAGCCTGATGTTGCAATGGTAATGATGATGAGGAGATAGCTGTAAAACAGCTAACAGAAGCAGAAAATGTATATTCAAGCCAGATTTCATATGTTTGCAAAATCTAATACCGATGTACAGGTAAATGGTTTTGAATACTTTCAACTGTGACATGCTTGCTCTGCCTACTCACAAACATAGGTAGACCTCAAGACCTGTGAGCTTTGCTAGTATGACAGGAATTTAAATAAATATCTAATAAATATCCCTGTAGATTCAGTTTTGTTTTCTCTGATATGTGGTGAAACATGTAATAACATAAATTATAATAACATACCCTACTCTTGTAAACATCTCCTATATATTAGCCCAGATCTGTGACTTTGTGACTCATTTGCTAACGCTGGGCGGAGTCACATTGCTGGGCGGAGTCAAGTCACAGATCTGCCCTAATATATAGGAGAGATATAGGAGAATACATAGGCGAATAGGCTATATAGATAGAGTTATTGATGATAAAAGTACCGCAGGATGTAATTATTGAGACCAGTACAGACAGCTGGATTGTGTACGGAGACATCAGCAGCTGCACCAGGTTAAGGCTCCGTCCACGTCCCGCCCTCCGACGCCAGCCATTGGACAGATGGCGGAAGCCTGCGCTGTCATTGGCCGCTGCGGCTAGCTGCTAGCAGTGCTAGGCTTCACTCCTGCTGGCTCTCACGCATGGCGCCGCTGCCGGACACTGGGATGCCACGCCGTCCCCTCATACTGCGCCCCTCCCGCTACCCGGACTCATCCCCCGTCCCCGCTGTATGGAGGGAGCTGGGGATGCTCTGGAGCACGCACACCAAACTGCTCCTCTGCCCCTGCGTGCTCCAGAGCGGTATCAGGCACAACCTCTGCCTACTCGCCCTGACCTACAGCAGCAAATACATACCCAGCCGCTATGTGTGGACACCGGAGCGGGGCCAGCAGCAGTAGCAGGCGGATGGAGCCTGAGGACAAGGGGGACACCCAGTGCATAGATCCAGAGGCTGGAGTGGCTGCAGAGCTGCATAACCCGTCACATTCTGGGTAACCCACCTCCCCACTATCTCAAACTGTATATGCACTACTGTATTCTGCCTATGTATAACAAATAAACTATACCTACCTCCATCCCATCCACAGCACACCCACACCCACCCCTACATCATCCGCAGTGCCTCTGAAACCCATCCACCATCCACCGCACCCCCGCCCCTCTCCCACCCACGTAACCCCAGCCCCTTACCGGCTTGCCATCCCACCGGACCCCCAACACCACCCGCAGCACACCCGCCCCTACCACACCCGCAACACCTCTCCGTAGCTTCTCCCTAACACACTGCATCGCACGGGTGCAAAGCAGATCTCTGCCATGGGTTTGAGTCAAGAATACATTTGCACGATACTCAGGTTACAGGGGCGCAGCCCCTTCCGACTGTGTGAAGAGCGCCCGTAGGGCGCAATGAATCACCTAGTAAATACAGATATACAGACACATATTATTCTTACTTTCCAACTATTACAAATGTTAGGTTATTACTGTTTTACATTTTTTTTTACTTCAGTCATATGTAATTTGTATTATATATCAATGTGTAAATATTGTAATAACAAAATCTTGATGCTTCCACAGAGTTGTATTTGAAATTAAAATTTACAGCTGTAGCATAGAACTATGTATCACATCACTGGACCCGCAATGCAGAGAACTGTAACAGAGATAACTATTTTATGGTGTGATAATGATGAATCCATTGTGTTGTCCATGCATGATTTCCCTTTATATTACAGCTAGCCTTATATTTCAATAACTTTAAAGGAAGTCATTAAAAGATAATTTGTATGCACTGCTACAGTTATTTAGAATTATAGTGTACTAAACTGTTATTACTGCAAGAGATGAATTGGTTTTAACAATTACATTTTATTTCCCAAGACTGTATATAGGCACAGAAAGAAAGAGAAAGTTGTCTTTAAACTTATTTTCAGCATAAACAGATATAAAGTGTAAAAAGCTATTTAACACTAAATAATTTTCAGCATGGTAATGAAAATGTACTAAAATCATATTGTTTGACATATTATAAAGATAACATTTTATATATGAATTATACTACTGTACATAACTGTAATGGGTCACAATTTTTTTTTTGTATACAGTAAATCAAATAATAACATATATTACTGCCTAAAATCAGGAAGGGATAATGCCAGAGTCATCTTAACAGCAGTGTAGGCCCTTGGGCAAAGCAATGCTTGTGGACCCCTGCCCATCCCGCAGCAGTAAAGGTGGGAGGTGCTATCAGCGGCAGCTTTGATGTCCCGCGGGCAGTAGGTGGGGTGCTGTCTTCCTCTCAGCATGTAGGACCTGGAGCAGCAATTTCTGATAATTACTCTTTAACAGCACAGATGGTGGGAGATGGGGGGTGGGGAGAACACTAAACTGTAAAGGGGCATTGGGCTGAATGAAGGGGCTCAGATGCATGACTTAGAGGGTGGTAGGGCAGAGTTTAATACCCAGGAGAGGGGTGGATAGTGGAGTTGGTTTAATATTCATCATTTTCAAGTGGGAGGGCAGCTTGCTTGACTGCAGATATCTCCAGTTCCCATAAATAGATTTCTTAGCTTTCAATTGGGTACAACACTAGAGCGTCCCACCTTTCAGGAGGTACTGGGGATTTGGGGATCAGTGTTCAGGAGCCAGAACAATCCACCGACGAATATATAAGACTGCATATAAGTCGTGTGGAGCTGGAGAAGGCACCAGCTGCTCGAGGGCTGATTTCTTGGGAAAGTATAGACAAGCTGCCACTATCCACCAAAAGGGAAGAGTCCCAGCTTTTGGAGTATACCCTGAGAGAAACTCTAAAGTCATACTAAACCATAGATATCTAGCTGGGAAGAGCAATTAACAGTCTCGGATGGGAACCACTGCTTAGAAGTCAGATATCTCAGGTTCTCTAGGGCCAATTTTCAAAACTTTGGTACAGCCAAAAAGAGGGGACCATCAGCTATCAGCCTAGGGCCCATAGACTACTGGGGCCCTTTGGCAAGTGCCCACTGAGCCCATACAAAAAGATGGCCCTGGATAATGCGGATTTACATTCAGAAAATAAGGGGAGCTACCAAAAATAACATATAAATTAATTATATTTTAAAGAAAAAACAATAATAAAGGTGTTTTGTATTTGGTAATGCTATCATAACACTCTCTGTTACTATAGTTTAATATGGCACTTGCAACTTAATTGGTAAATAAGCGTCTTACATGAAATAAAATAATATTTAATTAGCTTATTGGTAGCTATGTAACAAATTATTTAAACTAAATAGGTCTGCCCGTTAAGTACATGGATACTGTATGTTCACACCAATGCAGTCTTCAGTATATCTTGCTCTTGTACCTCGTTAAAACTGGAGAGGAAGAACCTAGGCTAAGTTAAGTAATGCAAGCCAAGTAAAGAAGCATGTTAGGAGGCATGTCTGTTGCACATTCTAGAAGGCTGGTGCAAATATATGGTGGTGATGATGACTTGGAATGAGCAAGATGCATGTCAAAAATTATTTAATTATTTATTTATTATTAGTTTAAATATCATATATATAAAACCCACTGCTTATACAGAAAATATTGGTCCATTCACATTGGACCCTGCCCCAGTGGATCTATGCATATATTGTTGGCAAAGTGTTGCGTTGTCGGGTATGGATGTTAGTCCACACAACGGCACTTAACCAGGATGATTGGTTTATTCAGATAACAGAGATAACAGCTTGTAGTATATAGAAGATGTTCTGCAGCAGCAGGAACTCACAGTATACATGTGAAGCAGTACAGCAGTAACAAAGTGTCTTAGTACACACAGGATCTGGCTGTATACACACAGGGTGTGGCTGGGGGTTAGACAAGGTCACACACACAGGAGAGTAGAAGCTGCACGTCAGTGCAGTTTGTCTCTCCAGGAAGAACTTTCTCAGACTGTGCACTAAGCACCTCCTCTTGCACTGAGCTAATACTAGGAGGGAAAACACAGAATGATCCACTGTCTTACATATATACACTATAGAGTTAATTTTTGTTCAGGAGCCAATAACCATACAGTATGGTTTTTGATGTTGAGAGGAAGACGGCGCAAAACCCACACTGAGTGCTGTGAAGTAGTAATGCTAACCAATACATCAACTGGGCTGCCCAGTGCAGAGACAGACACATTTCAAGATGTCTACAGCTCTGAATAATGGTGTAAATACACATTTTTTCTGTGTGCTTTAATAATGGACAATTTTGCAGACAACTCTGCATATGACCCAAAAGGCAATATGTAATAGGCTCTGGGCTCTTGACAACTTTTCTGTGTCTTGGGCTCAAAGTTGTCAGATGCAATACAGTAGCTAACAATTTTGAGCCTTCCTTATGAAATCCAAGCCAGTATTCCGCAAACTGTGATGATTTCTAACCAGTGAAAATTGCCCCAATAGTTTATATTTGTTAAAGCATAAAACTGAAAATTCTGCGTCTTCAGCCATGTATAAGCAGTGGTTGGTGCTTACATTAGCTGAGGGTACAGGAAGGATAGATGAAAGGCATTTGGAGTGACAATTGTTTGGAATGGAGATTGTTATTGGTGAAGGTTTTGCATTGATTGTTGAAAGTTTTGTATATGTTGTTTACTGTTCTGTATTTTTTCTGTGTTTCCTTTTTGCAGTCTTGTCTTTTCATTTTAAGTCTACAGTGTGTTATTTGTGTGTGAGAGGTCTGTGTTTCTGTTTGTCTTGTTTTTAAGTTTTAATTGTTCTTTGACTTGTCTGGAGGAGGAGTAAGATGACGCAGCACACCAAGCAGCTATGCAGGAGTTGGAGAGGAGGGTGAGGAGGGCAAGGAGGCAGGAAGCCCAAGGGGAAACCAAACATGGCCATAATACCTCCTTTGCTTTAACTCTAATGAAAACTGTGCCCTGGTGTCTGCATTGTGACCTGTCAATGAGCTCGTTGGCAGCAAAAACCTCCCTGAAGAAGCATCTATGGCAAGAGATGTGTGTAGGAGATACATCCAGGTCAGTGGACTATTGGCACAAAAGATTCTCTGACACAAAAAAATATATGCCATATACTGTACATGTTATATTAATGTTGCTGTACTCATTTCTACCAGTATTCCTTATGCATTTGATACATCTCCCTTTTGTTTTACATTAACATTCAGTTTATTTGCGGCTTTGATGGCATTATCACTAATGATATAAACTACAGAGTCCGAGTTCGTGGCTATGCGGGCTGAAGGCCAAACTCGGACATTTTTTTAAAGGAGCAATCATTTACAAGGTTAACCATGCATTGTAAATGATTGCCACTTTAAAAAACGTCCGAGTTCCAATGGCATCTTGCACGGCCGCCGAACTTGGACTTCATTACATCCTGCCCATTGTATCATTTTACATCCATTAAAACTTGGTTTTCTTAAAACTGAACCCACACGGATTTCAGCTTTCTGGGGGATTCAAGTCCCGACTCGGTTATTCCTGCCTGGCTTGGATCCAGAAAATTAGGCAAAATGTAATCTTCTCAGAGTCAGATCTCAAGTGTTTTGTATTCGATAAAAGTCCCACCCATGCTGATTCTGGGCCAGATATACTAAGCCTTGAAAAGTGATCAAGTTCACAATGATAAAGTACCAACCAATCAGCTCCTAAATGTAATTTTTTAAATCCAGTCTGTGACATGGCAGTTAGGAGGTGATTGGCTGGCACTTTATCACCATGACATTTATCAGTTTACAAGGCTTAGTACATCTCCCCTGAGATGATCTGACGGAGAGGGTGTGGGCAGGGTTAGCATTGCAGCACTGGCAGCTAAAAAGATAATAACAAACTAAAGCACTGACTAATGTTGGATGGCACAGTGTACCTAAAGCAGTAAAGACAGGGGCACTGTGTCATTAAATACACCACACGTAGTAGCAAGGAAAGGCTCAGGCCTTGACCTTTATTCGTGAGTGATGGTTCTAGAACTGCTGATAGTAAGGCATCTCTTCTGTAACCTCACATGATGATGCAGCACATTCTCACTCAGAGTCTAGAAGAGGTGTCAAATGTAAAACAGGCAAATTAGTGCCAAAAAAAGGGCACTAAAGCTGAAATACAAAAACTGTGTTCAGAAATACCTGAGGATAGTCTAGCGGTGTGCACATTAGCTATGTATGCATCTCATATTTCTGTCATTGTACTCATAGAGAAGCTTCCTTCCACCATTCTGCCCCCTCTGCAAATTGGGTACGAACAGTGCAAGTAAAGATGGTGATAACATAATAGAAACTGAGGATGGTAGTGTGGAAGTGCAACAGGATGAGGGGATATCTGTGTCCTATCTGACACTAATGAGGATGTTGATAATGAGAATGCTGTCTGTGTAATTCAGCCACAAGTGGCAGCAGTTCTTGCCAGCGCCGGCGACAGGGGGGGTCAAAGGGGACACCAGTACCGGGCCCCAAGGTTCAGAGGGGCCCCAAGGATATGTCACTTAGTGCCCAGCAGGGATGTAAGCCATCTTGTCCAAATAGGGCAGCGAGCTGTAGGCAGTGTGGGCTCAGCCTCAGAGTGACAGGAGTCTCTCACACACAGTGACTGTTCGTTTTGCATGTGTGCCCACACTTCCAGGTCCACCTCTGTTGCAGGCAATTAAGGAACATGGCAGCAGCTTAGCTGGCCAGGATTCCCAGGCCCTGCGCCGGCTTCTTTTTGTGGGGTATGAGGGCCACATGGTACCTGTTGTATGGTGTTCAGGTCTGGATACTGGGGAGTGCAGTGCAGGTGAGTCTATCAATGGGGTAAGAGTGAATTTTTGAGGGGTTACAGGGTTTTGGTATGGGGTGGGGGAACTGGGAAAGTTGCATGGAGTCATTGAGGAGAGACAGACTGTGGAGTGTGTGGGGGAGGAAGGAGAGATATACACACACACACACACACACACACACACACACATATATATATATATATATATATATATACATATGTACAGGGGCGGATTGGGAACAAAAAGCGGCCCTGGAAAATAATTGTACTAGTGGCCCCACTTGGGCATTACCAGAGGTGTAAGGTCTAGCCATGGGCCATGGCAGCAGCTCCCTCCCCCCGAGACTTTCCAGATAGTGGGGATGTCCAGCATCAAGGGGAATTTAAAAGGAAATAAAATTAAATATTATGAGCACATTAGATGATACACCTTTAGAATTTAGGAAACTATATAATTCTTTAGAAAGATATATTTTCTTGCTTATTACACCAACTGTATCCCAATCCCAATCACTATTCACTCAATCTTATATGTCAGCCAAGCAGGCAGACAGAGCATACACTAGATCATCTGCAATCACAGGCTAAGTGGCAAAGTCATTTTCATATATGCAAATTGTTTGGCATCTTATTCATTATGTCTATAAATAGGACCACATGTCCTCAAAAAAAAACAGGCCCCACGGGTGCGTCGGCCCACCGGGAATCTTCCCTGTAGACCCTGTGGCCAATCCGCCTCTGCATATGTATAGATACAATATATATATGTTTATTTATATTTATTATTTATTTATTTATTAACAGTTTCTTACATAGCCCAGCACATTCCGCTGTACTTTAAAAAAAAAAAAAATATATATATATATACCAGGTTATCTTCAAGACCCTAGTGAGGGTCTCAAATAGAGGGCACTCACCAATCAGTTTCCATAGATAAAAAATTTATTTAGACCATTGAAGTCATCACATACGTGTCGACGTTTCGGCTTCGCAAAGCCTTTCTCAAGACCACCACAGTAGACATCTGTTCAGCACGCCAGAGAGCAGCATGCTGCTCTCTGGCGTGAGGGTGATCTATCTTGTAATAGCGCTGTGATATCCAGCCAGTAGATATATAGGTATATGCATTTATAGTGATCCTTAATTAGTAGTGGGATTATGTTCCTGGGTAAGATATGTATGTTTTATGTTATGTTTATTGTCCATGTGTTTTCTTTATAGCGTCTGTATCATGTGTTGTTTTTTGTTTAGGTCCCTGACAGGCTTATGCAGCAGACCCCGGGGGAACCAGTTCCGGAGCTGCATTATCAGACACGTCCCGTTCTACAGACCGTGGGGCAGGTGACGCGCAAGCTCAGCGTTGCCTGGCAACATGAGGCCTGAGAGCGGAAGCGGAAGTGAGAGCAGCGGTGGAGAACGGGAACCAGGGGGACGGCGGCTGTGCTTGGCGGGACCTGTACAGGTATTTAAATGTGTGTATTGTTCATTGTGTTTTATCTTGTATGGTACTGAGGACGGAGCAGAAGCTCTGAAACGTGCGTCTACCTAAAATACAAGCTGTTTACTGCATTTGATTATTGTCTCCAGTGCCGTGAGTTGAGAAGGGGTGTATGCTGTTTTTTCACTGGCACGGGACGCATTGCTGTTTAAATATTTTGAGTGCCGGCTGCTATGGACCAATATATATATATATATATATATATATATTTATTGTATGGCCGGCACTCCCTGGAGTTTTATATTATACACACACATATATATATATATATATATATATATATATATATGGCACTCATAGACTTTATAACCCACTAGTCACCGGCGTGGACAAATCGTCATGAAGCCAGTGATAGATTCCAACGTTTCATGTCTTTTATGATATTTTGTCAAGGATACAACCAGAATACATAGGAATACAAACTTTTATAGTAACTCACCCCAGTGTAACGCGCTGCCGTCCCGCTCTCTGCTGTGGCGTGATGACGTCATTCTCATGCGCGTTAGCGCTGACGTCCCGGCTCCTAGCAACGAGGTGCGCGGCTGCCGTGCTCCCATCACCCTGGAAACACTGATAAACAAAATGTAAAAACAAAACATGTCAGGATAGCTGCAGAGAACAAAAACAAACCCATCAAAGACAGCTGTAACGATGTCTACTGGACACATATAACTGCAATTAAATATGCCAACATCCATCTATATGGCTAATACGTTACATGTAACAATTTAACGAACATTGATCATTTAGACCCAAAGGATGCAGGGTCTGCAATTTATGTATCCACATCGCTTCCTTCTGGAGCAAGAGGCGCCCCCGGTCCCCCCCTCTGCTATCTAATGGCACATGGTCTATCATCTTGTATCTTAGACTAGCTAAATTGTGTCTGAGATTCTTAAAATGTCTGGCAACAGGTTGCTCTTGGTCGGTCCCTTCCAAAGCATGGCGAATTGAGGTTCTATGCATGGCCATGCGCTCCTTAAATTGCCTAATAGTTTTTCCAATATACAATAGCCCGCAAGGGCACTTGATGTAGTAAACAACATATTTTGATGAGCATGTCAACTAGTGATGAGCGGGTTTGGTTTCTCAGAAACCGAACCCCCCAAACTTCACGCTTTTTACACGGGTCCGAGGCAGACTCGGATCTTCCCGCCTTGCTTGGCTAACCCGAGCGCGCCCGAACGTCATCATCCCGCTGTCGGATTCTCGCGAGGCTCGTATTCTATCGCGAGACTCGGATTCTATATAAGGAGCCGCGCGTCGCCGCCATTTTCACACGTGCATTGAGATTGATAGGGAGAGGACGTGGCTGGCGTCCTCTCCGTTTAGATAGAGAGTGAGACACTTGATTTACTGGAGCATTAGGAGTACTCAGAGAGTGCAGAGTTTTGCTGATAGTTATACTAGTGACCACCAGTTTTATTTATTATTTAATATAATCCGTTCTCTGCCTGAAAAAAAACGATACACAGTCACATACCATATCTGTGCTCAGCCTCAGTGTGCTGCATGATAATATCATCTATGTATATCTGACTGTGCTGAGTAGTGCTCACTGCTCACACAGCTTAATTGTGGGGGAGACTGGGGAGCAGTTATAGCAGGAGTACATATTTAACAGTGCACACTTTTGCTGCCAGAGTGCCAGTGTGACTGACCAGCAGTGACCACCAGTATATTGTCTGCCTGAAAAAGTTAAACACTCGTGTGGTGTTTTTTTTTTTTATTCTATAAACGCATTCTGCTGACAGTGTCCAGCAGGTCTGTCATTCATTATATTTCTATCTTCTTCATACTAGTAGTTTAGGAGTCTGCAGTGCTGACAGTGTCCAGCAGGTCCGTCATTATACAATATATACCTGTCCTGCAGTAGTGATATATATATATTTTTTATATCATTATCATCCAGTCTATACTAGCAGACGCAGTACGGTAGTCCACGGCTGTAGCTACCTCTGTGTCGGCACTGGCAGTCGCTCGTCCATAATTGTATACCTACCTGTGGTGGTTTTTTTTTTTTCTATCTTCTTCATACTAGTAGTTTAGGAGTCTGCAGTGCTGACAGTGTCCAGCAGGTCCGTCATTATACAATATATACCTGTCCTGCAGTAGTGATATATATATATTTTTTATATCATTATCATCCAGTCTATACTAGCAGACGCAGTACGGTAGTCCACGGCTGTAGCTACCTCTGTGTCGGCACTGGCAGTCGCTCGTCCATAATTGTATACCTACCTGTGGTGGTTTTTTTTTTTTCTATCTTCTTCATACTAGTAGTTTAGGAGTCTGCAGTGCTGACAGTGTCCAGCAGGTCCGTCATTATACAATATATACCTGTCCTGCAGTAGTGATATATATATATTTTTTATATCATTATCATCCAGTCTATACTAGCAGACGCAGTACGGTAGTCCATGGCTGTAGCTACCTCTGTGACGGCACTGGCAGTCGCTCGTCCATAATTGTATACCTACCTGTGGTGGGTTTTTTTTTCTATCTTCTTCATACTAGTAGTTTAGGAGTCTGCAGTGCTGACAGTGTCCAGCAGGTCCATCATTATACAATATATACCTGACCTGCAGTAGTGATATATATATATTTTTTATATCATTATCATCCAGTCTATACTAGCAGACGCAGTACGGTAGTCCACGGCTGTAGCTACCTCTGTGTCGGCAGTCGCTCGTCATCCATAAGTATACTAGTATCCATCCATCTCCATTGTTTACCTGAGGTGCCTTTTAGTTGTGCCTATTAAAATATGGAGAACAAAAATGTTGAGGTTCCAAAAATAGGGAAAGATCAAGATCCACTTCCACCTCGTGCTGAAGCTGCTGCCACTAGTCATGGCCGAGACGATGAAATGCCATCAACGTCGTCTGCCAAGGCCGATGCCCAATGTCATAGTACAGAGCATGTAAAATCCAAAACACCAAATATCAGTAAAAAAAGGACTCAAAAATCTAAAATAAAATCGTCGGAGGAGAAGCGTAAACTTGCCAATATGCCATTTACCACACGGAGTGGCAAGGAACGGCTGAGGCCCTGGCCTATGTTCATGGCTAGTGGTTCAGCTTCACATGAGGATGGAAGCACTCAGCCTCTCGCTAGAAAAATTAAAAGACTTAAGCTGGCAAAAGCATAGCAAAGAACTGTGCGTTCTTCGAAATCACAAATCCACAAGGAGAGTCCAATTGTGTCGGTTGCGATGCCTGACCTTCCCAACACTGGACGTGAAGAGCATGCGCCTTCCATCATTTGCACGCCCCCTGCAAGTGCTGGAAGGAGCACCCGCAGTCCAGTTCCTGATAGTCAGATTGAAGATGTCAGTGTTGAAGTACACCAGGATGAGGAGGATATGGGTGTTGCTGGCGCTGGGGAGGAAATTGACCAGGAGGATTCTGATGGTGAGGTGGTTTGTTTAAGTCAGGCACCCGGGGAGACACCTGTTGTCCGTGGGAGGAATATGGCCATTGACATGCCTGGTGAAAATACCTAAAAAATCAGCTCTTCAGTGTGGAAGTATTTCAACAGAAATGCGGACAACATTTGTCAAGCCGTGTGTTGCCTTTGTCAAGCTGTAATAAGTAGGGGTAAGGACGTTAACCACCTCGGAACATCCTCCCTTATACGTCACCTGCAGCGCATTCATCATAAGTCAGTGACAAGTTCAAAAACTTTGGGCGACAGCGGAAGCAGTCCACTGACCAGTAAATCCCTTCCTCTTGTAACCAAGCTCACGCAAACCACCCCACCAACTCCCTCAGTGTCAATTTCCTCCTTCCCCAGGAATGCCAATAGTCCTGCAGGCCATGTCACTGGCAATTCTGACGAGTCCTCTCCTGCCTGGGATTCCTCCGATGCATCCTTGCGTGTAACGCCTACTGCTGCTGGCGCTGCTGTTGTTGCTGCTGGGAGTCGATGGTCATCCCAGAGGGGAAGTCGTAAGACCACTTTTACTACTTCCACCAAGCAATTGACTGTCCAACAGTCCTTTGCGAGGAAGATGAAATATCACAGCAGTCATCCTGCTGCAAAGCGGATAACTGAGGCCTTGGAATCCTGGGCGGTGAGAAACGGGGTTCCGGTATCCATCATTACTGCAGAGCCAACTAGAGACTTGTTGGAGGTACTGTGTCCCCGGTACCAAATACCATCTAGGTTCCATTTCTCTAGGCAGGCGATACCGAAAATGTACACAGACCTCAGAAAAAGACTCACCAGTGTCCTAAAAAATGCAGTTGTACCCAATGTCCACTTAACCACGGACATGTGGACAAGTGGAGCAGGGCAGACTCAGGACTATATGACTGTGACAGCCCACTGGGTAGATGTATTGACTCCCGCCGCAAGAACAGCAGCGGCGGCACCAGTAGCAGCATCTCGCAAACGCCAACTCTTTCCTAGGCAGGCTACGCTTTGTATCACCGCTTTCCAGAATACGCACACAGCTGAAAACCTCTTACGGCAACTGAGGAAGATCATCGCAGAATGGCTTACTCCAATTGGACTCTCCTGTGGATTTGTGGCATCGGACAACGCCAGCAATATTGTGTGTGCATTAAATCTGGGCAAATTCCAGCACGTCCCATGTTTTGCACATACCTTGAATTTGGTGGTGCAGAATTATTTAAAAAACGAGAGGGGCGTGCAAGAGATGCTGTCGGTGGCCAGAAGAATTGCGGCACACTTTCGGCGTACAGGCACCACGTACAGAAGACTGGAGCACCACCAAAAATGCCTGAACCTGCCCTGCCATCATCTGAAGCAAGAAGTGGTAACGAGGTGGAATTCAACCCTCTATATGCTTCAGAGGTTGGAGGAGCAGCAAAAGGCCATTCAAGCCTATACAACTGAGCACGATATAGGAGGTGGAATGCACCTGTCTCAAGTGCAGTGGAGAATGATTTCAACGTTGTGCAAGGTTCTGCAACCTTTTGAACTTGCCACACGTGAAGTCAGTTCAGACACTGCCAGCCTGAGTCAGGTCATTCCCCTCATCAGGCTTTTGCAGAAGAAGCTGGAGACATTGAAGGAGGAGCTAACACAGAGCGATTCCGCTAGGCATGTGGGACTTGTGGATGGAGCCCTTAATTCGCTTAACAAGGATTCATGGGTGGTCAATCTGTTGAAATCAGAGCACTACATTTTGGCCACCGTGCTCGATCCTAGATTTAAAACCTACCTTGGATCTCTCTTTCCGGCAGACACAAGTCTGCTGGGGTTCAAAGAACTGCTGGTGAGAAAATTGTCAAGTCAAGCGGAACGCGACCTGTCAACATCTCCTCCTTCACATTCTCCCGCAACTGGGGGTGCTAGGAAAAGGCTCAGAATTCCGAGCCCACCCGCTGGCGGTGATGCAGGGCAGTCTGGAGCGACTGCTGATGCTGACATCTGGTCCGGACTGAAGGACCTGACAACGATTACGGACATGTCGTCTACTGTCACTGCATATGATTCTCTCCCCATTGAAAGAATGGTGGATGATTATATGAGTGACCGCATCCAAGTAGGCACGTCAGACAGTCCGTACTTATACTGGCAGGAAAAAGAGGCAATTTGGAGGCCCTTGCACAAACTGGCTTTATTCTACCTAAGTTGCCCTCCCACAAGTGTGTACTCCGAAAGAGTGTTTAGTGCCGCCGCTTACCTTGTCAGCAATCGGCGTACGAGGTTACTTCCAGAAAATGTGGAGAAGATGATGTTCATTAAAATGAATTATAATCAATTCCTCCGTGGAGACATTCACCAGCAGCAATTGCCTCCACAAAGTACACAGGGAGCTGAGTTGGTGGATTCCAGTGGGGACGAATTGATAATCTGTGAGGAGGGGGATGTACACGGTGATATATCGGAGGATGATGATGAGGTGTTTGTAGAGCCAGTTTGTGCAAGGAGAGATTAATTGCTTCTTTTTTGGTGGGGGTCCAAACCAACCCGTCATTTCAGTCACAGTCGTGTGGCAGACCCTGTCACTGAAATGATGGGTTGGTTAAAGTGTGCATGTCCTGTTTATACAACATAAGGGTGGGTGGGAGGGCCCAAGGACAATTCCATCTTGCACCTCTTTTTTCTTTCATTTTTCTTTGCGTCATGTGCTGTTTGGGGAGTAGTTTTTGGAAGGGCCATCCTGCGTGACACTGCAGTGCCACTCCTAGATGGGCCAGGTGTTTGTGTCGGCCACGTGGGTCGCTTATCTTAGTCACACAGCTACCTCATTGCGCCTCTTTTTTTCTTTGCGTCATGTGCTGTTTGGGGGGTGTTTTTTGGAAGGGCCATCCTGCGTGACACTGCAGTGCCACTCCTAGATGGGCCAGGTGTTTGTGTCGGCCACTAGGGTCGCTTAGCTTACTCACACAGCTACCTCATTGCGCCTCTTTTTTTTCTTCTTTGCGTCATGTGCTGTTTGGGGGTGTTTTTTGGAAGGGCCATCCTGCGTGACACTGCAGTGCCACTCCTAGATGGGCCAGGTGTTTGTGTCGGCCACTTGGGTCGCTGACCTTAGTCATCCAGCGACCTCGGTGCAAATTTTAGGACTAAAAATAATATTGTGAGGTGTGAGGTGTTCAGAATAGACTGAAAATGAGTGGAAATTATGGTTATTGAGGTTAATAATACTTTGGGATCAAAATGACCCCCAAATTCTATGATTTAAGCTGTTTTTTAGGGTTTTTTGAAAAAAACACCCGAATCCAAAACACACCCGAATCCGACAAAAAAAATTCGGTGAGGTTTTGCCAAAACGCGTTCGAACCCAAAACACAGCCGCGGAACCGAACCCAAAACCAAAACACAAAACCCGAAAAATTTCCGGTGCACATCTCTAGTATTTATGAGACAAAACAAATACACATTTCCTTATGTTTCTCTTTCTTAAAATCACAGTAAAAATAACCCCCACTTTTTTGGTAATTTGATTTACAAAATGTTTGGCATGTTAAAATAAGTAAAACATCTAATGGTATTTTTTGAATATGCAAAGTCTGAAAAGTAAGAAGGTATAATTTGCGTGTATATTGCATAAAAAAATCATTGGTATTGATGTTGGAATGTGATGAGTGCTAACGCCAGAAAAATGACCTCAGCACAAGTATGAAATATAACGGTTTACACATAGCCCAGGTTATAGAAGAAGAGATAGAACACATTGCATTTACTAAATCACAAGAATAAAACCAAGGCCCAGTTTATTATAATGCAGGTTGCTTTCAGTCTTATGTTAGGGTCTTGCCCTACCCTTATTAGTCCACTTGTTGGAAGTGAAAGGACTGTCCTTTATAAAGCGATATGCATTTAGAATGCATTGATTTAGATTGGTCTGCATGTTTTTAGTTTTCCGGTGCTCATCACTAATGTCAACGGGTATCTGATATTGAACTTTTTGCCAGACCTAGGATGAAAGAAAGTGTCCCAGTGTCCAGATAGCTGCAGGTAGTACACCCTAAGCAACGATGATTGCCCGTTTTTTTTGTTAGAAAATGTCCCGGAGGTTTTGGTTTTAATTTAGCGACATCATTGTGAACCACATAATTTTTTATGTTTTTACCTCTACGCTGCCCGATCATAAGGTGCTTGTTGTAAAGAGCAGGTAACTCCTGTTCTTTGTTAACTAGAGGCCAGAGACGCTTAGCCGCTGCATTGATGTTACTGCTGGCTGTAGAGAAATCAGTGACCCAAATGATGGAGTCTTGAAGTTTAGAGGATCCTTGAGATTCCAGAGCCTTGGCTCTCGGGGTAGACAATACCTTCAGCATTATTTGCTTTAACGATCTAGGATTGTATCCTCTGGCTATAAACTTGTTCATCATTAAGTTGAGTTGTATTTTTAGATCTTGTATGTCACTGCAAATTCTCAACGCTCTCATGAATTGCGAAAATGGAAGTCCTTGTTTGAGGGACCTAGGGTGATGGCTCTCGGCTCTCAGAAGGGTGTTACGATCAATTTGTTTGTGATACACAGTGGTATGAAACATGCCATTATGAATAGAGAACGAAACATCCAAAAAATGTATATTGCTGTTACTAATGTTGTATGTGAACTTAATGCAATCGTCTAGCTGATTGATGGACCCGATCATAGAGATGAACAGCTCCTTACTTCCAGTCCAAAGGACAAAGATATCATCTATGTAACGATGGTAGCTGTGGATGTACTGTGAAAAATTCTGATCAACAGAAAATAGATCTTGTTCCAATGCGAACATGAACGCATTCGCGTAGCTGGGTGCCACGCAAGATCCCATCGCACAGGCCAGTCTTTGGATAAAGAATTTTCCATCATACTGAAAATAGTTTCTTGTCAACGTTAATTCGAGAAGATTCATAAAAAAATCTAAATCCGGACCTTGATAGTGTGGATTGTTCGTAAGTAGTCGCCTGGTCGCCGTCAAACCTCTGTTGTGCGGGATGCTTGTATACAGGCTAACTACATCTATAGTGGCCATCCACCAATGTGTTTCAACCATAGAAATCTCCAATGGGCCAAAGGGCCTTAGAGGCTCTGCGGACTATAGGACTGGCCGTTGTACAGGAATATCTTACCTTGGGCCTGTGATTATACAACGGCCAGTCCTATAGTCCGCAGAGCCTCTAAGGCCATTTGGCCCATTGTAGCCTCTGACCCTGATTTACCAGTGCTTAAGGATACCAGGCCCATAGTAGCATTTAGGCGTGGCAGCAATTTAAGAGACCGCTTAGTGAAATCGGATATTACGGGGATGGGTGGTACTGTTATTCCAAATGTACATTACAAAGCACCGGAGTGTTATAGATGCCCTAAATGTGCAACATGTCGATACATGGTGGTATGCAAAGAGTTTAAGCATCCACACATTGATAAAATGTATACCATTAGACATGTTATTACGTGCAGCACTTCTTTTGTTGTTTACGTTGTGGTCTGTCCGTGCGGTCTTTTTTACGTCGGCCAGACTACACGTAAACTGAGGGAAAGGATGGTGGCTCACAGATCTGCCATCAAGTTAACTCTGGAGGGCAAAACCATCGACCAACCGGTAGCACGCCACTTTAAGTTGGCAAAGCATACTCTTGATGATCTTAAGTACTTTGGAATTGATCATGTACCCCTGACACTTAGAGGAGGAGATAGAGCAAAGGCACTGTTGGAAAGGGAGTCTAGATGGATAATGCGGTTAAACACTTTTTCTCCATGTGGTCTAAACGATAAGATCAACTGGAATGTGTTATAGTATACTTTTCAAAGTTTGTTTCATTTAATAAACTATTTGTTTAAACATTTTAGGGCATTGTAGTATTGATAGTGACTGTACTTTAGGGTCATTATTTAGGCTACTAGTGTGCTATCCTGGGTTGATGCATTGGAGAGCTATGTCGATATCCCCCACATAGGCACCTTCGGTTAGTGTATATATTCCCTGGTGCTGCTTTTGTATTGTGTATTTGGTTATATTATTGTCCATGTTATGTTTATGTTTATATATGTTTTGTTATTTCACAGCTACAGCCTGTTTCGGTCAGCTGGCATGGAGGGTTCCCTGCAGATGGCTCCAGATCCAATCCCTTGTAGTTCCGGGCGGCGGGGCCGCTGACAGGCACGCTGTGCATGACTATGGCAACGGTGACGTCAGAGGAAAGGGGGAAGTGTGAGGTGATGGCCGGAAGAGAGGACCCAGTGTGCGGCGGCGAGGACGGCGTGGCTTTGTACAGGTATTTAAATGTTTGTGTGTGTTATGTCATTTGATTGTGTTTGGTACTGAGGACGGAGTGTAAGCTCCGAAACGTCTACCTTTAATACAAATTTCGTCAGTTGCTGAAAGTCTCCAGTGCCGTTCTTTAAGGAATTTTATGCTTGATTATATTCTGGCACGGAGAGGAGTTGCACCATTCATAGAGGAGTGCCAGCTGCCATGGACTGTATGTATATATATATATATATATATATATATATTATATATATATATATACTATATATATATTTACATATATATATGTGTGTGTGTGTGTGTGTGTGTGTGTGTGTGTGTGTGTGTGTGTGTGTGTGTGTGTGTGTGTGTATATAGATATTTATTGTATTGTTATATTATTGTATGGCCGGCACTCCCTGATGTAAAATATAAAACTCCGGTGCCCTCCAGCAGTAGCAACAGTCCAACAGAAAAGAGGTGGCACTCTGAGATTTAAAATCACTTGAATAGTATTAAACACACATATGGACAGACAACGTTTCTGGGTCCACTCGCGCCCCATTGTCATCTCATCTCATGTAGGTCTATCTACAATAGTTTAACGAACCTAGCATAGACTGGGTCACTCCAGTCTCCACCCCTGTGCCTTGCTCCTCCCCCTCTGGAAACCGCCTCCTGGAAATCCTGCGTTTGCCCCTGGCCACAGTAGCATTGGCCAGTGTCACAAAATATCAGTAATGTCAATATATGGCATGTAGGGGCACTGATGCTCTTTTTCTCCTTGGGCACCACAAGTCAACTAATGGCTCTGTCTGCACCAAACTGTTCTGATCCCTTAGGATGCTTTGGGCATCTTTATAGGTTGCAGGGTGGTTTCCTGGTACCTGAAAGCAAAATGCAGGTGTCATGGGGCAGAGACAACATCACCCCCCGGCCTTGCTTTCTGGACAGCTTGCCCACTCCTAGTTATGGACCTGATTTATTCAAATTTTGTTAGAACATGCAGCAGAGCGGTGAGTGACAGGTAGCCACCCTACACCCCCACCACCACTGCAGAACAGTGGGACTATCCCATGAAAATCGGGACAGTTAGGAAGTATGGTAGCAAGACACATCTGTAATAAAGGTATGGCCTTGCTTTCTGGACAGCTTGCCCACTCCTAGTTATGGACCTGATTTACTCAAATTTTGTTAGAACACCAGCACATTATGCAATGACATTGGGCCTGATTCTTGTTTGTAAGTAAGTAATAACAATTAGTTATACAAATAAATTTAAGAGCAAGCAACTGAGCAAAACCATGTTGCACTGCAGGTGGGGCAGATGTAACATGTACAAAGAGATTTAGATTTTGGTTGGGTGTGTTCAAACTGGAATCTAAATTACAGTATAAAAATAAAGTTATCTAACATTTGTGGGTTACATGCAAAAGCAGCCAGTTTTTGACCTGCACAGAGAAAATATAAATACATATGCTCCCCTTGGATGGCAATATGGTTTGTTCCAGACACAAAGTTACAGTACTTGCTTTTTTGCAGTACTTACAGTACATATATGAATCAGGTCCATCATCTGCAAGTGTGTAGCCAGCTTTGAGTGTCTGTAAAAGTTCACGTAAAACAAAATGTGTAAAATAGTATACTATCAAATTGATGTCTAAAATATGAAACTGTCTACAATAAAACATACTTTATCAATATTATACAACAGTCTCACAATTTAGAGAAGGGAGAGGTTGCTAATTTTAGTTTTGCTGTGAAACTGCACTAAAGTGATAAAAACATCCTGATAAATAGTTATATTGAATGATGTATAATTAAAAATTCAATTACACTGCTTCAAATTAATCTCTTCAAAGATGACTGTGTATGAATTGGTAATGACAAAATAATTCTGCAGTAATTATAGGATACAATTACAATAAAAAAATGTTCTAAACACCACTGACTGCAGCTGGTAGATTATTCTTTATAATTGTAAAAAATCTACTGTAAGTGTGCATTTGATATGTGTGTTCCCTTACACATGGCCAATTGTATGTGTTAACTTTAATCACCATTTAGCTTGTATTGCATCAAAAATCTAATTATTTAATTATAATGTCATTGAATATACATTTTGTTTTCTCAGTGATTTGGGAAAATAATTCTAAATGTAGATGCCAGGAAATGTAAATTTGTAAAGACATTTGTAAATTGTAAAACTAAAAACATGCAGACCAATCTAAATCAATGCATTCTAAATGCATATCGCTTTATAAAGGACAGTCCTTTCACTTCCAACAAGTGGACTAATAAGGGTAGGGCAAGACCCTAACATAAGACTGAAAGCAACCTGCATTATAATAAACTGGGCCTTGGTTTTATTCTTGTGATTTAGTAAATGCAATGTGTTCTATCTCTTCTTCTATAACCTGGGCTATGTGTAAACCGTTATATTTCATACTTGTGCTGAGGTCATTTTTCTGGCGTTAGCACTCATCACATTCCAACATCAATACCAATGATTTTTTTATGCAATATACACGCAAATTATACCTTCTTACTTTTCAGACTTTGCATATTCAAAAAATACCATTAGATGTTTTACTTATTTTAACATGCCAAACATTTTGTAAATCAAATTACCAAAAAAGTGGGGGTTATTTTTACTGTGATTTTAAGAAAGAGAAACATAAGGAAATGTGTATTTGTTTTGTCTCATAAATACTAGAGATGTGCACCGGAAATTTTTCGGGTTTTGTGTTTTGGTTTTGGGTTCGGTTCCGTGGCCGTGTTTTGGGTTCGAATGCGTTTTGGCAAAACCTCACCAAATTTTTTTGTCGGATTCGGGTGTGTTTTGGATTCGGGTGTTTTTTTTCAAAAAACCCTAAAAAACAACTTAATTCATAGAATTTGGGGGTCACAATATTATTTTTAGTCCTAAAATTTGCACCGAGGTCGCTGGATGACTAAGCTCAGCGACCCAAGTGGCCGACACAAACACCTGGCCCATCTAGGAGTGGCACTGCAGTGTCACGCAGGATGGCCCTTCCAAAAAACACTCCCCAAACAGCACATGACGCAAAGAAAAAAAGAGGCGCAATGAGGTAGCTGTGTGACTAAGCTCAGCGACCCAAGTGGCCGACACAAACACCTGGCCCATCTAGGAGTGGCACTGCAGTGTCACGCAGGATGGCCCTTCCAAAAAACACTCCCCAAACAGCACATGACGCAAAGAAAAAAAGAGGCGCAATGAGGTAGCTGTGTGAGTAAGCTAAGCAACCCTAGTGGCCGACACAAACACCTGGCCCATCTAGGAGTGGCACTGCAGTGTCAGGCCGGATGGCCCTTCCAAAAAATACTCCCCAAACAGCACATGACGCAAAGAAGAAAAAAAAGAGGCGCAATGAGGTAGCTGTGTGACTAAGATAAGTGACCCTAGTGGCCGACACAAACACCTGGCCCATCTAGGAGTGTCACTGCAGTGTCACGCAGGATGGCCCTTCCAAAAAATACTCCCCAAACAGCACATGACGCAAAGAAGAAAAAAAAGAGGCGCAATGAGGTAGCTGTGTGACTAAGATAAGCGACCCTAGTGGCCGACACAATCTAGGAGTGGCACTGCAGTGTCACGCAGGATGGCCCTTCCAAAAAACACTTCCCAAACAGCACATGACGCAAAGAAAAATGAAAGAAAAAAGAGGTGCAAGATGGAATTGTCCTTGGGCCCTCCCACCCACCCTTATGTTGTATAAACAGGACATGCACACTTTAACCAACCCATCATTTCAGTGACAGGGTCTGCCACACGACTGTGACTGAAATGACGGGTTGGTTTGGACCCCCACCAAAAAAGAAGCAATTAATCTCTCCTTGCACAAACTGGCTCTACAGAGGCAAGATGTCCACCTCATCATCATCCTCCGATTCATCACCGTGTACATCCCCCTCCTCACAGATTATCAATTCGTCCCCACTGGAATCCACCATCACAGCTCCCTGTGTACTTTGTGGAGGCAATTGCTGCTGGTGAATGTCTCCATGGAGGAATTGATTATAATTCATTTTAATGAACATCATCTTCTCCACATTTTATGGAAGTAACCTCGTACGCCGATTGCTGACAAGGTGAGCGGCGGCACTAAACACTCTTTCGGAGTACACACTTGTGGGAGGGCAACTTAGGTAGAATAAAGCCAGTTTGTGCAAGGGCCTCCAAATTGCCTCTTTTCCTGCCAGTATACGTACGGACTGTCTGACGTGCCTACTTGGATGCGGTCACTCATATAATCCTCCACCATTCTTTTAATGGTGAGAGAATCATATGCAGTGACAGTAGACGACATGTCCGTAATCGTTGGCAGGTCCTTCAGTCCGGACCAGATGTCAGCATCAGCAGTCGCTCCAGACTGCCCTGCATCACCGCCAGCGGGTGGGCTCGGAATTCTGAGCCTTTTCCTCGCACCCCCAGTTGCGGGAGAATGTGAAGGAGGAGATGTTGACAGGTCGCGTTCACAATATTGCTGGCGTTGTCCGATGCCACAAATCCACAGGAGAGTCCAATTGGGGTAAGCCATTCTGCGATGATCTTCCTCAGTTGCCGTAAGAGGTTTTCAGCTGTGTGCGTATTCTGGAAAGCGGTGATACAAAGCGTAGCCTGCCTAGGAAAGAGTTGGCGTTTGCGAGATGCTGCTACTGGTGCCGCCGCTGCTGTTCTTGCGGCGGGAGTCAATACATCTACCCAGTGGGCTGTCACAGTCATATAGTCCTGAGTCTGCCCTGCTCCACTTGTCCACATGTCCGTGGTTAAGTGGACATTGGGTACAACTGCATTTTTTAGGACACTGGGGAGTCTTTCTCTGAGGTCTGTGTACATTTTCTGTATCGCCTGCCTAGAGAAATGGAACCTAGATGGTATTTGGTACCGGGGACACAGTACCTCAAACAAGTCTATAGTTGGCTCTGCAGTAATGATGGATACCGGAACCACGTTTCTCACCGCCCAGGATGCCAAGGCCTCAGTTATCCGCTTTGCAGCAGGATGACTGCTGTGATATTTCATCTTCCTCGCAAAGGACTGTTGGACAGTCAATTGCTTGGTGGAAGTAGTAAAAGTGGTCTTACGACTTCCCCTCTGGGATGACCATCGACTCCCAGCAGCAACAACAGCAGCGCCAGCAGCAGTAGGCGTTACACTCAAGGATGCATCGGAGGAATCCCAGGCAGGAGAGGACTCGTCAGAATTGCCAGTGACATGGCCTTCAGGACTATTGGCATTCCTGGGGAAGGAGGAAATTGACACTGAGGGAGTTGGTGGGGTGGTTTGCGTGAGCTTGGTTACAAGAGGAAGGGATTTACTGGTCAGTGGACTGCTTCCGCTGTCGCCCAAAGTTTTTGAACTTGTCACTGACTTATGATGAATGCGCTGCAGGTGACGTATAAGGGAGGATGTTCCGAGGTGGTTAACGTCCTTACCCCTACTTATTACAGCTTGACAAAGGCAACACACGGCTTGACACCTGTTGTCCGCATTTCTGTTGAAATACTTCCACACCGAAGAGCTGATTTTTTTGGTATTTTCACCAGGCATGTCAATGGCCATATTCCTCCCACGGACAACAGGTGTCTCCCGGGGTGCCTGACTTAAACAAACCACCTCACCATTAGAATCCTCCTTGTCAATTTCCTCCCCAGCGCCAGCAACACCCATATCCTCCTCATCCTGGTGTACTTCAACACTGACATCTTCAATCTGACTATCAGGAACTGGACTGCGGTTGCTCCTTCCAGCACTTGCAGGGGGCGTGCAAATGGTGGAAGGCGCATGCTCTTCACGTCCAGTGTTGGGAAGGTCAGGCATCGCAACCGACACAATTGGACTCTCCTTGTGGATTTGTGATTTCGAAGAACGCACAGTTCTTTGCTGTGCTTTTGCCAGCTTAAGTCTTTTAATTTTTCTAGCGAGAGGCTGAGTGCTTCCATCCTCATGTGAAGCTGAACCACTAGCCATGAACATAGGCCAGGGCCTCAGCCGTTCCTTGCCACTCCGTGTGGTAAATGGCATATTGGCAAGTTTACGCTTCTCCTCCGACGATTTTATTTTAGATTTTTGAGTCCTTTTTTTACTGATATTTGGTGTTTTGGATTTTACATGCTCTGTACTATGACATTGGGCATCGGCCTTGGCAGACGACGTTGATGGAATTTCATCGTCTCGGCCATGACTAGTGGCAGCAGCTTCAGCACGAGGTGGAAGTGGATCTTGATCTTTCCCTATTTTTGGAACCTCAACATTTTTGTTCTCCATATTTTAATAGGCACAACTAAAAGGCACCTCAGGTAAACAATGGAGATGGATGGATACTAGTATACTTATGGATGACGAGTGACTGACGACATAGAGGTAGCTACAGCCATGGACTACCATACTGCGTCTGCTAGTATAGAGATGATAATGATATAAAAAATATATATATATCACTACGGCAGGTATATATAATATAATGACGGACCTGCTGGACACTGTCAGCAGACTCCTAAACTACTAGTATGAAGAAGATAGAAAAAAAAAACCACCACAGGTAGGTATACAATTATGGACGAGCACTGACGACACAGAGGTAGCTACAGCCATGGACTACCGTACTGCGTCTGCTAGTATAGAGATGATAATGATATAAAAAAAATATATATATCACTAGTGCAGGTATATATAATATAATGACGGACCTGCTGGACACTGTCAGCAGACTCCTAAACTACTAGTATGAAGAAGATAGAAAAAAAAACCCCACCACAGGTAGGTATACAATTATGGACGAGCACTGACGACACAGAGGTAGCTACAGCCGTGGACTACCGTACTGCATCTGCTAGTATAGAGATGATAATGATATAAAATATATATATATATCACTACTGCAGGATATATATAATATAATGACGGACCTGCTGGACACTGTCAGCAGACTCCTAAACTACTAGTATGAAGAAGATAGAAAAAAAAAACCCACCACAGGTAGGTATACAATTATGGACGAGCACTGACGACACAGAGGTAGCTACAGCCGTGGACTACTGTACTGCGTCTGCTATTATAGAGATAATGATATAAAAAATATATATATCACTACTGCAGGTATATATAATATAATGACGGACCTGCTGGACACTGTCAGCAGACTCCTAAACTACTAGTATGAAGAAGATAGAAAAAAAAACCCACCACAGGTAGGTATACAATTATGGACGAGCACTGACGACACAGAGGTAGCCACAGCCGTGGACTACCGTACTGCGTCTGCTAATATAGAGATGATAAAGATGATAGAGATGAACAAAAAAAATATAACACTACTGCAGGTAAATATTTATATAATATAATGAATGACGGACCTGCTGGACACTGTCAGCAGAATGCGTTTATAGAATAAAATAAAAAAACACCACAGGAGTGTTTAACTTTTTCAGGCAGACAATATACTGGTGGTCACTGGTCAGTCACACTGGCAGCAAAAGTGTGCACTGTACTCCTGCTATAACTGCACCCCAGTCTCCCCCACAATTCAGCTGTGTGAGCAGTAAGCACTCAGCACAGTCAGATATACATAGATGATATTATCATGCAGCACACTGAGGCTGAGCACAGATATGGTATGTGACTGTGTATCGTTTTTTTTCAGGCAGAGAACGGATTATATTAAATAATAAATAAAACTGGTGGTGGTCACTAGTAACTATCAGCAAAACTCTGCACTCTGAGTACTCCTAATGCTCCCCAAAATTACTAAGTTAGTAGTAAATCAACTCAAGTGTCTCTATCTATTCTAACGGAGAGGATGAAAGCCACGTCCTCTCCCTATCAATCTCAATGCACGTGTGAAAATGGCGGTGACGCGCGGCTCCTTATATAGAATCCGAGTCTCGTGATAGAATACGAGCCTCGCGAGAATCCGACAGCGGGATGATGACGTTCGGGCGCGCTCGGGTTAACCGAGCAAGGCGGGAAGATCCGAGTCTGCCTCAGACCCGTGTAAAAAGGCTGAAGTTCGGGGGGGGTTCGGATTCCGAGGAACCGAACCCGCTCATCTCTAATAAATACCACAAATACATACTTTGCAATTCTAGTTTCACAAATAATTCACAATTTCAAAATAATGAAATGCAGGATACTGTGTAGGGTTTGACAAAAAAATCTGCAGCTTTGTTTTAAAAATATGTGCACTCAGTTTTAATGCTTCCTATGTATAGAATTTAATAGCCCAACAAGACCTACCATTCTAAAAACTATACAACCTACTGCAATAAATAAAGGCATTACTTTATTTATTTGACACAAGATTAATGAGATATGGGCATTAGATCTTCCCCATCTGTGAACAATTTGATTTTTTGTGTACCATTTCCTGATAATCATCAGATGTCACAACTCTGGGTTCTTATGAATGCTGACTGTACTTTTAGGATTTGAGAATTCACAGAGTAGAGGCGCAGAGTCTAACGCATTGGTGGTTTTCACCAGGGACTCCTGCAGTGGTGTTTGGGCTTTGCTGCAACTGATACACAGGTCACAGCCCTCTGACAAGGTTCCTAATGTACGGGGATGATGGACCCTGGAAGAACTGAAGACAGGCAGTAAACTGGGTATAGTGATGCATACTAAAGAGTGGTCATCAGAAATGGGTCAGAATAAAGCAGGCAATGAAGTAACAAGGGATTGGCAGAAACAGATCAGAAGGAAGCCAAAGTCAGAACCAGGAAGTCACTAGAAGCAGTACCAATGGAGCAGGCAAGGAGAATGATCAGACGGACCAATTCAAAACACAGGTAAGTACACCGGGAGTTCTAACAGAAGATCAGGCAGTGAGCCTAATACTCTGGCACTAGTGGATTGAAGGATTAAGACCCCATGGGGCCTCTTCCAGCATTCCAACCATATCACTCTATTTATCCTATAGAATCTGACAGTGGCATAATTAAGGTTAATGGGTCCAGCTCAAAGAAAAAAAAACACAGACCTATTCTTTCAATTTTTTTTAAAGGTTTTTAAACTGCCCCCCCCCCCCCCACACACACACACACACACACACACACCACCATTAAACCTATGTTATGTTAGTGTCTGTGTAGTTGGAACCTACTATATATCAAAGCTGCGCCACAATGGCCTAGATTTCACTTTTCCGTAATAAAAAAGAGATATATTTTAGAATGAGGTTGGTACTTCTTCAGTTTGCCGTTTTGCTCCCTACCCCTACTTTTAATATGCTCTATTAATTTCTATTCACTCAGTAAGAGGGGCATATAAAAAGAGGAGAGGGCCCGCGTGCAGTCTCCAGTCGGGACCCCTCCTGTCTAGCCAGCAGCATGTGCTGGTCTCCGGGAAAAATGGTGCGTCTGCCAATTTTCAGGTGACTTTCCTACTGCGCGTGCTCAAAACACAGGAAAAATGGCCACTGCAACATTTTCCCAGTGAGTTTACAGCACTGCTACAGCAGACGCAGCTCTCTGGAGAGGTAAGTACTGCTAAAATGGGAGCAGCATGTCTAGTGTGGACCCTGTGGATCCAAGGGCCAGTGTTCACCGCGCACACTGCACCCATTATAAATATGCCACTGCCCAGTACGTCCAGGACACTAACCTGTGTGAGCCACTGGCAGATGGATCTTCATCATTACTGCATCGGTAACTTCAGGCAGGGGAAACGATAAGTGCCGAGTAGGTATCACATTGATAATCTCATGACACTGGCCTTTTACTGCTCCTCTGCTCCTCTTCATATAAACTGCTCAAAGTGTTGGTGGATGCCACACAAGGTGCTGGTGCAGTAGAACCCACAATAGCCATTGGCCACAGTGTGCCAGGCTGGGGAATAATGAGTTCCACAAGGTTGCTGATGATGATCTCCAAAGGACAGAGGAGCATGTGAAAGGCTCCTCCAATTAGAGCTCAGCATAATTTCAAAGAGTAGACTCCCCTCTTTCAAACATAGGTGCTGCAAAGTTGCAGAGTAATCATGGGGTGATTGGGCACATAGGTCCCACCTACTATATCCATAGTGTAGGGTAACATTGTCTGGTGACAGTGGTGAATTTCCCATTAGGCACATGAGGCATGTGCTGCGGTCCAGTCTCTTCCTGTCTTGGTGCTGCTCAGGTGGTGGACATGAATGTGGAGGATGAATGTGATCTGTAAAAGGCAGGCACCTAAACAGCCAGCACCTACCGGGAGAGACTTCCTCTTGAGTGCACAATCCCGCCACCCTCATGTCCCATCCTTCTTGCAGCTGTACAGGGGGAACAGGCAGCCACAAAGGAGAACCATGTCTCACTTAGCAGATGAAGCTGGCAGGACCCATCTAACAAGCCCAGACTAAGGTAATTAACACCTACCATCTCTGGGTTCCTGAAGAGAACAAGTTTCTGTGTACTGCTATGACGGGGTGTTAGTGGTGAATGTGAGTGGAGGGAGGGGTTGGGGCAACAATTATCTCTCCTCTGGGCTCCTAGTATGAACTTACACCCATGGGTGACAGGGGTATATCACGACTGCCACTTTGATCGGCAGGAGGGATAATATTGGTTTAGCTCCCAGAGAAACAAACCAATCACCAAAGAATATTCTTCTTCACCTGTTAAGTTCACTTATCACATTGATTCTGTTTCTGTGAATGTTTTGGATGTGCCTATTGAAATTGTTGATGGCAAGATTACTACCGATCTTTTTTCTAAAAGTACTGACAGGAATAATTTGTTGCTTGCATCTAGTCATCATCTGATACCTTTACGTAAGGGTCTACCCTATTCCCAGATGTTGCGTATAAGGCGCATCATCAGTAATGAAGTGACGTTACCATTGGCCCGAGATGAAGTTATCAATAAATTCACACAGAGGGGTTAACAACATGAGGAGTTGATTAAATTAAAAAATAAAGTTATGATTATCCCGCGGTATAAAACTCTACAGGCAGTAAATCAAAAAGAAAATTCAGATACATTTGTATGAGTCAACAAATTTAATGTACATGGCAATGATATTGTACATATCAGTAAGACATTTTGGCCCATTATTCAGATGGACAAACAGCCTTTCTTAGTCTCGTATCATGCCAGCATACAAACATGGCAAAAATATTCGAGACATAGTGGTTAAAACTAATGTATGTTTCCCTAGTTTTGGAATTGATTTAAAAAAAATTGAGTCTTTTGGCGCCCCAATGCCTGGGTTGTTTTATATGCTTGGGATGCATCACCTGTAGCCATATGCTGGTAGGTGATACCTTTTGCCACCCCTATTCCGGCAAAAAAAAAAAAATACGGCACCGTGTTACGTACACCACTAAATTTGTAATACGGCACCGTGTTACGTACACCACTAAATTTGTGATTTACTTATTAAGTTGTCCGTGTCGATTGAACTATGTCAGAAAGTCTGAGTGTATGCTAAAAGAGAGAATGGCAGGGAACAGACATGCAATTAGGTCAGCCATTAGCTCAGGCCATAGTGACCAACCAATGGCACGCCACTTTCTCAATGCTCATCATTCCATCTCGGTACTAAGAAACTGCATTATTGATTATATTCCCCCTTTAAAGAGAGAAGGAAACAGTGGGTTATTGCTCAAGAAAGTAGAATCCAAATGGACTTTCCTCTTGTAGACTCTTTCACCTAGGGGGTTAAACGAGCAGTCTGTTCTGTCAGCATTTCTGTAAAAGTTTACCGTGATAATGTCTATCTATTATGCAGCACTGATTTCATACGGTAGTTCTTCTTATTCTAATATCTTTATCTTTACTATGGCCCTCATTCCGAGTTGTTCACTCGCTAGCTGCTTTTAGCAGCCGTGCAAACGCTAAGCCGCCGCCCTCTGGGAGTGTATCTTAGCTTAGCAGAAGTGCGAACGAAAGGATCACACAGCGACTACAAAAAAGATTGTGCAGTTTCTGAGCAGCTCGAGACCTACTCCTAGCTTGCGATCACTTCAGACTGTTTAGTTCCTGTTTTGACGTCACGAACACGCCCTGCGTTCGGCCAGCCACGCCTACATTTCCCCAGTCACACCTGCGTTTTTATTTGGCATGCCTGTGTTTTTCCGCTCACTCCCTGAAAACAGTCAGTTAACACCCAGAAACAACCACTTCCTGTCAATCACTCTGCGGTCAGCAGTGCGATTGAAAAGTGTCGCTAGACCTTGTGTGAAACTACAACGGCCGTTGTGAAAGTACGTCGCGCATGCGCATTGCGCCAAATACGCATGCGCAGAATTGCCGTTTTTTTGCATGATCTCTGCACAGCGACTGAAAACAGCTAGCGAACAACTCGGAATGACCACCTACATGCAGTTCATGATTCATTGTAATGTGTCCATTGGATATAATTATGTAGCCTAGATATTTGTGGTCAAACATATTCACAACAAGTAGCTTTAGCGAATAATATCTCGTTGTATACTGTTTTTGTATGTACTTTTATGTCTGTTAAGTATGTTATATTTGCACTTTGTTTCTATTATGTGGAATTTAGATACATGATATGTCTTTTGATATATTGGATTGTACAGGTGCTCCGGTCCCTCCCCTTGATGCTGCTCCGAACGCGGGCATTCATGCAATGATGTAATGATTACCTGAGCGGGAAGTGGCAGGCGGTGCACACCAGGGTGAGATGGATGGGGATTTATAGGTGAGTGTTTGCACTTTGTATTTGTCCTGACGAAAATGTTTGAATGAACATTGAAACGTTGACAGAATCCTCCGTTGTTCAGGTTGTTTTTTGAAGTGAGCTGTGAGTGCCGCTGACTGGAAACACACACACACACACACATCACACATATATATATATATAAGCAAAAGAAAACAGAGGATGCACTCCGTGAGATATATATCAAAAATACACTTTACTTTGTAATATGCTCATACATCGAGGTTAAAAATGATCAGCTTGCAATATTATTCCTTGATGAATGTGAGCATATTACGAAGTCATGTGTATTTTTAATATATATTATTATTATTATTCCATTTTATTTATAAGGCACCACAAGTATTTTGCAGCGCCGTACAAAGGGGATAAAATAGAACAGTACAGGGAGACAGAACTTAACAGTACAGTAAAAAAATAACAAAAATCGAGTACAGGTAACAGAGACCACCACAATTCTCAATACAGCTTAGATGTATGTAACGAGGGCGTAATCAGCATACTGCTAGGGGCTGGCGGCCATAGATAGAGATGAGCCTTTACCAGCAGGAAAATATGTGTGTAAATATGGTTGCTGAGTAGGAGAGAGCTGTAAGGGAAATGTGAGAAGAAGAGGGCTTTGACAACAAGAGGAAAGAGGGCCCTGCTTTAAGGAGTTAACAATCTAGTGGGAAGGGGTGACAGACAGATGACATGAGGTGCAAGCAAGCGGGAGGTAGCTTGATGGCAGGATGTAAGCAAAGCAGAGATGGTCAAGGCATGAGGCAGGGGGATAGAGGAGCAGCCTCAAGACTAGGTTATACATCAGAAGGGCATGATGAATAGGTGGGTTTTCAGTGCCTGTTTGAAGCTTTCCAAGGTCTGGGAGAGTTTAATGATGGGGAGGAGCACGTTCCACTGAAGGGATGAAGCATAGACATAATCTTGAACTAAAGCATGGGACCAGGGTAGAGGAGAGGCGATGGTCATTGGGTGACCATAGGGGGCGGGAGGGAGTATGAAGGGAGAGGAGGTTGGAGATGTAGGGAGCAGTGGAATCAGAGATGGCCTTGTATGTGAGGGTGAGGAGTTTGAAGAGGATTCTGTAGGGGAATGGGAGCCAGTGCAGATATTGTTGAAGAGGAGTGGCAGAAGTAGAGCTGCGGAAGAGGAAGATAAGCCTAGCTGCAGAGTTGAGGACAGATTGGAGGGGAGCAAGATGGGAGCGAGTGAGGCCAGTGAGGAGAACATTGCAGTAGTCGAGAAGTGAGATGACCAGTAAGTGGATGATAAGTTTAGTTGCACTCTGGGAGAGAAATTGTGTGTAGTGAGCAATGTTGTGTAGCTGGAACCAACAGGATTGCACCAGAGCTTGGATGTGGGGTGCAAAAGAGAGGGAGGAGTCAAGAGTGATGCCCAAGCAGTGGAATCTCACATAGTCACCCTCTGTTTTCTTTTGTTCACATGTGCTGAATTGCTGCCAGTGGTTGAAGCAGTTTGTAGAAGCTGACACTAACACAGCATGTGAAAGTGGAATGGACTGGATTGAACTGTTATGTTGCGCACCTACACTTTATTTAATATATATATATACTGTATATACAGTATGTATGTATATATATATAACATAAAATGGTTTATGCACAAAGTCCTTATTGTCCTTGTATAATCTGTTATCCAGCTCAGTAGATGTGTATGCAGTAGTATTGATACCTATACCTATATCAAGGTAGACAACAATAATTACATACATTTTGACAGCTGTTACCTGAAAAATTGGGTTTCAGACATCCCATATTCACAATTCATTTGAATAAGAAGGAATTGCGTTGAGGACTCAATGTATAGGAAACAGACAGAAATATATGAAGAGAAGTTTTATGAAATGAGATACCCTACTGCTTTGGTAAAAAGATGTCAGGAAAAAATGGGCAATCTAGACCAAACAGAATTGTTGACATAAAAAAATGAAAAATACAAAGAAAGATGCGTTTGTTCCATTTGTCACTGGTTATAATACAGGAAACATAGATATAAAGAATATATTACAGAGACATTAGGATGTGTTGGCCTTAGATCCAGTATTAAAAGGGTCATTACCAAAACCCCACAAGTAGTATTTAAGAGGGCTAGGACATAAAAGACTATTCTTGCACCACTAATAAAAGAAAGGAATTGACTAAGTGCGAGATATGGTTTCTATACATGTGACCATTGTAAAATGTGTCAATATGCTAGTAAAGAGAGGAAAAAGTTTTGGAGTTCTGATAACAAAAAATTGTGGAATATTAAAGGTTTGATTACTTATCAAACAACCCATGTAATTTATGTGTTAGAATGTAAATGTGGACTATGTTACATAGGAAAAATGAAAAGACAATTAAAAATCTGGATACTTGAGCACACTAGGAGCATCCTTAATAAATTAAATGATCATAGTGTACCTAGACACTTTTTAGCTTGCTGTTGAGAAAGACTTGATAAATGTAGCTTTGAAACAATAGAACACATGAAATTGGATGATAGAGGTGGCGACCTTTTAAAACAGTTGAGTAAAAGAGAAACCATATGTTGAAGACATTGGTCCCTGATGGTTTAAATGAAAATTATGACATCACGCTATTTTTGCACTAACGCCTGTGGCAATATCACTCCCCTGGGGAAGCATCATTGTTGAATCAATGGGTTCCGGTGTGTTGCCTATAGGGTTGTGATGTTGTGGCTGGTAACATGCTTTATGTGATGTTGTATATTTCATTATTTGTAGGGAAAATATATAATCTAAGTGAATTTTTGAATATATTATGTTCATTTTTAAATTTTAGTATTCAGTTGTATTATAAATAAAGATGTAATTGTTATGTAATTTGATGTGTATACTGTAGATGGAGCTACATCTATTTTCATCCTATAAGTACAGGTTAACGAGATATCATAAGAATATATGTGTGTAAAAGTCTAATTTTAAAATATAGATAAATTATAAATTACTAGTGGTGGAACTAAACATTAACTACACCAAAATAGCTGATAATAGCTGATAATGAATGAATGCAGTTCCGCTATTGATTATACATCATATGTATGAATTGAATTGAACTATGATTACCTTTATAGTTTTAAAAATATATTTATAGTAGGGATTTTTATGTGGATATAAATGTATCATGTATAGTTAAACTTCATTTTTATGAAACTGCCTATAGTATGGTAATTAGACTGACCAAGGATACAAACCAAGCCGGTCTGGTTGAAGCCACACACCCTGACAAAGTCCTCGGTGACTAAATGCGCTGGGCATAGTTTGGCAGACGCTGGAGGTGGTGATGTCAACATCTGGGTTGCAGAGTGCGGGAGATTCAAGCTTGTACACGCTGTTTGTGGCAGCGGTAGTTCCGGGACTTGCTGTCATATTGGGACACAGGAGCTGGACTGTGAGGCCATTTAAAGTTAACTTTGATGTAAATGAGCATATATTGTTTTAGTAAAGCTGCTGCTTATTCTTTACTCAACGTATGCGCCATTCATCTGTTGTTTATATATAATGTATATATATTACATTTTATTACTAATATTATATGTCCTTAAATCCATTTATACATTTGTTAAATAGAGCTTACATTTAAAGAATACACACCAACAGTTGTTAATAACTAACACTCTGATTATGTAATTGAGCTCAGCACTCCCTCAAACATTTAAGGAACTGACCTGTAACCCAGTGAAACATATTTATGTTGTCCTGTACTGCATGTACTGTCACCTGCTACTTGCTGATGGCCACTATTATCTGCTGATGGATACTACAGGAGCAGATCAGATCCCTGTCTACACCATTCACTAATAGTCCTTCGCCATATTTCTCATTGCTGGTTACTGTCTGATAACCACTATTAACCCTACATAGGGCTGATATATTCAGTAGATCGGCTCTTAGCCTACAATGTTCCAGCCAGTGGTAGCCCATCATCGATTTTGCTTCCCAACAGCAGAAACCTGAGCACTTTGTTGTTCACAGCCAGACTCCATGGATCACAGCCACCATACTCTATTACATCTATTGGAAGTATTATACCAAAATCTTTTCCCACTAAAAACTCTTCCATACTTACATTACCAGTCCATAGAGTTGAGTACCCTGTTCAATTTCCAGGAACATATCATTCCCATATTAGTTTCCTATATTCATTGATATGGGCTTACAGTATTTATCAGCAGTACCATACTTTATGCTACCATCTTTTATTATACAAATATAATTGAAGCTGACTTTTTTTACCACATATATGTATTATATAGGTGTTGGTTGTTTTCTTATTATTGAGTGATTTCCACTGCTGAGAGCGTATCTGTCATGTATTTATCATCTTGTATACTGCTACTTATACTACTGAGTTACCATTTCTGCCCATATACTATACTGTATATAGCCAAGTGGCAATGCTGCACTTTTACCTATCTTTTTCACTGAGACCAGACAGTTTAAGAGTGGAAAAAATGTTGCCAGGTCTATAAAATCTTAGTTTCTGGTGCAAAATATAGATGATAGGGATTCATGGGTCCATCCAGTCTTGTATCCTGTCAGGTTCACCAACCTGAATGACCCAGTTCAGGTTGGTGGTATAGGAGCAGTGGTGGGGGGTATGGTATATTGGCACACATTCGTACCTTTAATATCGATAAACCGGTTTTGTTGCTGACCATAAGTCATATCATTCTAAACATCGTTCTAATGGATATTTACAGCAGGAAATAAAGCACTCGTCATTCTGAGCCGATCTGTGAACATTACGTTTTTTACCTCACTACTACTAGTATGTGATATGTGTAGTTACACAAATAACAAAACCCATAATCTATAATGTATCAGAGACTTCCAGAACTTTCCCTCCCTTTAACATCATCAAATTTAATTATGCAGGAACACATATGCTGGGTTCTTCAGAGGAAATCAAGATATTGTGGAAATAAATGGAAATACTGTACTGTAGTATAATTTGGATATTTTGGCATAATTTAAGCCTACAAAGCTGAGAAACTACACAGCCTTTCAGAAGCTCACACACAGTTCTGAAAATGGAGTTTAGACACAGCAATCACATAGTACAAGGTGCAAACACAAACAAATCAGAGCTAACTCCCCAGGCCAACTAGCAGAGAGCTGCAGCACTGTTATAAATATAGGATTATCTTGAAAAGTAGCATAACAAAAGTAATTTAACATATACTGTAAGCAGAATCATATCCACAGAGCAACATGAATATTCTACCAGCAAAATTATGCAATTCTGAGATACTGTTGCCAGAACCTTTTGAATACATGGTTACAACTGAGCTGTCTCATTACCAACTTTAATATTTTATCCATCCTTTCCCAGACCCCATCTTGTCCCTGCCCTCCCCCTCATTTTCCGCTCATCATACTCAACACTATCTGGCACTTCTGCAATATTTCTAACCTCAAACATTTCCCTTAATTCTATCACTCACCATCTGATGAGCCCTCTAGAATGCTAGGTCAATTTGCAACAAAATGACTGCACACATGACCTCTTCATCTTAAAAGAATCAAATGCCTCACTTTTATCAAACCTTGCTATCTCCAGCTGTACAATTTTATGGGAGCCTTTCCTCTTTCAACCCCAGACCTGATGACTGCCATGGTGGCAGAGACAACATTCTCCTATCCCTTTATTGCCATTTACATGTAATTCCTCTGGAACTTCTCACTCCTCCTCATTGGAGGTCCACACAATCCACCTCTTTCATCCTTATCACCTTTGCATTTTCAGAATTTACTGTCCCTCTGGATCTGTTTCCAAATTCCTTGATAAACTCTCTGGTAAATCCAGTTTTCCTCCTGTGATCTCTCCCTTATTCTTGAGGACTTTAACATCCTGATCAATGATTGCCACCAGCCCTGCTACCTTCAAACTTCTTTCCTTCCCATCCTTGTTTGGCCTATGGTGACTTCCTTGGCTTTTGTGTACATTCCCTTGAAATTGTCCTTACTAAAGGTCACTGAGGACCTCCTCATGGCCAGATCTCAAGAACAATTTTATATTCTAATATTCCTCCTCCAAACCCTCCACTCCCTTTGGTATTCTCTTGTTTCTACTTATACTTGTCCATATCTATACCCACAAACCCCCTTCATTTCACTTCCCTTCCCATTTAGAGTACCATAGGTCCTTTTGAGACACTTGACTTTCTCTTCACCTCTTCCCTCAGAGAAGTTATAAGTTCCTTTGGCCACTGATACCAACTTTATGCCTCACCTCTATGCAAATGATACCAAAATGTACTTTCTTTGCACAGCTCTATCTCTTTCTGTCCTCGTCTGTGTCACCTCCTGACTGTCAGCCATCTCATCCTATGTAGCACAAAACTTCCTGAAACTCAAAAGTTAAAAATTGTAACTAAATGTTTTTACCACTCCCTCCCTTTCTGTTGAAAAATATCTTTGCCTCCACTGTTCCCAATGTCTAATACCTGGGTGTTAGCCTTCACTCTGTTCTTTTTTTCTCCACCCACATACTGTGTAGTTCTATTTTAAATGTATCATTTCTCCCTCTGTAATATTTCCAGAATCAGGCCTAATTAAACTGTTATTCACATTCTCATTATGTCTCAAATAGATTACTATTAGCCATCTATGGATTTTCAAACTTTAGCCTTCTTCTTTAGTTTATACTTAACTTTGCTGCCTGTGCTTTTTTGCTTACTTGTCAATAAACCTCTGTTGCATCCCTCTTTGAGTCACTTCACTGATTTCATATAACACTCAGAACCAATTTAAACTGTTTTTTTATTAAAAAAAACTCTCAACCTCACCATTCCTCTCTACATCTCCAGCCTCACATACTCCCTCTACCCTCTTTACTCTCCTAATGATTGTCACCTCACATCCTACCTGATAACGACTTCCCATTCATACATATAGGATTTCTCGCAGTCCTCTCCTAATGCCTGGAATTCCCTCCCAAGCTCAATTAAACATTCAACCAGCCTCTTAGCCTTCAAGAGTTCCCTTGAAACTTCTTTTCACTGTAGCTTACTACACTTCTTACCAACTCCATAGTCTCTGACAGCTTCTGTTCTGTTTTATAGTTCTATGTGAGAATGTTAACTTGTTTGTATCCATCTATACTTACTGTATATAACATATTGTCAGATTTATTCCTTATATAGTGCTGCGGAACCCATGTGTTACGCACACCAGTGCTAACAGGAGTATACCGGTGTATGAACAGAGAGGGAAGCGAAGCAAACGAACTCACAGACAGTATAACATTACATACACAGGAGGTGATGGAATAACTAATAAACACAAAGTGAACGGAGAAGCCCAAAGGCTCAGGAATTGGGTGTCTCCCTAGTGTCAGGAATGCTCAGATGGAATAGAGCGGACAATGAAGCGATGTGTAGTGATTTAACATGTGGAGCACCTGAAATGATGTTGCTAAGAGCAACAGAAAAAACCCCAAAGGGTTACCAACGGGTGTGGGAATAAACTCCTTGGTCAGAGATAGAAATATAGACACAAGGAGAGTATCCACAATCCTAACCCCCACTTGCAGGGCACAGGTTCAGCTTACTGCCACTAAACTGACACCTGGACGCCCTGCACAGTGAGGGAGGATTAAGCAAGCAGGTCTGAGAGTACAGCCGCAAACCTGCTGGGTTCACAGAATAGCAAAAGAACCCCAGCAGGTCAAACAACTGACTCCAGTCTTACTGCTAGGTCCGGATTGGCAGAATGAAGTACCGAATCCCAAGGCCTATTCGCAGTAAGCAACAAGTAAATACAAAGTCACACAGTACTAGCTAACTCTCTGGAACTGACTAACAAACAAAGATTCAGCAGCATTTGCCTAGCCTGAGAGGATGGTTTATATAGCAGGTGCTGTCCATGCCCCACTCAGACCTCACAGACTGTGAGCACAAAACCAGCGCCAGATTCCCTGCCGTGCACAGAGCCTGTAACCACTACACAGTAAAAACCCGGACCGGAGTATCAGCTGCGCTCAGGTTACTTCGCTAACACTTGCCTCCCGGTTGCCATGGCGACATGGCAGCACAGAGCAGGAGATCCTAACAGTACCCTTCCTCTGACGAGGGGTCAAAGAACCCCTACCACCGAGTTTATCGGGGAACTGCGAGAAGAAAGAGCGTATCAGTCTGGGGGCATGAAGATCACAACTGCGCACCCACGACCGCTCCTCCGGGCCATACCCCTTCCAGTGCACCAAAAATGACAGCCGACCCCGAACCATCTTGGAGTCAAGAACCCTTTCAACCACAAACTCCCTCTGACCCCGTATCAGAAGAGGAGAAGGTCTTCCACTGGAAGAAGGGTTACTAACCGCCAGTTTTAAAAGGGAACAATGAAATGTTTTATTGATACCCAATGCACGGGGCAGATCTAACTGAAATGCCACCGGATTGATAACCCTGGTGATCTTATAAGGGCCAATGAACCGGGGGCCAAACTTATGAGATGGCTGTCTCAACTTCAAATTCTTGGTGGACAACCAGACGAAGTCTCCTAATTTGAAGCTGCAGGGTCTTCTCCGCTTATCAAAAACCCTTTTGGTCACTAATGACACAGACACAAGGGCTTTCTTCACTTTCCTCCAAATACCCCTAAGGACCGAAACAACAGAGGAACCACCAGACGTGGAATCCAGGGGGTCAAAAGAATTGGCCTTAGGATGATGCCCATACACACAAAGGAAGGGAGAGATCCCTGTAGCAGAGTGAGCCGCGTTGTTATAGGCAAACTCCGCCATGGACAGATGAGCAACCCAGTCAGTATGACACTTGGAGACATAACACCTGAGGAACTGCTCCAAGGACTGGTTCACCCTCTCAGTCTGCCCATTAGACTGTGATTGGTAGCCTGACGACAAGCTCACAGAAATCTGGAGATCAGAACAAAATGCCCTCCAGAATTTGGCCACAAACTGGGATCCACGGTCAGAGACCACATCAAGTGGCAACCCGTGGAGGCGCACAACATGCTGCATAAATAACTCAGACAGGCGTCTGGCCGATGGCAACCCAACCAGTGGAACGAAATGCGCCATCTTCGAAAACCTGTCAACGACAACCCAAATGGCTGTCATCCCTGAGGATTTGGGCAAGTCCACCACAAAATCCATGGAAATGTGGGTCCATGGCTTAGACGGAATAGAGAGTGGATGTAATGGGCCAACAGGAACCCCTCTAGGAGTTTTATTTTGGGCACAGACGTCACATGCCCGAACCCACTGATCCACATCCCTAGCCACCGAGGGCCACCACACTGCCCTAGACAGCAACTCCCGAGTTCTGGCAATACCCGGATGCCCTGCCGACCTCTTGGCATGGAATTCCAGGAACAATCGCTGTCTTAACCTAGGAGGCACAAACAAGAGACCTACCGGAAGGTCTGGAGGAGCCTGCTCCTGTGCTCTAAGGACTAATGACAAGAGGTCCTGGGTAATGCCCACTTTAATACATGATGGGGACACAATGGGCAATGGCTTCTCGGTGGTCTCTTGAACTGGAGCAAAACTCCGCGAGAGCGCATCAGCCTTGATGTTTTTTGACCCAGGGCGATATGTTATCAAAAAATTAAAGCGAGCAAAAAACAAAGCCCATCGTGCCTGCCTGGCATTGAGCCGCTTCGCTGACTCTAAATATGCCAGATTCTTATGGTCGGTGAGAATTGAGACCACAAACTTAGCCCCCTCAAGCCAGTGTCTCCACTCCCCGAGTGCATCCTTTATAGCCAACAATTGCCGGTTACCCACATCATAATTCATCTCGGCAGATGAAAATTTACGGGAAAAGTAAGCACAGGGATGAAGGCGATTATCAGACACCCCCATCTGAGAGAGCACTGCCCCAATACCTATCTCAGAGGCATCCACTTCTACCACAAAAGGACGCTCTGGATCTGGGTGTCGCAGCACCTTGGCCGAGACAAATGCCCTTTTGAGACGGGCAAAGGCCGCTTTGGCCTCACAAGACCAGTGAGCAACATCCGCCCCTTTCTTAGTGAGTGCCACCAAGGGGGCCACTATAGACGAAAATCCAGCGATAAACCGTCTATAAAAATTTGCAAAGCCCAGAAAACGCTGAAGCGCCTTCAAACTAGTGGGCTGTACCCAATCCAGGACTGCCTGTACCTTAGAACCCTCCATTTGGAAACCTTCTGAGGAGATAATATACCCTAGAAATGCGATTTGCTGGACTTCAAACTCGCACTTCTCCAGCTTTGCCCCAAGCTGGTGGTCTCTGAGTTTCTGGAGGACTAAGCGTACATGCTTCCGATGTTCCTCCAGGGAATGAGAGAAAATTAGGATGTCATCTAGATAAACAACTAAGAATCTATCCAAATATTCCCTGAGCACATCGTTCATGAATTCCTGGAAGACTGCCGGGGCATTAGAGAGCCCAAAAGGCATCACCAAATATTCATAATGCCCTGAGTGGGTATTAAAGGCAGTCTTCCATTCATCCCCCTCTCTTATTCGGATTAGATTGTAAGCACCGCGTAGGTCAATCTTAGAAAAAATGGTGGCATTGCGAAGCTGGTCAAACAAAACCGAAATGAGAGGCAGTGGGTACGAGTTTTTAATCGTGATACGGTTCAATTCCCTGAAGTCGATGCAGGGTCGCAACGAACCGTCCTTTTTTCCCACAAAAAAGAACCCCGACCCAACTGGGGACTGTGAGGGTCTGATAAATCCCTTAGCCAAGTTCTCCTGAATGTACTCTGCCATAGCCTGAGTCTCAGGACGTGACAGGGAGTACAACCTGCTCTTGGGAAGCTTAGCATCCGGCAACAAATCAATGGCACAGTTATAGGGGCGATGGGGAGGTAGTACCTCCACAACTTTTTTGGAGAACACATCCGCAAAATCTGCATAACATCCTGGCAATCCTGGCAAACTTAGCTGCGAGAGCCTGACTGGAAGGCTCAAGCAACTCCTGAAACAATCACTACACCAACTAAGAATCTCCCTAGAGACCCAGTCAAATTGAGGGTTATGGGCCCTTAACCAGGGTAACCCCAAAACCAATGGGGCAAAAGAACAGACAGTCACATAAAAAGACAATTTTTCAGAGTGTGTGGCTCCAATAAACAAAGGAATTTGGCTGGTGCAGGAGGTAATTTTACCCTGGGACAATGGTTCCCCGTTTAACCCACAGATCTCAATCTCTGATGCCAAAGGTACTGAGGGAACAGAGTGTTCCAGGGCGAATTGATGGTCCATGAAAACCCCATCGGCCCCACTGTCAACAAAGGCCTCAGTCTTGACAGTTTGACCGAGGATCTCCAAAGTCACCGGAATGAGAAAAGTCTTTTTAGGAAATTCTGACTTCTGGCCTGACAGGATATTTCCCATCACCCTCAGGCCCTGAAGTTTTCCGGTTTTTCTGGGCATGATACTACAACATGACCTTTATTCCCACAGTACAGACACAAACCCTGCTGTCTCCTCTGCGTCTTCTCACGCGAGGAGAGGCGGGTAGCCCCAATCTGCATAGGCTCCTCGGAATATTCCTCAGAGTCTGAGGTTCCCTTGGGAAAAAAGGAAACTGCGGTCTCTCTTTCAAGCCTACGCTCTCTCAGCCGTCTATCCACCCGGATGGATAACTACATGAGCTGATCTAAGCTATCAGGCGAGGGATATTGTACCAGTTGGTCCTTTATCTGGTCAGAAAGGCCCCTTCGGTACTGGTTTCTCAGGGCTGGGTCATTCCACTGGGTATCATGAGCCAACCTCCGAAACTCCGTACTATAAACCTCAGCTGGCTGTCGCCCTTGCTTAAGAACCGTAATCTGAGCCTCGGCTGAAGCCATCTTGTCAGGGTCATCATACAAAATGCCCAGTGCCGTAAAAAAAGCATCAACACTTTTAAGCGACGGACAGTCAGGCTGTAACCCATATGCCCAGACCTGTGGGTCTCCTTGTAGCAAGGCAATCACCATGCCCACCCGCTGAATCTCCGACCCAGAAGACTGGGGCCTAAGCCTGAAATATAGCTTACAGCTCTCCTTGAAATTAAAGAACTGCGAGCGATCTCCAGAAAAACGATGCGGGAAATTTACTTTCGGCTCCTTAACCCCTGAACTTGCCGCTGCTGCTGCGGGAGCTCCGCTAGCGGCCTGCGGGGTGTTCATTTTAATGGACATCTCATTAAATTGTCGAGTCAGGACCTGCACCTGATCGACCACCTGTTGCAAAGTATTTTGAGGGGTATGCTCCATATTCCCACAAAATTTCAACAGGAGTAAGGCTGCTGAATATGTTACGCACACCAGTGCTAACAGGAGTATACCGGTGTATGAACAGAGAGGAAAGCGAAGCAAACGAACTCACAGACAGTATAACATAACATACACAGGAGGTGATGGAATAACTAATAAACACAAAGTGAACGGAGAAGCCCAAAGGCTCAGGAATTGGGTGTCTCCCTAGTGTCAGGAATGCTCAGATGGAATAGAGCGGACAATGAAGCGATGTGTAGTGATTTAACATGTGGAGCACCTGAAATGATGTTGCTAAGAGCAACAGAAAAAACCCCAAAGGGTTACCAACGGGTGTGGGAATAAACTCCTTGGTCAGAGATAGAAATATAGACACAAGGAGAGTATCCACAATCCTAACCCCCACTTGCAGGGCACAGGTTCAGTTTACTGCCACTAAACTGACACCTGGACGCCCTGCACAGTGAGGGAGGATTAAGCAAGCAGGTCTGAGAGTACAGCCGCAAACCTGCTGGGTTCACAGAATAGCAAAAGAACCCCAGCAGGTCAAACAACTGACTCCAGTCTTACTGCTAGGTCCGGATTGGCAGAATGAAGTACTGAATCCCAAGGCCTATTCGCAGTAAGCAACAAGTAAATACAAAGTCACACAGTACTAGCTAACTCTCTGGAACTGACTAACAAACAAAGATTCAGCAGCATTTGCCTAGCCTGAGAGGATGGTTTATATAGCAGGTGCTGTCCACGCCCCACTCAGACCTCACAGACTGTGAGCACAAAACCAGCGCCGGATTCCCTGCCGTGCACAGAGCCTGTAACCACTACACAGTAAAAACCCGGACCGGAGTATCAGCTGCGCTCAGGTTACTTCGCTAACACTTGCCTCCCGGTTGCCATGGCGACGTGGCAGCACAGAGCAGGAGATCCTAACACCATGTTGCCTCTTAAGAATAATAATAGTAGTAATGATATTAATCAGCAGCGGCTCCTAACTTTTTCAGACATGAAGCTACCGCTGTTCATGCTGGAGATGAAGAGGATAGAGCCATCCCTGGTCAGCTGGGTCCCGGCACCTGTGCAATGGATCTGGCAGATTCTGGGACCTTTGCACAAGTAGCTGCTTGAGTGCACATCCGCAAACCCCCATGTTCTATGTACTGCATCAGCTGCAGCCCATAGAAGCTGGATTGGGATGATGATCAGCAGGGAGTGACTTCCTGTAGGTAGTCAGCTCTCTGCTAATTGCAGCCTGGTCTACCAGTCCTGGAGGAAAAAAATGGGTTTGGTATGATTGACTGTCAGTCAACATACCTCTGCCGGTATCCCAGCAGCGGATTGCCAATGGGGGGGTGACGAGTGCAACAAGCCCCTTGCAAGCTCGCTGTGCTTACCATGTTTTGGGCTCACTGCACTTGCCATGCTGAGGGCTCGGTTGTGACCAGCAGTTGCCACAGGTTCTATTCCCACTCTATGGGTGTCATGGACACCCATGAATGGGAATAGTCCCTGCTAGTTGGCATGCTGACTGTCAGGATTTTAAGGGGGCGGGATGTAGGGGGAGGTGTTGTGACTGGTGGTCTCCTGACTGCCGGTCACATAACTACATCCCAATGAAACACCTCCCATTGGGACTGCCTGACCTGCGGGTGACTGGCAGGTAGAACTTCCAATAGGAACTCACTGCCAGATACAGTGCAGTTACACAGACTGGAACTGGCTCAGCTGAGTTCACTGAAGTGGCAGATTTTACTGGGGGTGGAGGGCTGCAGTCCTGCAGCCTATAGGTGAAATCTGCCACTGATGATGATGATAATAATAACATAGCTGAGAAGAAATCAATTAATGAAACTCACACTTGAAACTTTAGCATATCAATAACTGTCAAAACTAGACATGAATTCTGTCCTATTATTAAATTTCTTAAAATGAAATTCCACAATCAACTAATAATTGTAATAACTGCAGCAATTAGTGTTTTTCAGAAACATTAAATTATAAAAAAAAATAGATACACCACATTATTCCTTTACTTTCAAATTTAACATAAAAAACCTCAGTTGACAATGAGAAGAATAATTGCTATATTTCAACAAACAGTAACAATAGTAGGCATGTCTATTTGTTACACTTCATAGGATAATTTATCCATAGCTGAGAGGAGAGCACTGACAAAATTGACACAAAGGAAAAATGCAATCAATACACTGGAAAATAATTGAGACAATGCAGGTATATAACAGTGTAACAGCACACTACTGAGATGCATGTATAAATACATGATCAAGCTGTGCAGTGCCTCTTATCTGAGATATTGGTGAAACATGTAAGCACTTGCTGAGACTGATTTGAACTACAGTTTGTATTACTAGTATTATTATTATTATTATTATTATCATCATTATCATCATCATCATCATCATCGATTTATAAGGTGACACCTTGCTCTTCAGTGCTGGACAGTGGGAAATACAAGATATTCAGAGAAATTGACATACAATGTAGACAAAATAAACACATGAAAATAAAAGAAAAGAAAAGGTAGAGAAGGCCAAGCTAATGAGTTATCTTTTAATTTTAATTGGAAACCCTTGAGATAAGAAGAGAAAGTATAACTGAACTGGACTAGGGAAGATGCACTTTTGACATGAGTTTTGAGATATATTGTATGAAGAGGTAATATACTGTAATATACATATTAGAGATGAGCGGGTTCGGTTCTCAGAGAACCAAACCATACCGAACTTCCCCATTCGAATCTGGATTCGAGTCAGGCTCGGGTTTTCCCAACTGACTCGGAAACCTGAATGAGGCAAAACGTCATCATCCTGCTGTCGGATTCTCGCGGGGGTTTGGATTCCATATAAGGAGCCGTGCGTCCTCGCCATTTTCACTCCGGCATTGGAGAGTGTAGAGAGAGGACGTGTCTCCATTCTCTCAGTGTCTGTGTCTTGTGCTGTATTTGTCCAGTCACAGTGGTTGTGTCCTCTTGCTGCCATATGTCCATTGCTGCTGTGTTGTGCTGCATCAGTTCAGTGGTGGTGTATTGTGCTGCATCAGTCCAGTGGTAGTGTCCTGTGCATCAGCCATCAGTCATTCCAGTGACCAGGCAGTCACAGTGGTATACTCTGCAGTCATATGTCCACTGCTGCCATATAATAATAAATTATAATAAGTCCCTTACAGTGTTGCTGTGTTGTCCTGCATCAGACCAGTGGTAGTGTCCTGTGCATCAGCCATCAGTCATTCCAGTGACCAGGCAGTCACAGTGGTATACTCTGCAGCCATATGTCCACTGCTGCCGCATAATAATAATGACATCAACAAGTCCCTTACAGTGTTGCTGTGTTGTCCTGCATCAGACCAGTGGTAGTGTCCTGTGTATCAGTCAGTCCAGTGACCATTAACAGTGGTGGTGTCTTCTGCTGCCATATGCCCAGTGCTGCTGTATAATTAGCTGTGTTGTCCTGCATCAGACCAGTGGTAGTGCCCTGTGCATCAGTCAGTCCAGTGACCATTCACAGTGGTGGTGTCCTCTGCTGCCATATGTCCAGTGCTGCTGTATAAATCCAGTCCTTTGCAGTGGTGCTGTGTTGTCCTGCATCAGTCCAGTGGTTCTGCCATATTAGTTCAGTGGTGCTGTCCTGTGCTGTATAATATTTACTCCAAATAAAGGGGATATTAATATTTAATCCAAATCATTTTTACAGGGTTTGCCCTGTGAGGTGTAGGGGTACGCTCTCCTGTGCTGCATATTGTGTTATATAACTCCAGAAAAATAATGGAGAACAAAAATTTGGAGGATAAAATAGGGAAAGATCAAGAACCACTTCCTCCTAGTGCTGAAGCTGCTGCCACTAGTCATGACATAGACGATGAAATGCCATCAACATCATCTGCCAAGGCCGATGCCCAATGTGATAGTAGAGTGCATGTAAAATCCAAAAAGCCAAAGTTCAGTAAAATGACCTCCCCAAAAAAAGAAATTTAAATGGTCTGAGGAGAAACGTAAACTTGACAATATGCCATTTACAACACGGAGTGGCAAGGAATGGCTAAGGCCCTGGCCTATGTTCATGACTAGTGGTTCAGCTTCACATGACGATGGAAGCCCTCAATCTCCATTTTACCATTTAATTCCAGTGATTTGGACGTATAATTCCAATGATTTTGCCATTTAATTCCAGTGATTTGGACATATAATTCCAAAAATTTTGCCATTTAATTCCAGTGATTTGGACGTATAATTCCAGTAATTGGGACATCTAATTCCAGTGATTTTGCCATTTAATTCCAGTGATTTTGAAGTATAATTCCAGTGATTTTGACGTATAATTCTAGTGATTTTGACATTTAATTCCAGTGATTTGGACGTAGAATTCCAGTGATTTGGACGTATAATTAAAGTGATTTTGACGTATAATTCCAGTGATTTTGCAGTATAATTCCAGTGATTTTGCATTTAATTCCAGTGATTTTGCATTTAATTCCAGTGATTTGAATGTATAATTCCAGTGATTTTGCCATTTAATTCCAGTGATTTGGATGTGTAATTCCAGTGATTTGGATGTATAATTCCAGTGGGAATTGTTTGTATCACTTGGCTTAGTCATACAGCTACCTCATTGCACCTCTTCTACATCTTTGCATGAGGTGCTGTTAGGGGCCTTTTTTTATATCTGCCCTCCTGTCTGACACTGCAGTGCCACTCCTAGATGGATCAGATGTTTGTGTTGTCCACTTGTGTCACTTAGCTTAGTCATCCAGCAACCTCAGTACAACCTTTTGGCCTAAAAACAATATTGTGAGGTGTTCAGAATAGACTGGAAATGAGTGGAAATTAATGTTATTGAGGTTAATAATACCGTAGGATCAATATTACGCCCAATTTCTGTGATTTTAGCCATTTTTATGTTTTTTTCAAAAATCATCCAGATTCAAAACCAAAACCAAAACACGAAAGGGTGGTTTTGGCAAAACCAAGCCAAAACCAAAACACGAAAGTGGAATTAGAACCAAAACCAAAACCAAAGCACAAAACACGAAAAGTGCCAACCGCACATCTTACTGTACTGAGTGCGATACATTGATTGAAGAGTGTGTAGATGAATGAGGGAATGTAAAATACAGTATAAGAAATCAAAGTGAGTGATGAGTGAAAGAATGGATAAAAGTTTTGTTTGCATTTTGGATAAAGAAAAGAGCATATCACTCTCAACATAGACTTAGATGTCAACGATGGCACTCTATATTAACAAAACACCTACAAAAATGTCACTTAAAGAAGAATGTCAGTGGCATAAATCTGGTACTACAAGTGACTTTCTCACATATAAGGCTATCTACCACTCCTATTATAATGCCCAGGACACTGCCAAAACATATTTCCAATCTGTCATCTCTGCTCAAGCCTCTAACTCTAAGTGACTTTTCAATACCTTTCAATCACTTCATAACCAAAACCCACCAGCCACTATCAATGCACAAATCCTTACAATAGCCAATTACATGGCCCTGAGTGGGTACTGTTATCATGCAGTGTAGGGAATGCCGGTAATCAGAGAAGCCATTAAGGGGTCCGGCAGCTTAACATGCATTTGCAAATGCATGCAACAAATATCTCTGAATTTCTACTATCATATAGTTTTTTCAAGTATTGTTGCAAGTTCTATTTAGTGTGCTGGAGGATACCTGGGGGAAAAGCCCCACTTCCCTTTTTTGTTTTCTGTTTGTTGTGACCCCTCCTTTTCATGCACCTGACAAGTGCTGCCAAATTGATTCAGGAGCTTTCACTGTGTTTGCAGTTGTCAGAGGCATTGTATGGGATCAGCATTTGGAAGGCATGCCAGTCCCTGTAGTGCTACTTTGAGATCTCAGGGGTAGCTCCTAGATAAATTAGCCCTCAATTTGGGTGTATTTCGGTGTGGGTTTTTATTATGAGGCCTTACAATAGACAATTTCATGGCACTGAGTGGGTACTGTTATCATGCAGTGTAGGGACCGCTGTTAATCAAAAAATCCAAGAAGGGGACTGGCAGCTTAACATGTATTTGCAAATGCATGCAATAAATATTTCTGAATTTCTACTATCATATAATTTTCAAGTATTGTTGCACGTACTATTTAGTGAAGCTGCAGGATACCTGGGGTTAAAAGCCACCCTATGTTTTCTATTTGCTGTGACCCCCTCCCTTTCATGCACCTGAAAAGTACTGCCAAATTGATTGAGCAGCTTTCGCTGTGTTTGCAGTTGATCTTGTATTCACAAGATTATGCTTAGTTTCTGAATTCACCAACACTCTTTTCCCTCTCTCAGATCAAAATCTAATCACCAGAAAGCTTTCCTTCCTTACTTCAAATTCAGTGACACTGTAGTCTTCTAATCCTCCTCAAACCCGCAGAAATGTTAACACTATTAATTTTCAAGAACTTTCTACCTCTCTGCAACAACTGTTCTCACCAATTTCTAAATTGACTTCTCCTTAGACTGCTATATCACACCTGAACCAGACTCTAGAATAGCCCTTGAAGAAGTGTCTCTGGCTACCCATCACTCTCAACATAGACTTAGTTGTCTACTGTGGCACTCTAAAGTAACAAAACCCCTACAAAAACTTTCACTTAAAGTAGAACAGTCAGTGGCATAAATATCATACTACAAGTGCCTTTCTCACATATAAGACTATCTACCACACCTATGTTAATGCCCTGGACAGTGTCAAACATATTTCTAATCTCTCTACTCTGCTCAATCCTCTAACTCTATCTAACCATAAGCAACTTTTTAATACCTTTAAATAACTTCATATCCCAATCCCACCAGTCACTATCAATGCTGAAAATCTTGCTTCCTACTTCAAGGACAGATAGATAAGATATGAAATTAAATGGCATGCTCTTCCTCAGCACATGACCAGCTCTATTGCCTACCCTATCCCTATGGAACCTTCTCTTCATTTGATCCCACAAATGAAAATGAAGTATCACCACTCTTCTCTTCTTCCTACTCTACTACCTCCCCTCTTGATCCTGTACCCTCACAAATCAGTAAATCTCTGTCTCCTGTGCTCATGCCAACCTTAACTAAAACCTGTAATCTCTTTCTCTCTTCTGGTATCTTTCCCTCACTATTCAAGCATGCAGTGGTTACTCCCATTCTGAAAAAAAAATTCTGACCCTAACTCTCTGTCTGAATCTACCGTCCCATCTTTCAGCTCACATTCCCCTCCAAACTGCTGTACTTGAGAGAATTGCCTACACTCACCTCACACACTTTCTTAATTTGGACAACTTATCGGACCCACTACAGTCATGCTTTCATTCCCAATACTCCAAACAGACAGCACTGACTAATGTAGTGAATGATCTGGTCACTGCCTTGTCTAAAAGCAATTTCTCACTTCTTATTCTTTTAGCTCTCTCTGCTACTTTTGATCACTCTCTTCTCATGCAAACATTACGATCCCTAGGTCGCTATGAAACAGACCATTTTTGGTTCTCATCCTATCTATATCATTATTTTTTCAGAGTGTGGGGTAAATTTACTAAGATTCGTATTTTACCGTTTCAGGTCAAAGTTCAATCACGAATGACATCGAAAGTGTAAAACTGCAACTTTTTGAATTGATTACGACTAATTTACTAAGCTGTCGTATTCGGGTTTTTCTTTTGTTCCGATGTCGATGTCATTCGTGGTTTTTTTTCTATTTTTACGGCAGTGATTAGCAAAACACTTTTTTACAATGAATCTCGGCCGGATCTGTGTGATCCGTGCTGGGGTTCATTTTTTTTGTTTTTTTTAAATTAAACACTGTCAAATATTTAAAAAAAAATTGCGTGGGGTCCCCCCTCCTAAGCATAACCAGCCTCGGGCTCTTTGAGCCGATCCTGGTTGCCGAAATATGGGAAAAAAAATGACAGGGGTTCCCCCATATTTAAGCAACCAGCATCGGGCTCTGCGCCTGGTCCTGGTTCCAAAAATACGGGGGACAAAAAGAGTAGGGGTCCCCCGTATTTTTAAAACCAGCACCGGGCTCCACTAGCTGGACAGATAATGCCACAGCCGGGGGTCACTTTTATATAGTGCCCTGCGGCCGTGGCATCAAAAATCCAACTAGTCACCCCTGGCCGGGGTACCCTGGGGGAGTGGGGACCCCTTCAATCAAGGGGTCCCCCCCCCAGCCACCCAAGGGCCAGGGGTGAAGCCCGAGGCTGTCCCCCCCATCCAATGGGCTGCGGATGGGGGGGCTGATAGCCTTTGTTGTAAAAGAAAAGATATTGTTTTTAGTAGCAGTACTACAAGTCCCAGCAAGCCTCCCCCGCATGCTGGTACTTGGAGAACCACAAGTACCAGCATGCGGCGGAAAAACGGGCCCGCTGGTACCTGTAGTACTACTACTAAAAAAATACACAAAAAAACACAAGACACACACACCGTGAAAGTATAATTTTATTACATACATACACACATACATACATACTTACCTTATGTTCCCACGCAGGTCGGTCCTCTTCTCCAGTAGAATCCAAGGGGTACCTGTTGAAGAAATTATACTCACGAGATCCAGGGGTCCAGGGTCCTCGGGGAATCCAGGTGTAATCCACGTACTTGAAAAAAATAACAAAACGGACACCCGAGCCACGCACTAAAAGGGGACCCATGTTTGCACATGGATCCCCTTTTCCCGACTGCCATAAACCCAATCTGACTGATGTCTAAGTGGGTTTCTTCAGCCAATCAGGGAGTGCCACGTTGTAGCACTCTCCTGATCGGCTGTGTGCTCCTGTACTGAGTGACAGGCGGCACACGGCAGTGTTACAATGTAGCGCCTATGCGCTCCATTGTAACCAATGCTGGGAACTTTCTGCCCTGCGGTTGACCTAAAGTGACGTCACCGCTGAGCAGAAAGTTCCCAGCATTGGTTACAATGGAGCGCATAGGCGCAACATTGTAACACTGCCGTGTGCCGCCTGTCACTCAGTACAGGAGCACACAGCCGATCAGGAGAGTGCTACAACGTGGCACTCCCTGATTGGCTGTAGAAACCCACTTAGACATCAGTCAGATTGGGTTTCTGGCAGTCGGGAAAAGGGGATCCATGTGCAAACATGGGTCCCCTTTTAGTGCGTGGCTCGGGTGTCCGTTTTGTTATTTTTTTCAAGTACGTGGATTACACCTGGATTCCCCGAGGACCCTGGACCCCTGGATCTCGTGAGTATAATTTCTTCAACAGGTACCCCTTGGATTCTACTGGAGAAGAGGACCGACCTGCGTGGGAACATAAGGTAAGTATGTATGTATGTGTGTATGTATGTAATAAAATTATACTTTCACGGTGTGTGTGTCTTGTGTTTTTTTGTGTATTTTTTTAGTAGTAGTACTACAGGTACCAGCGGGCCTGTTTTTCCGCCGCATGCTGGTACTTGTGGTTCTCCAAGTACCAGCATGCGGGGGAGGCTTGCTGGGACTTGTAGTACTGCTACTAAAAACAATATCTTTTCTTTTACAACAAAGGCTATCAGCCCCCCCATCCGCAGCCCATTGGATGGGGGGGGACAGCCTCGGGCTTCACCCCTGGCCCTTGGGTGGCTGGGGGGGGGGACCCCTTGATTGAAGGGGTCCCCACTCCCCCAGGGTACCCCGGCCAGGGGTGACTAGTTGGATTTTTGATGCCACGGCCGCAGGGCACTATATAAAAGTGACCCCCGGCTGTGGCATTATCTGTCCAGCTAGTGGAGCCCGGTGCTGGTTTTAAAAATACGGGGGACCCCTACTCTTTTTGTCCCCCGTATTTTTGGAACCAGGACCAGGCGCAGAGCACGATGCTGGTTGCTTAAATATGGGGGAACCCCTGTCAATTTTTTCACCATATTTCTGCAACCAGGATCGGCTCAAAGAGCCCGAGGCTTGTTATGCTTAGGAGGGGGGACCCCACGCAATTTTTTTTGAAAAAATAAGCACTTTCCCACCCCTTCCCACTGATATACATGCACGGATCTCATGGATCCGTGCATGCCTATCCAATCACGAATAAAAAAAAAAGGTCTGGTTTTTTTTAGCACTTTTTTACGAGTTGTAATTTTTCACGGCAGTGTTTTTTTTTTTTTTGCTTTGCACTTCTTAGTAAATGACCGAGATTCATACTTAAACAGCCGCGTTTTGACCGATGGTGTATTCATTCGTGATTTTTTTCCTAGGACTTCAAAATATTATGAATGCCCTCATCACTGCCGTGATTATTGCTTAGTAAATTACCGAGATGACACTTTGATGAAAAAACGGCATCTCGGTCAAAATCGGGAGCTTAGTAAATTTACCCCTGTGAGTCTGGTTTTGCAGGGTTTTTTTTAAGTGGCCTCATTTACACTGCAAAACCAGGTTGATGTTGCTGTGTAAGTGATTGCCACTTTAAAAAAAACTGCAAAACCTTACCAAATCTCTCACTTTCTGAAACTCTCACTCTATTACGTTTGGCCCCATAGCTTACACAAGACACTGCACAAACTATTCTATGTATTCATTATCTCCCATATTGATTACTGCAATTGTATCCTTACTGGTTTTACCAAAAACAGACTCTCGCCATTACAGTCTATCTTGAATGCAGTTGCTAGGCTGATCTTCCTCATCAACCATTCATCATCTGCTGTTGATTCATTGGTTACCTGTTTTCTACCATATTCAATATAAAATATTTTTACTTACACACAAAGACTATTAACCAAATTACACCAACATACATCTATTCGCTTATCTCAATATATCTCCTAACCTGACCATTCCACGCTGCACAAGATCTGCATCTCTGGGGGGCGTGGCTTGAATGGCAGTTGAGGAAGACATGTTGGGAGGGAGCTCCTGCACATATGGGGCTTTTTAATGTGCTCCTGTTCCCTTCCTCAAGCCTCCTTGTGCATTTATTATACCTTCTCCTACATTGCTTACCTCTCCTGAGGTTGTGGGTGCCGGTTGAGGAGCCAGGAGACGGTGCCACCGTCTTCACAGGTTGTGGCCTGCACTTCACTGTGTAGCCAGGACCTAAATTTTGTGCTCTAGCCGAACAGCGAGAGGAGGCGGCGCTGGTCTTTCCCACGAGTGTGCCGTGGAACTTACCTTGTGCAGTGTTTGTTCCCCGCATTGTCCGCTCAGCCCTCCTCCACTCTGTGTCACCTCTGGAACTGCGGAGTGGGACCTGATGGAGGTTGCTGCCCAAGAGTGCAGAGGCAGCACCCATTTTACCAGAGGTGATAAGAGTGATGCAGCGGTCACTTCATACAGTGGGGGGCTGTAAGACCTGGGATTCCCTCATCACACACAGTAATGCCAGATCCTGGGTGATGCCAGGAGGGACTTGGGAGGTGCCATATTAACTGGGATAGCACAGTGTTTTATTACAGAGGGTTCACACCCCACCAGTGATGTCTGCCAGATTCACCAGGTTCTGGTTCCAATGCTGCACATTTTAAACTATAGTCTTGAGGCTGTATTCTGCTAGCCACAGGAATAACTTTGGTGTACCTCCCAACTGGAAGTAACAGTTATTCTCATACTTCATATCTGGACTTTAATATTATACTTCAATATATGCTTCATTGCTCTTCCTAAGGATTCCCAGATACTGGATAGTCCTTGAGCTCCACCTAGTGTCCTGTACAGTTATTTCTACAGAATCCTCCAGGTTTCCTATGAGAAGGCACTTGTGTGCAAACATGCCTTGACTATTATGTCTCAAAGCTCACAAGTCTTTTTTCCTGCTACACTGTTTTCACTTGACAAGTTACATTATGCCTCCCAAACAATATAAGGTGTCTAAAGCAGATTCAAAGGTGGCATTTTTTAAACCATCTCCTCATGCTACTAAGCCCAAGGATGCGGGTAATACTGCCCCTTAGAAAGATATTTCTGCGACTTCACCTAAACTGGGCGAATCCATCGAAGATAGTGACTCACTTAAGGTGGGCTCTATGAAATATCTCTTATCACAGTTTAAGGATAAAGTGGCGACAGACTTTCGCGCCACCATGAAGGAGTGCCATCCATTGATGTACTTAGTGGCCATACTGACCATTTAGAAATAAAAATGGGAGAAATTGTAAATGGGCATCATAGCAGCATTGCACAACCTACATTTTTTTGGATTTGGGCTTTAGCAGTGTGGAGCGACAGAATCACAACAATGAGGAACTTTACATTGTTCTGTTTATTCTAGGTGATGGTGAAGTAACCACTAACCCCATTACTTTGGTCAGAGTCGCCATGTCCAAATGTGCCCCCAAGAGAGGTTGTTCCAATTCTTCTCTACCTCTTTGCTACTTTCTTCTTTCTCTTTTTCCCTGACACTTTCCTTGTTGTTGCTAGAAACCTGTCACATATGATACACAATGATAGGTTGGTCATACCATTCCACAACCCTTTTATTTATTATTATTTTTACAAGATATAATGGATAATATTATATCTATAAATGCAAAGGGGTTTAATTCCCCACATAAAAAGGAGGTTAGCACTGAACTAATTTCATAAAGCTAAAGCTCAGGTCTGTCACAACTGAGGGCTGAGGCTGACCTAGGGAAGCTTCAGACATAGGGGCTAATGTGTATGTGAACCGTGGAGGTTGAATAGAGTTCTTGGACATGCAGGAGGTTAAACACTGTTTTCCCAAAGGCGTGACCACAACAACATATATATTTATTGAACACACAGCTTAAACACTTTGGCAGTTCAGATAACTTCAACAATAACTTGTGCAGATGAGACAGCAGTACAGTTCCTAGGAGCACAGTGGTAAATGATTACTGTGGCTATGCTGGATGATATGAGACAAAGTCCTTGCAAAACCCGGAGATGGTAAGTCTGTTGGCCACAGCTAACCACTGTATGAGGGAATGAGCTGGTACTGCCCAGCAGATGACACTCTGGAAGCTGGAGTTGGTACAGATACACAGAAGTTGAAGGAACTTAGAAGAATAACCGGGGATGCCGGATGGAACCAGAGAAGACAGAAGGTGTATAGAACTCACCGCTGTAGATAGAGTCCGATGGTGAGTATCGATGGTGAACTATGGTTCAATATTGTGAGGTAGATGATAAGCGGATCAATGCTGGAATATCACAGGAGATGGAGTGAGATACTGGATGTGATATAGGACACCGCTGAGAGCTGGAAGTGACTAAGGAACAACGCTGGAAGCTGGAAGCCGGCGATGAAGTCACTGTAGATCACGGAATGCGATGTTGGTAAGCAATGAGAGCTGGGAGTGATACTGGAACACCGCTGGAAGAGATACTTGAACAACACTGAAAGCGGGAAGACAGATATAAATCACTGCAGATCACAGGAAGCAATGTAGGAACACTGCTGGAGTCAGGCATCACCACAGGATGGTAACTGGTGTGGGGTCTCTTTAAGTGGAGCAAGGTCACAGGAGCTGGAATACCTGGAATCACAAGCTGGAACATCCACAAACAGGAGAGACATGTATCACTAGGAAAGACAACCAAAGCACTGACAATTAGGCAGCCTTGATGCAGGATATTTATACCCACTGGGAATCAGGCATTGGCTGAGCAATTAACCAGAGCACCGCGGATAGGCTGTAAGGTATCATGTGATGCATCCAAACATGGCTGCTCCCATGTTTGATTCTGGAGGGGAAGTCTGTTTGAACTTAACAAGTGGGAATCTGTAGTAATGGCAGTGGAGGCCGTGGAAGGCAGGAGACACCATTCACTGTGACAAGAGGAACTTGCTGTGTAGTTGCCATGACAGCACTGCTGGGATCACTGAGGGGAGACTGCAATGTTGTACAGCACGCTGCATGCAGACAGTGCAGATGGAATCCAGGCTTGGAGCGCTGAGCCAGCCTCAGGAGGCACTTAGAAGGTAAGAAGTGGTGACTAATTACCCAGATTGTGACAATACCCCCCCTTTAGGGGTGGCCTCAGGACACCTCTTAGGCTTATGAGGAAATCTGGCGTGGAAAGCCTGGACCAACTTGGGAGCATGGACATCCGATGCACTTGTCCAGGAGCATTCTTCAGGCCCAATCGATCAGGTATTGGAGGTGACCATACCGAAAGCGTGAGTTCAGAATCTTGGTGACCTCGTACTCGACTCCACATTGAGTCTGAACCTTGGGTGCTGAAGGAAGCGTTGAGTGAAAACGATTCAGGGCCAGCAGCTTGAGGAGAGCGGTATAAAATGTCCTAGTGATTTTTATGAATGGAGGCAACTTGAGTCTATAAGTGACAGGATTGATGACTTGTTCAATCTGGAAGGGCCCTATATAATAAGGAGCAAACATCATACTTGGAACCTTCAGTTTAAGATTTTTGGTGGACAGCCAAACATGATCCCCTGGGTTGAGAGCAGGAATTGCCTTACGTTTCAAACTTCTTGTACCTCAAGGAAGCCTTTTGGAGAGCTGCTCGGATATTCAGCCATGTTTTGGGAAAACAGATGAAGGGCGAGATCAGCTGAAGGTACTTATGTTGCCGGAAGCGGTTGAAACTCAGGGACCTTGGGATTGAACCTGTGGTTGGCAAAGAATGGCGTGGAAGAAGATGAAGAATGATACTGGTTGTTGTGACAAAATTCAGCCCATGGAAGAAAATAAACCCAGTCGTCTTGAGAAAAGGATACATAAAATCAGAGGAAGGCCTCCAAGTCCTGATTCACCCTTTTGGTTTTCCCAATGGTTTGGGGGTGATAGGCAGTAGAAAACTTTAATTTGACTTGAAGAGCCGAACACAAACTTTTCCAGAATTTGGCTACAAACTGGACTCCTCTATCGGAGATAATGTCTTCAGGGAGACCATGTAATTTGAAGATCTACTGAATGAAGACTTGAGCCAGCTTTGAAGCTGACAGAAGACCGGTGAGAGGGATGAAATGAGCCTTCGTGGTGAACTGTTCAACTACCACCCAGATGGTATTGTACTTGTCACACTCAGGAAGGTCGGTAATGATGTCCATTGATAAATGGATCCATGGATGGTGAAGGATTGACAGAGGCACCAGTTGTCCAGCAGGCGACTGCCGTAACACCTTGTGCTGGGCACACTTGGGGCAGGATGCAATAAATTCTGTAATGTCCTTCTTTGGGGTCGGCCACAAGTATGATCTGGAAACAAATTCATAGGTGTTCTGAATACCCGCGTGTCCGGCAAAGTGAGAAGAATGTGCCCATTGCAAGAGCTTCTTCCTGAGATCCGGTTTTCCGAGGCTTTTTCCTGGTGGAGGCATAGAGTCCACTCACATGGCGGAGAATGCCATTGGATCGATAATGGAATGCTTAACAGTGGATTCAGACTAATTTTCTTGCTCCCAGGAGCAGGAATGGGAATCAGCCTTGCGGTTCTGTGACCCTGGACAAACCGAGAGTTTAAAGTCGAACCTGGAAAAGTAGAGTGCCCATCTGGCTTGACGAGGATTGAGGCATTGAGCAGCTTTTAGGTACAGCAGATTCTTGTGGTCTGTCAGGATGGTGAAAGTATGAGAGGCTCCCTCCATTAAATCTCTATTCTTCGAGAGCGAGCTTGATGGCTAGAAGATCTAGGTGACCGATGGCGTAGTTGCGCTCAGCTGGAGAGAACTTCCATGAGAAGAAGCCACATGGATATAGGTGGCCATCGTCAGCTCTTTGAGATAAGACTACGCCAACCACTACTAATGAGGCATCCACCTCCTGGGTGATGGGCAAGCTGGTATCAGGTTGTTTCAGGACTGGAGCGGAGACAAATTTTTGCTTAGGAAGATGGAAGGCTTGGGTAGCCTCTTCCAACCACTTAGAAGGATTGGCACCTTTCTGTGTGAGAGCGGTGATTGGTGCCATGATAGTAGAGAATCCTCGAATGAACCTCCTGTAATAACTTGCAAAACCCAGGAATCTTTGAACACCTTTGAGTGTCATGGGTATAGACCAATCACGGATAGCCTGGAGTTTTTCAGGGTCCATCTCTAATCCGGAAACAGACATGATGTATCCTAGAAATGGAATTGACTTGACCTCAAAGACACACTTCTCTAATTTGCAATAGAGGTGATTGGCATGGAGACGAGACAGGACTTCCTTAACCCAGTAATGATGTTCCTTCAGATCATTGGCGAAGATGAGAATATCATCGAGGTAGGCCACAACATGTCGGTAGAGGATGTCTCGGAAAATTTAGTTCACGAAATGTTGAAACATTGCTGGAGCATTGCTGAGAACGAAAGGCATGATTATGTACTCATAATGTCCATCACAGGTGTTAAATGCGGTCTTCCACTTGTCACCATTTTGGATACGGATGAGATTGTATGCACCCCTTAGGCCTAACTTGGAAAAGATGGTGGCTCCACTGACACAATCAAATAACTCGGTGATAAGAGGTAAAGGATACCGGTTTTTCACTGTGATGTCATTTAGCCCATGATAATCAATACATGGTTGCAGAACACCGTCTTTCTTTTTCACAAAGAAGAAGCCTGAGCCAGCTGGAAAAGAGGAAGGCTGGATAAAACCTTTGGCTAGGTTTTCTTTAATGTATTCCTCCATGGCGTGGGTCTCTGGAAGTGACAGAGGATAGGTGCGTCCCCGAGGAGTCTTCCCTGAAATGAGATTGATAGGACAGTCCCACTATCTATGAGTAGGAAGAATATCTGCGGAGGACTTGCTGAAGACATCAGTGAATTCTTGGTATTGTGGAGGTGGAACATCTGGAGACTTGGAAGTAGAAGTACAAGCTGGAAGCACTTTTTGGACAGGTCTCGGAACAGGAAGGACCCCATACCAGGATGTGTGTAGTCTTCCAATCATTCTGTGGATTATGAAGACAAAGCCACGGAAGGCCTAGAACTACTGGATGCGTAGCCTTGGGGATAACCAGGAAGGAGATCAGCTCGGAGTGAAGAGCTCCTACCTTCAGACAGATAGGCAGGGTCTTGTAGTTGATAACTGCATCAGAAATTTTGCTGCCGTCCACAGCAGTCAGGCAAACAGAAGATGAGAGTCTCCCGGTGGGTAGGGACCACCGTTTAATGAATTCTGCGGTCATGAAGTTCCCAGCTGCTCCAGAATTCAGAAGAGCAATCAGATTCCTGAAGCGCTGAGATACTTGAAGAGATACAGGAAGATTGCAATCACAGGAAGATGGAGAGGAGTTCATTACTCCTAGCCAGCACTCTCCTTGACTGGTTAGGATTTGGATTTTCCCTGATGCTTTGGGCAAGCATTGATCACATGGGATGGAGCAGCAAAATATACATACAGGTGTTCAGACAGATGCCTTCTATGCTCTTCAGGTGACAGACAAGAGCGGTTGAACTTCATGGGCTCATCTTTGGGCGGAGATGGTTGATGAGGAGGATTAATGGCAGAGGTCTTAGGAAGCAAGGACCTTCCTCGCTCAGCCGCCCTTTCGCGGAATCGGAGATCAACAGGGACATGAGCAGAGGGATATGAGCTCATCTAACTTTGGAGGTAAGTCTCTGGTAGCTAGCTCATCCTTGATCCATTCAGATAACCCATGCCAGAAAGCTGCATAGAGAGTATCGTCATTTCAGGAGATTTAAGACGCTAAAATCTGGAATAGCACCAGATATTGACCGACTGTCCATGTCCCCTGACGCAGCTAGAGAAGATCAGTGGAGGCAGATGTCACACATCCTGGCTCATCGAAGATACGCCTAAAGGTTGCCACGAAGTCTGCATATGAGGAGAGCAGTGTATTGGACTTCTCCCACAAAGGTGATGCCCAATGCAGGGCAGAGCCACTGAGGAGGGAGATGATGTAGGCAACTTTGGTGTGATCAGTTGGGAAACTGCCAGGCTGTAACTCAAAGTGTATTTCACACTGATTCAGGAAACCCGAACAGGCTTTAGGGGAACCATCGAACTTGGCTGGTGTCGGCAAATGGAGACGAGGTGCAGAAATGGGAATGGTGGGTGGGGTTACCACCGGAGGTACTGCAGTCAGTACACTGGATGCCATGAACCATGGAGGGTTGCCTGAATTCAAGCAAGCCAGAAGGAGAGGTCCTGGAGACAGTGAATCACTTGACCCTGTGCAGCCTCTTAGTGTTCTAAGCGGGCTACAAGCTGTTGCACCGGGCTGGTCACTTGGGCCTGGTCTCTGGCCGGATTCATTAGGTCAGTGCTTACTGTCACAACTGAGGGCTGAGGCTGACCTAGGGAAGCTGCAGACATAGGGGCTGACATGTATGTGAACCATGGAGGTTGAATAGGGTTCTTGGACATGCAGGAGGTTAAGCACTGTTTTCCCAAAGGCATGACCCCAATAAAGGAGTTCAGTATATAAAACAAAGCTAACCACTGTATGAGGGAATGAGCTGGTACTGCCCAGCAGATGACACTCTGGAAGCTGAAGTTGAAGGGAACTTAGAAGAACTACCGGGGATGCCAGATGGAACCGGAGCAGAAAGAAGGTGTATAGAACTCACCGCTGTAGATAGAGTCTGATGGTGAGTATCGATGGTGAACTGTGGTTCGATGTTGTGTGGTAGATGATAAGCGGATCAATGCTGGAACACCGCAGGAAATGGAGAGAGATACTGGACGTGATACAGGACAACGCTGAGAGCTGGAAGTGACTCAGGAACAATGCTTGAAGCCGGTGATGAAGTCACTGTAGATCACGGAAAGCGATGTTGGTAAGCAATGAGAGCAGGGAGTGATACTGAAACACTGCTGGAAACTGGAAGCGATACTGGAACAATGCTGAAATTTGGAAGCCGGTGATAGATCACTGCAGATCACAGGAAGCAATGTAGGAACACTGCTGGATGGTAACTGGTGCGAGGTCTCTTTAAGTAGAGCAAGGTCACAGGAGCTGGATTACCTGGAAGCACAAACTGGAACATCCACAAACAAGAGAGACATGTATCACTAGGAAAGACAACCAAAGCACTGACGATTAGGCAGCCTTGATGCAGGATATTTATACCTGCTGGGAATCAGGTATTGGCTGAACAATCAGGCAGAGTCCAGAGCGCAGCGGATAGTCTGTAAGGTATCATGTGATGTATACAAACATGGCTGTGCCCATGTTTGATTCTGGAGGAAAAGTCTGTTTGAACTTAGCATGTGGAAATCTGTAGTAATGGCGGTGGAGGCCGCGGAAGGCAGGAGACGCCATTCACTGTGACAGGAGGAACTTGCTGTGTAGTTGCCATGACAGAGCTGAGGGGAGACTGAGGAGATGTTGTACAGCGTGCTGCACGCAGACAGCGCAGGTGGAATCCAGACTTTGAGCGCTGAGCCAGTATCAAGAGGCACTTGGAAGGTAAGAAGAGGTGACTAATTACCTGGATCATGACAAGATCATAGCAATACAGAAGATACATTTTACAAAATCGGCCCCTCCACAATTCCATAGCGTAAGATTTCCACACTGTTAAATGGCAAACAGACCAGCAAAGCAAGCTGGTGTGGCAATTTTTTTTCCCAACATTGTGCATTCACTCTCACGTCTCAATATTGTGATCCTGAGGGGAGATATTTGATTGTGTCTGAAACTCTTGAGAACAAAGAGGTGACTTTAGTGTCCTGTAATGCAACTAAAACTAAGCAACTATCTTTCTGCAGGAAATTGTGTGCTAAGGTACAACAATTGGCTAAAGGCACTTTATTAATGGTCTGTGATTTTAATTTGATTTTAGACCCATCCATTGATAGTTTACGCAATCAGACTCCGCTTTCCAGTCAGCCCATAAATGCGCTAAAGGTTTTCACCAGTTACTATCGGAATACGATCTTTTTGACATATGGCGTATGAAACATCCAGCAGAAAAGACTTCACATTTTTTTTCCATGTTCATTTCACATATTCTAGAATAGACCTTGCTTTATCTGATAAGTGGTCTCTACAGTCTATCAGCAAAATTTCTATACTCCCTATGACATGGTCAGACCATTCACCACTTTTCATTGTGTGGGATATTGCACAAAGAAAGACGTCTCCTAGCCTGTGGCATCTGGGAAAGCAAACCCTTCATCAGCCAGAGGCTTTACAAGCCATTCAATCTGCCATTGATTATTCCCCCAATGAGAACTCTCCTGAAGACACATCTACATTCAACTTCTGGTGCGCTCTGAAGTCAGAAATACGTGGCTGAGAAATTCAAATTGCAGCTAAGCTTAAGAAAGACTTTCGTCAGAAATTTGAGCAGGCTGAACTGGAAGTTGCTTCTTTAATAGGTGCACATAAGGCTAACCCAAACAATAAAACAATTCTTAAGTCATTAAGGGATGCTAGAGACAAGGTAAATGTCTTTTTTTTTTAGCAGAGGTACAACATAACATTAACAAACTCAATCAGAGATTATTAGCGAGGAAACTACGAGGTAAGAAGGCTAGAGAGAAAATCCATAATATACATTTTGATAAATGCTCGATAGTATAATACCCCAACGGAATAGCAAATGTGTTTGCATCATATTACTCTAAACTTTATAATTTGAAAGATTTTTCTTCCACATTTCAGCCTAGACAGTTGGGTATAGATACATTTTCAGAAGATCTTGATCTTCCCTTACTGTTTCTGGAGGCCTGTCTGTCTCTTAATGAACCCTGGTCGCTGGATGAGATTCAAAGGAGTATCGACTCCTTGACTACTGATAATGCACCGTGACCGTATGGTTATCCCTCTAATTTTTATTAAACCTTTAAGGAAAAACTGGATCCGGTGCTATTATCAGTGTTCAGTGAAGCCTCAGAAGTAAAACATTTCCCAAAAGAAATGTTGGACTCTCAAAATATTGCTATCCCTAAACCGGGGAAACCTCAATGCTCGGTCAAAAACTTTAGACCAATCGCCCTACTTAATATCGACCTAAAACTATACGCTAAATTAGTTGCTAATCAAATTTGTCTCCTTCTACCATCTCTTATTAAACATTATGTAAAAAGGAAAAAGGGAATGGGAAAACTACTGCACTAGTACCATATTCTAAATGGAATAATAGAAAGACCCCAAATTACAGTCCATAACAATTCCTTGTCTTATACTGTAGGTCGATTGGGGGTGCTGCCACACATATATTGTTGCCAATATTAACAGATAGGTTTTGGGAAAAAAGAGAAAAGGATTGGTCTTGGGTGGTGCAGTAATATAAATAATTGTACACATAAAATATAACTTTTAATTGTATGTAATTAAAAAGCCTGTAATTGTGAAATATTAAAATGAATAAAGGACAAGTGAAAGACAAAGTGCAACATATAATTTTTAAAAACACATACTGCACCCACTGTACTGTGCCATTCACTATACTGGGTAATCAGATTCTGGGTACAATGACCCTGGTTGAAAATATGCGTGCTGTCAGAATATTAATGATTCCATTCCATTTAAATAAGCCACAATTCTGTCAATCAATTCAAGATAATATGGGCTCCTTAAGTGTAATATATTATGCATACTTCTAGATAATAAATCAACTTTGGAGTAGACCTGATGGGCTAAATACAACCTGATCAGCTCTTGCCTGTCATTGGTATAATTGCACCGTTGATATGAGTTCCCCTCTCTTTCACTCCCACAAAATTTGCAATGCTGCTGTTATTCTTAATCCAAATTGCTTCCTTAACATTGATACAGGGTGGGTGCTTTACCACCAGTAATGAGCATCAGTCAAGTTTATATTGGTAATTATAAAGAGATACAATGTTGGTTAGCGTTCTCAGACTTTACTGTCAACGCTGCCCCATGTAGTCCATTGTACTATATTATATATGGGATTATTATTGTAATTCCCTCTTATTAGTGGCTGTTGGCAGCTTGCCTATTCATACAGTTTATCTGGAAACAAAACTGGTGTTTTGGCTGGCATTCTCAATCTCTGCCATCAACGCTGCCATATATAATGCACTGTGCTGGTATTAATCACAATGACCCGATTTCAATAACCTCTTATTAATTGCTGTTGGCAAATTACCTATTCATACAGCATAATTAAGAGTACTGTATGGCTTCTTATTCAGCTAGCATTCTCAATCTCTGTTGTCAACGCTGCCTATTATAGTACAGTGTGCCACTCTGTGCACTATGTCTCTAATTACTTTCCTTTTTATTATTAATTGCTGTTGGCAAATAGCCTATTAATGCAGCTTGTCTGGGAATACAATTTGTTATCTCTGATGCTCTAAATTCTTTAATAGTACATTTTCAATATCCTATTTCATTTGATGTTGACAGTGAGAGCTGATCTAATAGTTTAATAATTGATGGTCTGAGGGTCCCGTGATTGGTGCGGCTACTCCGTGACATTCCGGTCAGTGGAGACATTCTGGTTAGCCCTGAGGAAACTAACTATGAAACGCACGTTGGCGATTCACATTCCACCCACGTGTTTAACAAAATGTGCCTGTCAATTACATGTGCTTTGATCAGAATATGATATGAAAAATATGAATTCTAGATATTAGGGGGACCTTAATAGGGCTCATACTCAAGGTGCAGATTGAGACTATAAATTATATAACCATGAACAGCTTTAGTTAATACTGCACTTAGAATTAGGGTTAATCCAACAAGAACGCAGCAGCAGAGAACTTCATCACACTGTGTACTTAACTGCATATGATAGACTGTGTAATACAGTATACTATTTAATGACTGTAATACTATTTATAGATATAATCAGAGATTGAACGAATGCATGATTTTGAACATTAGACACTGTGGACACTTGTTTGCTAGATTCTACCAACCACAGCGGTGAATTATAGCTAGATAGAACGTAACAGCCTGGAATCCCAGTGTGTAATGTTTGCAGCTGCACATTATATGTTGCAAAATACATTGTAAGCAATTAAAGCTTGTAACAACATTTTGGATACATTTAGAGACTGAGTGAATGTATCAATCTGCATGTTACACACTGTGGGAAGCTGCCTGCCTGGATTTTGTGAACCATGATGCCTAAAACAATTTAGGTACATAGGAGGAGCACTCAGTACTCAAAGTTTATTTAAGGTTATTTTATTTAATTTCTATTTTTTATGCACTGAACGCTTTAACCAGTTCCTGAATCTGATTCAAAATGTTCTGATAACAAAAAAAATTTACCCCTCAGACCATCAATTATTAAACTATTAGATCAGCTCTCACTGTCAACATCAAATTGAATAGGATATTGAAAATGTACTATTAAAGAATTTAGAGCATCAGAGATAATAAAGTGTATTCCCAGACAAGCTGCATTAATAGGCTATTATTAATAAAAAGGAAAGTAATTAGAGACATAGTGCACAGAGTGGCACACTGTACTATAATAGGCAGCGTTGACAACAGAGATTGAGAACGCTAGCTGAATAAGAAGCCATACAGTACTCTTAATTATGCTGTATGAATAGGCAATTTGCCAACAGCAATTAATAAGAGGGTATTGAAATCGGGTCATTGTGATTGATACCAGCACAGTGCATTATATATGACAGCATTGACGGCAGAGACTGAGAACGCCAGCCAAAACACCAGTTTTGTTTCCAGATAAGCTGTATGAATAGGCAAGCTGCCAACAGCCACTAATAAGAGGGAATTACAGTAATAATCCCATATATATTATAGTACAATGGACTACATGGGGCAGCGTTGACAGTAAAGTCTGAGAACGCTAACCAACATTGTATCTCTATATAATTACCAATATAAACTTGACTGATGCTCATTACTGGTGGTAAAGCACCCACCCTGTATCAATATCAAGGAAACAATTAGGATTAAGAATAACAGCAGCATTGCAAATTTTGTGGGAGTGAATGAGAGGGGAACTCATATCAATGGTGCAATTATAGCAATGACAGGCAAGAGCTGATCAGGTTGTATTTAGCCCATCAGGTCTTCTAAAAAGTTGATTTATTATCTAGAAGTATACATAATATATTACACTTAAGGAGCCCATATTATATTAAATTGATTGACAGCATTGTGCCTTATTTAAGTGGAATCATTAATATTCTGACAGCACGCATATTTTCATCCAGGGTCATTGTACTCAGAATCTGATTTCCCAGTATAGTGACATGGCACAGCACAGTGGGTGCAGTATGTGTTTTTAAACATTATATGTTGCACTTTGTCTTTCACTTGTCCTTTAATCATTTTAATATTTCACAGTTACAGGCTTTTTAATTACATACAATTAAAAGTTATATTTTATGTGTACAATTATTTGTATTAGTGCGCCACCCAAGACCAATCCTTTTCTATTTATTCCAAAACCCTCATTAACCTCATTAACCCAGGTGGGTTTTGCGTTAAATAGACAGGCCCCGGACAACACCCGACGGGTAATTAATGTGATAGAATATTTTCAGTGTAGAAAAGAGCTCCTTTAGACGTTGAAAAAGGCGTTTGATAGACTGCACTGGGGGTTTATGCAAACAACCTTGAAGAAATTTGGCTTTGATGGAAGGATCTTAGACTCTATATTGGCACTCTATATCTTCTGACAAAGTTTTTGTAAATGGGTGTATTTACTATGGATTTGATATATCCAATGGCACGCGTCAGGGCTATCCTCTCTTATTTTCACATTGACAATAGAGCCTTTAGCTGAACATATTAGGACACAAGAATTGATCATAGGCCCCATAATTGGAGGCCTTCTCATAAATTAAGTTTGTTTGCAGATGACATTTTGCTGTGTATATTAGACTCTGAGAACTCTTTACCAGAACTGCATAAAGTGTTACAGGAATTTTTGGAAGTCTCTCTATATAACCTTAACACCAATAAAAAGCCCTTCCATTTCATATACAGCCGTAAGTGTTAGCTAGGTTAAAAGAATCATATAAATACTCTTGGCAGAACCATTCATTGAGATATCTGGCGATCAACTTATCAAGAGAGGAACACCTAATGAGTGTAACTATGGCCCTTTAGTCAAAGCCTTCGAGGGGCTGACTGGAGACTGGATGATGCAAGAGGTTTCAGAGTTGGGTAGAATTGCTGTGGCAAAAATGGTTCTCTTGCCGAAGCTGATGTATTTGTTCCGTGCAATCCCTAGACCTCTTTCAAAATATCTCTATAATAACTTCAATCAGATTTTTATCAGATATATTTAGAAAAAACTCAAACTTAGAATTGTGAAGAATATTTTGATTTTATCTAAGTCCGCCGGAGTCATTGCCTTCCCAGATATTGAAAAAAATAACTCTGCATGTTTGATGAGTCCAGCTAGAGACTGGTTTGATCTTACAGATCCTAAACCATGGGTTACTTTGGAAAACTTTACCTCCCATCCGGTAGCTTTCCCTGATTTATTGTGGATGCCGCCCTCCATTACACATAATTAGATGGGTATGAGTAAATCAACCAAGACTATTTTAGAAATGTGGCATAAATTAGTCTCGCCTTGTGCGGAGTTAAATCTACCATCTCCTTTTTTATCACTGAAATCTAAAATGGCATTAATCCCTAATGTAGCACTAGATAATTGGATAAAGCAAGGGTTACTCTCCCTAGAAAACCTGTTTCTTGGTGATAATCTAATATTTTTCTCTCAAACTGCAAGAGCAATTTAATATTAAGAAACAGGACATTTTTGTATATCTGCAATTGAAAAGTTGGATTCAATCCTTTTTGACTCCTTTACCAGTTTTTTCAGCCTTTATTAAAATTCGGCTAGATGCCTCCTTACACAAGGGAGGAATGTCTTGGTGGTACCAGTTCCAAATATCTGATAGTAAGAAAGGTAAATTAAAATCTCAGTATCATTGGGAGAGGGATCTGAATAGATCATTAATGGATGAAGAGTGTGACTGTATATTTACTGATTGTTTAAAAATATCTAGGTTTATCAACCACTCCGAAATGTTTTACAAACTTATTCAGATGGCATACTTTACGCCTGAATGGCAACACAAAATATTGCCATCAATGTCCAAATTTTGTTGGAGAAAGTGTGGGAATATAGGTGACATTTATCAAATATTTTTGTCATGTCCCCAAATACAGCCACTTTGGAAATAGGTATTCCAAATGATGAGAACGGTGTTGGAATTCAAAATTCTACCTGACCCGGCTATAGCACTTTTCCATTTATACCTGGGTCAACTCTCTGTAGGAGATAAATACTTAATGGGACATATTTTGATAGCTATGAAAACGGCTATTGCCTAAGTTTGGAAATCCGAGAAAATTCCTTCTCTAATGACTATTCAAGACAAAATTCATAAACACTTTATATATGAAACAGCAGCAGCAAACTCTCCAAACTCTATCTACATGAAGTGGTACGGCTGGACTCTTTACAGGGACAAAATGGGTCACCTAACCATGTATAGTGACCCCACTGATCTTTCTGTGCTCCATTCTCCTCATTCTCCTAACTCTGATTGTGATTAATCTTGGAATGTTATTAATATATTGTTCTGTCTTGTATTATTATTGTTATTTTATAGACGGCCATTTCTTTTGTTCTCAACATTGTTACCTACTGAATATATGGTCAACTGATTTGTACTTTCACTTGTTATTTGGAACTTGTTCCTGGCTTCCCCGCTGTCTCCCCTTTTTCTTCTTTCTGTATCCACATATATATGTGAACATTTTTCAATAAAAACTCATGTTAAAAAAAATCTGCATCTCTTATCCACACTCATTACTCACTCCCATTTATAATATCAGGGTTCACCCCCTCAGTGGAATGCCCTCCCAAGCACAAAGACACTCTCCTCTAGTGTCCAAACCTTCAAGCATTCCCTGAAAACTCACCTCTTTGGGCAAGCTTATAAAATTGAAGAACCGCCCACAAACTCTTCATAAGCTATCCTGCCAATTACATTTTCTCTATGCAGTCCACACATACCCTCACATATTTTGTTCTTATTCACTGCACTTATTTTTGACCCAAATCCAACACTGCTGTGTGACTATATCAGACAGCCCATCAAGAACCTTTGCAATCTGGATTGACCATTCTGCAATAGATAGCACTTATCCTTGTGTATTAATGCCTATTTCCCTATAGATTACAAGTAGGACCTTTCTACCATTATGTCTGTCTGTTATTACCCAGTTTTGTGGTTTCACTTTTGTTTTCAATTGCAAAGCACAACTAAATATTCTGCATTATACAAGAAACTGTTAATAAATAAAATAATAATAAATAATAAATACAATAATCATCGTGTGCACAGAAAGAGAAATTAACTTAGAAGAAATCATAATAATCAATTTTGCAATAAAGACACTTATTTAAATTGTGATCAGAATGATGTATAAACAAGTTAACAATGCTTGCCCATGTATGCTCTGACAGGAAGAGGTTATTGCCTTAAAAACTTGTCAATAAGGAATCTCAACTTCTAGTTAGAGAATGCCTGAAACCACAGAATAGGCTACTCCTATGATTAAGTGGAATGTGAATTGCTCATTAGGATAGAATGGAACATGCACTGTCAATGTGCTCCCTGATATATTAGCTGAGTCTAGACATCATATAAAATGTAATGACACCAATTTGAATTAGATATTCTACAGTATATGAATAATAGTACTGTTTAATGCACCAATTGGTATCTGTGTATGCATACTGTATAGATGGGCTCTTTCAATGAACAGTACTGTTGATTGATGCAAAGTAACTGCTACTTATTTCAGTTGATTCTCATGTACTGAACTTAACACCTAATATGCAGTACCCCAACAGTGGCTAATCAGCTCATGCATACTGGAGAATTATTCTCCTGAAGAGAGTCACTGAAATTATATATTCAAACTTTTTGAACACTATTTGGATTTATTAAATACAGTGACAACAAAGGATATGTTCGTCTATCTGGAAAAGTTATATTTAATTCTTAGGGTGCATATACTGTACACCACACAAATAGTGGACAAATTGGACAGCATTAATTTGGAGATTATTCTCCTAATAAGGGATAGTGTAAAACAGGTGTGCAACTGCTCTTAGTACAGCTAAATATTTAAAGACTAACTCGCCATGCCTCTAACATTTTATGTACACATACAGTACATCACCATAATACAGTCTAATTGGCCTATGTACTGTATATCTGGGAATGTTTCTCCTAAAAAGAGATACTGAAAAATACATGAATTTACCTATAATATATAACATAATTGCACTTATGATGCAATATCATATAGAATAATCTATATATTACATTTATAGTTACAGTTATCTGCAGGTGCAAACTTCAAAAAGAAGATACCTGTATATACTACTTCTTGATAGCAAATAAACTATCTAAAGATTGGCCAATTAGCCTATATACATTTGGAGTTTACTATTCCTAAGAAGGAATAGTGTAAACACTTGTATGCACCCATTTACAGTATAGCCTAGCATTATAAGAGTTAGCAAACTTAATAAACTTAGGGCCTAATTCAGACCTGATCGCAGCAGCAAATTTGTTGGCTAATGGGCAAAATCATGTGCACTGCAGGGGGGGAGGTTGGGGGGGCGGGGGCAGATATAACATGTGCCGAGAGGGATAAATTTGGGTGGGGTGTGCTCAAACTAAAATCTAAATTGCAGTGTAAAAATAAATCAGCTGGTATTTTCCCTGCACATAAACAATATAACTCACCCAAATCTAATTCTTTCTGCACATGTTATATCTGCCCCACCTGAAGTGCACATGGTTTTGCCCATTAGCTAACAAATTTTGTGCTGCAATCAGGTCTGCATTAAGCCCTCAGAGAGTTAACTAACTAGGGAGGCCAATCCCGGGCCGTTTTTTCAATCCCAGGATTCGGGATTGAAAAACGGTCAATCCCGGGATTCCCGGGATCCCGGTATTGCAGTAGGGACCAGTGAAGGTTGTAGGGAGCAGCACTGGAGGGAGGGTGTAGGAAGCGATGCAGGAGGGAGGGTGTAGGTAACAGTGCAGGAGGTAGGGAGGGGGTAGGTAGCGGTGCGGGAGGGTGGGTGTAGGTAGTGGTGCGGCAGGGAGGGTGTAGGTAGTGGCGCGGGAGGGTAGGTAGTGGCACAGGAGCGAGGGTGGGTGTAACTAATAACACTTACTATTAGTCGGGCGGCCGCAGCAGCCATGGACTCACTGAACGCGGCAGCATTTCAAATGAGGTGCCGGCCGCCAGCCAACCAGAGCTGGCGGACCGGCAGCCAATCAGGAAAGCGGCTGCAGCAGTGGCTCCTGAATGGCTGCCGCTGCTGCGGCAGCTTCCCTGATTGGCTGCCGTGCTGCCAGCTCTGATTGGCTGGCTACATTTGAAGTGCCACCGCGTTCAGCTTGTACATGGCTGCCGTGGCCGCCCGCCTAATAGTAAGTGTTATTACTTACACCCACCCTCCCGCACATGCGCACTGTAATCCCTTGAATCCCAGGATTGGAAGCTCCAATCCCGGGATTCAAATCCCGGCATGTTTGGGCCCAAATCCCGGGATCCCGCCGATCCCGATCCTGGGATTGGCCTCCCTATAACTAACTACGATGGTCCTATTCCAGTATTGTCAATGGGAAAGGTGCATAGCGTGGTAATAACTTAACAATACTGGTGTCAACATTTTAAGCCACAGTCATTTGCTATGTGTTTTCACAGACATAGGAGACAGAGAATATAACTTATTAAAAAGTAATGTCATTTCTTGATTTAGTGCTACAGAGGGAAGTAAGATCCAAGAGATACAGTATATATTTTGAGGATAATTTAACTCTGGGACCTACAGAATAATAGAATATTCAAGGTTGTTTTCATTCCAACAAAGCACTGCATCTGTGTCAAGGTTTGATATTATATGAATAAAATATCAATTATACTATATGTGAATAAGAGAAATGAAGGAGACAGAGCTTTTGTTTTCATTTTATTATGACCTTTACACAAATTTTCAGATCTTCACTTAAATATTTTGCATGCATTGAATTATAATTTTAAAATAATGCAAAAAAGTAAAATTGTAATATTTGCTGCTACAGATCTCAAGACGCTCATTAAAGTAACATGTATGTTACACGTGATATTGAATATTATTCTATGAGTGACCAATAAGAGAATATTTATCCTGTTGTTTTTTTAAGGAATACAATTATGTTTACACGTTTACCCAGAACTTCAAATTACATCTGTGTATTATAATATTCCAAATGTTGATAAGAACATTGCATAGCCTCTTCATTGGCTAATTAGGTCACTAGGTCACTAAATAACTGAATTCAAATATTTCTATATTTTAAATTAGGACTATTCATTAAACTGTCATGCAATAAAAAAGCATATTTCCACCAATATGAAGAGCTTGAAATCCACTCCAGTTGGCAACAGTAGCATATATGTCTAGTCTCAACCTGGCAAAATGTCTTTCATTAAATCCTAAAGTCATATTAAAAAAAATACACAAATACAAAATACAAATTAAATACATTTATTTAATACTAACTAAAAAAATAAATTATATAACAGCTACCCAGCACACTCTACATAGACTTAGATATCAACCGTGGCATTCTAAATTAACAAGATAACAAGACAGCTACAAAAACTCTCAGGTAAAGCAGAATGTTAATGGTATACTGTAAATCTCATACACCAACTGACTTCCTCACATACAGTATAAGACTACATACCACTCTTACCGTAATGTTATGGACATTGCTAAACTAACATATTTTTAATCTCTCTTTTCTGCTTAAGTTTCAAACCCCAGGCCACTTTTTAATATATTTCAATCACTTCTTACTCTGCCCACACCCAACCCACCAGTTATCACTATCAGTGAAGATCTTGCTTCCTGTTTCAAGGAAATGATTGATAAGATCCAAAATCAAATTGTAGTCTCTTCATCTGCCAGCATCCTGCATAATTACGTACCTGAACCCTCTGGCACCTTCTCTTAATTTCAACCCACAAATGAAGATGAAGAACTGTATCTAACTCTTATCTTCCTACTCTGACCTCTCCTCTCTTGATCCTATACTATCACATATCAGTATAACTCTGGTCTCCTTTGCTCATACCAACCTTAACAATCTGTAACCCTTCTCTCCCTCTTTCATTCTCTCTCTCTCTTTTTCTTTCTCCTTGTATCTGTATTCTGGCATCAAGTTATTACTCCTATTCTAAAAAAAAGTAAATTCTTATCTAAACTCTCTCTTGATATACCATCCCATCTCTCAGCTCCCATGTCTCTCCAAACTACTTGAGTAACTTGCCTACACCCATCTCACAGACTTTATTTCTCACACAACTTATTGGACCCACTTCAGTCAGTTCATTCCCAACACTCCACAGAGACAGCATTGACTAAGGTAATGAATGATCTGGTCACTGCTAAGTCTAAATGCCATTACTCTTCTAGATATCTCTGCTGTATTTGAAACCACTGACCACTCTATTCTCATACAAACACTACAATCCCTAGAACTTTAGGACACAGCTCTATCCTGGATCTCATCCTACTTATCTAATCACCTTTTTAGTGTTCATTTACATGAATCCACCTCCTCTTAGCTTCCTCTGTCAGTTGGAGAAATGTAAGGCTCAGTCCTACATACTCTGCTTTTCTCAATCTATACCACATCTCCTGGCACACATCAGTTTTTATGGATTTCAATATCATCTTTACACAAATGATACTCAATTCTACCTATGATCCCTAGATTTGTCAACATCTGTATTGGTCCCTTTCATCTTGGATTAAAAACAAAATACGTTTTGATTGTGCATACTTATGTGGTGCAGCTTTTTAGAAAAAGGAGATCCTCCACAAATCCCTAAATACATACGATAAAACACAATAATGGCCCTCATTCCGAGTCGTTCGCTCGGTAAATTTCTTCGCATCGCAGTGATTTTCCGCTTAGTGCGCATGCGCAATATCCGCACTGCGACTGCGCCAAGTAATTTTGCTATGAAGATAGTATTTTTACTCACGGCTTTTTCTTCGCTCCGGCGATCGTAGTGTGATTGACAGGAAATGGGTGTTACTGGACGGAAATAGGCCGTTTTAAGGGCGTGTGGGAAAAAACGCCACCGTTTCCGGAAAAAACGCGGGAGTGGCTGGAGAAACGGGGGAGTGTCTGGGCGAACGCTGGGTGTGTTTGTGACGTCAAACCAGGAATGACAAGCACTGAACTGATCGCAGATGCCGAGTAAGTCAGAAGCTACTCTGAAACTGCTAAGAAGTTTGTAATCGCAATATTGCGAATACATCGTTCGCAATTTTAAGAAGCTAAGATTCACTCCCAGTAGGCGGCGGCTTAGCGTGTGCAATACTGCTAAAATCGCCTTGCGAGCGAACAACTCGGAATGACCTCCAATATTTCTTAAATTAGCGCAAACACATACATGATAAATGTATCTGTCCTCAATGAAGTGAGTGTTAAAAACATGTCCTTTGTTCTTGAAATGAAGCTCTTCCTTCTCTAAATGTATTTTTAATCATTCACCAATGCTGAGGTAGATCTCAAAAAGAGAGCAGAAACATAGTGCAATATTGCAATATACAAGAAAAAATGTTTTTTTAGTAGTAGTACTACAGGTACCAGCGGGCCCGGTTTTCCACCACATGCTGGTACTTGTGGTTCTCCAAGTACCAGCTTGCGGGGGAGGCTTGCTAGGACTTGTAGTACTGCTACTAAAAACAATATTCTGATTTTTTACACTTGGCTATTAGCCCCCCATCCGCCACCCTTGGATGGAGGGGACAGCCTCGGGCTTCACCCCTGGCCCTTGGGTGGCTGGAGGGGGGGACCCCTTGATTTAAGAAATTCCCACTCCTCCAGGGTACCCCGGCCAGGGGTGACTAGTTGGTGATGTAATGCCAGGGCCGCCAGGACCACAATAAAAGTGTCCCCCAGCTCTGGCATTATGTACCTGGCTAGTGGAGCCCGGTGCTGGTTCAAAAAATAGGGGGGACCCCTACGCTTTTTGTCCCCTGTATTTTTTGCACCAGGACCAGGCGCAGAGCCCGGTGCTGGTTGATTAAATATGGGGGAACCCCAGTCATTTTTTTCCTCATATTTTTTCAACCAGGACCAGATCAAAGAGCCAGAGGCTGGTTTTGCTTAGGAGGGGGGACCCCACGCATTTTTTTTACATTTTTTTAACACTTTCCCACCTTTTACCACTGATAAAAATGCACGGATCTCACGGATCCGTGCATGCCTATCAGAACACGGTAAAAAAAAGCAGGTCTATTTGAAAACTGCTTTTTTTTACGATTTGTATTTATTCACGGCAATGTTTGGCTATTGCCGGCAGTGTTTGTGAAATACAAATTTAAGTAAATTACCGAGTTCTAGCAAATAACAGGCGTATTTGACCGATGGTGTATTCATTCATAATTTTTTTCTTTGACTTCAACAAAAATACGAATGCCCTCATCACTGCCGTGATTTGAGTTTAGTAAATTCCCGAGATGACACTTTGAAGAAAAAACACCATCTCGGTCAAAATCGGGAGCTTAGTAAATATACCCCCTGGTATGAGAACACATGTATCCTTCCACACTATGGGCAGGCAATATGTTTTTACCAAAGGTTTATAGATTATATTTTTCTGCTTTGGCAAGTGACCGAAGAGGCATTTAATGTCATGGTTACTGAGCTAAATTCTTTAGATTGCCCCGTCAGCAAATGATTTTGTCCACTGAAATTAATTTCCTGGATGTCACAATCATCAATACTGGAAGGTGCCTTATAATTACCTTGTTCCGAAAACCCACTGACCACAATTTAATTTTACAAGCCACTAGCCACCATCCACTGGCCCTTAAAGATAATCTACCTGTGTCTCAGCATCTGAGTGTTATGAGGATAAATTCGGATACCGCCCATCGAGAAGAGCAATGTGCTTAAGTAACCTCTCGATTCCTCGACAAGGGATACACATTGAAGGTTTTACATTGTTGCCTTCATAAAGCTATCAATATTTTTACAGGCAAATGGTCTGCAAACAAGGGGACTAAGAATCGGATGATATTCTTGACCCAGTTTGACAATAGTGCGTCCAGTACCAGGACACCCTAAATAAATATTGGCTTATCATGGCATCAGATCCCGCATTACCGTTCACAAAGATGGGACCTCCAATGGTAGCAATTAGATGAGGTGCTATTCTCAAGTAGCTGCTGATGCATCTAACATCTTACCCGGATTCAAGACTAACTACCATTCAGCTGATGCAATCTAAACCAGGTTGTTTCTCATGTGGAAGCTGTACCACGTGTGGTTCCATGATGATTGGTCCTTACTTCACCCATCCTCACACTGGGAAGACGATAAAGATGAAGTTCCATCTTCATTTTAAATTGGACTTTGTTGTCTACATTCTCAAATGTCCATGCGGACTGTACTATGTGGTTCTCACCACTCATACCTTCCATGATCGTATGGCAAACCACAGATCCTCTATCCATACAGCTCTTCTAGGTGGCCAGTCAGAAAAAAAACAGTTGCCCATCATTTTCTGTTAAACACCAGGTGGCTGGTCTCAAATGTGTACTAATTGACTGAATACCTCCTGAGCCCACTGGTGGGGATTGAGTCCTCAAATTAAAGCAGAGTGAGAGCTTTTGAATTCACAAACTTGATACTGTTGCACCAAGAGGACTTAACAAGTCCTATCCACTTGATATTTTTTTCTTATTACATTCAACCCTTAATATATATATATATACATATATATATATATATATATATATAGAAAGAAGAGGTAAGCAGGCGGCACTCGTCAGGCTGAATAAACGTGGTGACTTTATTGGCTAAAGGCCGACATGTTTCGGAGATAGCTTCTCCGTCCTACTGTATATATATATATATATATATATATACATACACACACTGTATATATATATATATATATATATATATATTATTATTTTTTCTTTCCTTTATATTTTATACTGCATGTTCTGGCAACCAAATTTGTGATCCTGTTAGACGTGCTTAAAATCTAATCATTCAGATATCATATGTGTGCATGATTTTTCCTGCAATATATGCAGATACAGTTGTGCAGGATTTCATTTCCTATATACTTTAGTTGCCACATTTATTTTTTGGATTTTGTTTAGTTTTTCCTATATTATATGTTCTCTACATATTTTTTGTGTTATTGTGCCTCCCTCCAAGGACCCCTGTGGTGTCTTTATCAGCTATTATTGAAGGCTGTTTATTCATTTGCAATGTCTGTATCAATGGTACTGTATATAGGCATTATTCAAAGCTGATTATATATACATTGTGCGCAGGTATGTCAGTGTACTGATTGTCTGTGGAATGCTGGGGAACACTGCAGAATGCAGAGTGGGTTTGTTTCCTGCCCGGTGGAACGCACTTCCTGTCCGGTGGAATGCACAACACTTCCGTTCCGGCGGCTGTGATCGTGATCGCAGGTGGAAGATGCTGTACATACAGGCTGTATTTGAGCACAGTGCTGACATTTATCTAGTTGACAGAGGGGACTTTACCCTTGGTGAAGTAGGGTGATGGTTTAGGCATTGTCTCTGATGTTTTCCATGGCACTTCTGGTGATTAGGGCACTTCCGGTCCTGGTTCCTTAAATAGCTGGTTAGTTTAATCAGATGGCATGCAGCCCAGTCAGGAAAGATGTTCCACTGGTCTATGTAAGTTTCCACCTGCATTTACTGTTGTTCTTATGATGGGTAGTAATATTTTTAGCTCCAAGTGGCTTTAGATTTCACTTCTGTATTTATTTTAGAACTGTACTGATATGATATTTTTGGATCAGACTGGAGGCTGCATCTTTCACCTATTGTTTGGATGATCAGGTATTTATCTAACCTGGTTTGGCCACTTATTGACTATTGACCCTAATGTACTGTCATTCAAAGGCTTGTTAACTTTAGGTTTTATGTAGTGCTATGACCTGAGGCTAGCATGCGATTCCTTCTGTCAGGATGATATAAAGTTGCTGACCTGTGAGCTGATATTTTTATTGGCTGGTTTACACTCAATATTAATACTAGAGCTTCACACTTATCTGTACCTGCACCTCTTCTGGTGGTTGGTCCCCATATTTTATTCTGTGATCGATTGTAGTTACACCACTCTGGGGCCTGGGAGACAATGTCCTGATTGTATGTTTTGTCTACTACAGATACATTTTGAGTGCATAAGATATATGTATTTGGAATGATTGTATTGCCAGTCTTGAAAAATATTCATTTTTGGATCGAAACGTGGACCATAAGGCTACCCCTTTTGCAACAATAAATTATTAAACTTTGATGCTGACATGATTTATGTGAGCGTGCACCCTCCACCAAGTTGAACTTGTGGTATATATATATATATAGATAGATATATAGATAGATAGATAGATAGATAGATAATGTATAATAAGAATCAGCTTGCAAATGAATGACTTCACCCCAGTTGACTTAGTCAAATGACTTCTTTACTCACCACAAATGTTATAACAGCACATTTGCACACAAAAGATGTCTTTGTGACACTAGCAATGCCCCACTAGCCCTAGCTATCATCGAGCTACTAGTCAGCGTCAGAAACCCTGCCAACTGGAACCCACAATCTTTTTATCCTTCACACACTCCAGAGCAATCACAGCCAGGTAGTGCTGCTGTGTGTAAAATTTTTCCTGTAGGAAACAAATGGATCCTTAACCTTGTCTGCCCCTTGTCCTAGGGAGCAAGTCATGTCCTGGACATTAGAATGTGGCAGAGTACCCTCTGTCCACACTATATATATATATTATCCTTGAGGAAGTCTGAGAGATGAGACACAACTCCATCCTGATGAAACGTGTTGGGTAGACCTGCTGATTAACTGATTTCAGATAAGCCTTTTTTCCCCTTTCTGTAATGTATGAGCATTCATGTTTATCCTGTGTTCTTAACTTAAATTGGATTACGCTATGTTTGTTTATTTTGTATGTCTTTTATGTTATTTGGATTCCAATTAAATATATTAAAACCTACAATGTTGATGACTTCATGTGGATCATTACGAGTCTTGAGAGAAGCTGGAATACTCTTTCTATATGGTATGTGTTCACTTGTAGCTCAGTCTTCACATATTGGTGGTACCTGCATAGTATTGCACTAGGAGGTGCCTTTATCTATTGTATTTCAGATTTGAGGAGTTCATGGATAACCATTCCATATATGGATCGCCCTATGCACTTTCACTAACTATTTGTGGACCTTAATTTATTCTTGTTGTATACACTGTTATAGCGCCTAAGTTGTTTCATACACATATATATATATATATATATATAAAAGCACAATAGATAGCACTCCTTAATAACCAGCTTAATGTCCCGGTGCCCTCACATTCTCAAAGAGAAAATATACAGACCAGTTCGGTGCGGAACTCGCAGGCTTGAAATAAACATTCAGTAGACGTACAGCAGAACCGCTGCACGTCTACTGAATGTTTATTTCAAGCCTGTCAGTGCCGCACCGAACTGATCTGTGTGTGTGTGTGTGTGTGTGTGTGTGTGTGTGTGTGTGTATATATATATATATATATAGATATATATATAGATATATATATATATATATGTGTAAAAAGGAATGACACAGCGCCACTTGTGAGGTGGGTTCTCAGTAAAATATGAAAAACAAAATTGCTAACAAAACACACGTAACCTTGTTAGAAGGTGTCTGCCAACCCTTAAGAGTGCAATCCTGGTACAGTACTGCTGGGATAAGTAAAAAATGGGGGGGGGGGATAAGGGTACCGGCGACTTGTGTTGTTTAAAATGCAATAGTTTAAAAATAGATTTTAAAAGCCAAAAAATATGTAATAATACAAACGAGCTTTAATATCACATAAAAGCGAATCACAACATAAAACGTACTTCAAATATTAATAAAAGCATGAAAACATAAACATAAAAGGTCTTTGTAAAATGTAAGGAAGTTCTGACTTAACTCTTTAAAAATAGGCAAGGGAGTCACCACAGGGAGCCCAACGCGTTTCGTCACAACTGACTTATTATAAGTACGTTTTATGGGGGTCATTCCGAGTTGTTCGCTCGTTATTTTTTTCTCGCAACGGAGCGATTAGTCGCTAATGCTCATGTGCAATGTCTGCAGTGCGACTGCGCCAAGTAAATTTGCTATGCAGTTAGGTTTTTTACTCACGGCATTACAAGGTTTTTTCTTCATTCTGGTGATCGTAATGTGATTGACAGGAAGTTGGTGTTTCTGGGCGGAAACTGGCCGTTTTATGGGAGTGTGTGAAAAAACGCTACCGTTTCTGGGAAAAACGCGGGAGTGGCTGGAGAAACGGAGGAGTGTCTGGGCGAACGCTGGGTGTGTTTGTGACGTCAAACCAGGAACGAATCTGACTGAACTGATCGCAGATGCCGAGTAAGTCTGGAGCTACTCAGAAACTGCTAAGAAGTGTCTATTCGCAATTCTGCTAATCTTTCGTTCGCAATTTTGATAAGCTAAGATTCGCTCCCAGTAGGCGGCGGCTTAGCGTGTGCAAAGCTGCTAAAAGCAGCTTGCGAGCGAACAACTCGGAATGACCCCCTATGTTGTGATTCGCTTTTATGTGATATTAAAGCTCGTTTGTATTATTACATATTTTTTGGCTTTAAAATCTATTTTTAAACTATTGCATTTTAAACAACACAAGTCGCCGGTACCCTTATCCCCCCCCATTTTATATATATATATATATATATATATGTACAGGTTGAGTATCCCACATCCAAATAATACGAAATACGGACTATTCCGAAATGTTGAATTTTTGGAGTGAAAGTGAGATAGTGAGACAGTGCCCACACTCAGTGAGCTTGCTCGTTGTGAGAGGCTTGCATTCTAAAGTGAGGCTTGGCTTATTAAGTGAATTTGAAACAGCAGCAGATTGTGAAGAGAAACTAGGAGGAGGAGGAGGGGCTGAATCTAGGTGTGAAGTAATTAGGAGAAGGGGCTGAATATAACAGCTGTCTGATAAACTATATAAACAGTGACCACACTCAGTGAGCTTGCTCATTGTGAGAGGCTGGCATTCTAAAGTGAGGCTTGGCTTATTAAGTGAGTTTGAAACAGCAGCAGGTGAGTTAGAATACAGAAAAATGTGAGTTTTATAATACACAAAAAGTGACACAAAGATTTGCAATACCATTAACATCTGATACAATGTCTGGTCTAGTGCAGTGCAATGGATGTAAAGCATTTGTTTGGAAAGAGGCATTGTGGAGACTCAGCTGCTGTCCAATCTGTAAGCATTTTTCTCTGTTGAAGGAGGAGATAGCAAAACTGCATGCTGAGATTTGTAGGATGTCTGTGTCCTTGAGGCATCCACTGCCTCAGAGAGCCACCAGAAGATATTCTGACTGGACTACTGTAGGCTCTCAAGGGCAGAGATTTCCAGAGGGACACACATACCTCCCACAAGCTTTGACACTGCAAATCCCATATGCTACTCTTGCAGGGCTGGAAGAGACAACAAATAGAGGCACTACAGAACAGGAGGATATGGGGACTTCTACTAACTATAGGAACAGGAAATGGAAAGGAAAATTGCATCTCCAAAAAGGACTGCACTTCTCTTGGGAGATTCCATTATTAGAGGAATACATCTGGGAAATGCAAATGAAGTAGAGAAACAAATAAGGTGCTTACCTGGAGCCACAGCTCCAAGGGATAAAGAGTGCATGCTAAGAATTGTGAAGGCAGCAAGAAAAGATAGGGAGGTGGATGTCATTGTCCACCTAGGGACAAATGACCTGGCAAATGCTGAACTCGTGACTGTAAAATATGAATTTAGGAAGTTAGGGACTGCTCTGAAGCAGGTGGCAACCACTGTATCTTTTTCAGAAGTATTGCCAGTACACAGAGGGGAAGACAGAACTCATCACATCAGAAACTTCAATGTTTGGCTAAGGACATGGTGCAATGAGGAGAGATTTGGATTTATAGGCCAAAGTCACACCGTCTGGCAAGATAGGAGCTTATACAAAAGTGGCAGCCTGCACCCATCTTCAAGGGGAACAAGAATACTAACTGAACAGTTTGGATACTTCATCAAGAACTATTTAAACTAACAGAGGGGGCAGTGAACCAAACAGGAATAAAAAAATCTGCTCCCCCAACACAGAGGTATTGTTTCTGCAGGCAAAGGGAATAGGAAGCATAGCCACAGAAACAGAAGATAATTCAGATCAAAACCAAATAAACATAGGCAGAGAGAAGAACATAGCTAGGAACAGAAAAAGCACAAACAAAACTCTAAAAGCTATGTGTGCAAATGCTAGGAGCTTAGGAAATAAAATCCCAGATCTTATCGCAATAATGACAAGGAATGATCTAGACATTATGGCAATTACAGAGTCATGGTACAATGAAAATCAAGACTGGGACATAGCTACACCGGGATATACTTTATTTAGGAAGGACAGAATTGGAAAAATCGGAGGAGGGGTAGCAATGTATGTAAAAAAAAAAAGCATAAATACTACCTTAATACAAAGTATTGAAGAAAAACTGAGGCCCTTTGAGTGACCATAGAAACAGGGGAGAAGTCGATTATTTGTATTGGTGTGATATACAGGCCAACAGGTTAGGAAAAGGAACTCAACAAGAACCTATTGCAGGACATAACTAAAATGGCATTTAAGGAGAGGTAATAATCATGAGAGACTTTAATCTTCCTGATGTAAACTGGGAGGTGTCTGTTGCTAGTTCCACTAGAAGTAGGGACTTTTTAAATTCCCTTCAGGGAGCATCCCTCCACCAATTGGTGAGGGAGCCCACTCGGAATGACGCAATATTAGACTTAATACTTACAAATGGAGACAGAATATCGGACGTAAAAGTGGGTGAAAACCTGGGATCCAGTGATCATCAAGCAGTATGGTTCAGCATAAAGACAGATACTGACTCATTACATACAAAAACAAAGGTGTTGAATTTTAGGAAGGCTGATTTTGTAGGGATGGGAAAATGTGTAAGCGATTCTTTGGCAGTGTGGAGGAACTTGGAAGCAGTGCAGGAGAGGTGGGAAACATTAAAATGTGCAATATTAAAGGCAACAGACCTTTGTATCAAAAGTGTTAGGAAAAACACAAGGAAACGGAAGCCAGTGTGGTTTGTGAAGAAAGTAGCAAATATTGTGAAAGCAAAAAAGATGACTTTTAGGAAATATAAGCAGACACAAAATAATGAAGACAAAGATATATATCTTGTTAGACAGAAGGAGACAATGGGGGAGATTCAAATGTTTGAAAAGTTGGTTGGGTGTCTGTTTTTTCCTGTCTATTAGATAGGAAAAAACAGACTCCCAACTGACTTTTCAAATATTTGATTCTCCCCCTAAGAAGGCAATCAGATGTGCAAAGGCACAAGCTGAGGAGAAAATGGCCCAGTCAGGGGGTAAAGGAGGCAAAACTTTTTTAGGTATATAAGCGAAAGGAGAAAAACAAAAGACGAAATAATAAAACTAAAGACAGAGACTGGGAGTCTTGTTGAGGGAGACAATGTAATAGCAGATCATCTTAATAATTATTTTTGCTTAGTATTTACTACTGAAAGAGAGGGGAAGAGACCACAGTTAAGTTGCAGGGATATTCAGGAAAATGAAACAAGTACATTTACAGAGGAGAAGGTCCTAACAGAACTCTCAAAGTTGAAAGTGGACAAATCTATGGTGCCAGATGGGATACATCCAAGGATACTAAAAGAGCTTAAAGAGGTGCTGGTAGCACCATTGACAGAATTATTCAACCAGTCATTAGCTACAGGAGTATTTCCAGAGGACTAGAAAAGAGCAAATGTAGTCCCACTGCACAAAAGTGGAAGCAAGGAAGAGGCAAACAACTACAGACCAGTGAGTCTTACACCAGTATTAGGGAAATTGATGGAAACACTCTTAAAAGAAAGGGTTGTAGATTATCTCAAATCCAGCAATTTACAGGATCCCAAACAGCATGGATTCACTGGGGGAGATCATGTCAAACAAATCTTATTGACTTTTTTGACTGTGTGACTAAAGTGATGGATAAAGGGGGAGCCATGGATATAGATTATCTAGACTTTAGTAAGGCTTTTGACACTGTTCCACATTGCAGACTGCTATATTAACCTGAAAGTTTGGGATTGGATATTAGGATTATTGAATGGATAAGATCTTGGTTGAAGGATAGAAAACAGAGAGTTGTGGTAAATGGAGTGCATTCACAGGAGGGAAATGTAACCAGTGGAGTACCCCAGGGATCTGTACTTGGACCAGTGCTTTGTAATATCTTCATTGGTGACATTGCAAATGGCATTAAAGGGAAAGTATGCCTTTTTGCAGATAACACAAAGGTATGCAACAGGGTAGAAACACCAGGTGCTGTAAACAATTATTGGGGATCTAGGTAGACTAGAGGAATGGTCAAGAGTGTGGCAGTTACAGTTTAGTGTCAAAAAATGCAAAATCATGCACTTGGGTCTCAAAAATCCAAAGGCTAAATATAGTATTAATGGCACTATACTGAAAACTACTGAGGAGGAAAGGGATCTAGGAGTCACTATTTCAGGTGACTTAAAGGCAGGTAAGCAATGTAACAAAGCAATGAGGAAGGCAGGTCAGAAACAGCAGAAAGAAGTAATAATGCCACTGTATTCATTGGTACGGCCTCATCTAGAATACTGTGTTCAGTTCTGGAGGCCATATCTTCAAAAGGATATTAATACATTAGAAACTGTACAAAGAAGGGCAACTAAAATGGTGCATGGCCTACATCACAAAACATACCCAGAAAGACTTAGAAATCTCAATATGTATAGTTTGGAGCAGAGTAGGGAAAGGGGGGACATGATAGAAACTTTCAAATATATCTAATTAATTGAGATTTAGGCTCTAATTAATTGAGATTTAGGCAAACCTCTCTTAAGTGAGATTTAGGCAAACCTCTCTTAAGTGCCGGTGGGTGAAAGCTATTATGAAGTAACAGTGTATTCCTATCCGTCGGCTTGTTGAAAACAATGTTATTATCCCTTATTGTAATGCATACATCCAGAAAATGTATTTGTGTGTAGCTCAACTTAACAGGGGTATCCTGAAGGTTGATGGATTCCAAAATATCTTTAAGGTTCTTCTCTGTTCCAGACCAAAACATCAAGAGGTCATCAATATAGCGCCTGTATAACAGAATATTTTCCCTAATCCAAGGGATTGAAAGAAAGAAATCATTCTCCATCATAAACATGTATACATTTGCATACATCGGTGCTACATTAGAGCCGATGGCACACCCCGTCAATTGTAGGTACTGTAGTAGTGTCCATTATAAAGTAAATAATTATGTGTCAGTACAAAATGTAGTAAAGACAAAAAGAGTTAAATATCCAGAGAATCAAAACTGGTTGTGCTAAGAAAAATCCTCATTGCCTCCAGTCCAGCTTCATGTGGAATAAATGTGTACAGGCTTTTAACGTCCATTGTGCCCAAAAGTGCACCCGCAGGTACTTTTTGCAAGGTTTCCAAGAGGTTGAGTAAGTGTGTGGTGTCTTTTAGATACGTTTCCTGTATGGTCACCAAGGGTTGTAACAGAAAGTCGAAATATTGTGAAATAGGTTGTGTGAGTGACACATGACCTGATATAATTGGCCTACCTGGGGGTCTCCTCCTGTCCTTAAGAACTTTCGGGACTGTATAGAAGATAGGTGTTATTGGATATGGTTGAGAAAGCGCCCTCAGTTGTTTTTGATCCAGGAGGCCTTTGTTAGTGGCCTCCCCAAGCCTTTTTTTTCCATTTCTATAATGTATGAGCATTCATGTTTATCCTATGTTCTTAACTTGCAAATTGGATTACACTATGTTTGTTTAGTTTGTATGTATTTTATGTTATTTGGATTCGCATTAAATATATTAAAACCTACAATGTTGATAACTGAGTGTGGATCATTACAAGTCTTGAGATAAGCTGGAATATTCTTTCTATATTTATTTATTAGCAGTTTCTTATATAGCGCAGCATATTCCGTTGCGCTTTACAATTAGAAAAACAGTCAAAAAACAAAACTGGGCAAAGACAGACAGACATAGAGGTAGGAAGGCCCTACTCGCAAGCTTACAATCTATAGGGAAATAGGCATTGATACACAAGGATAGATGCTACCTGTTACATAATGGTCCACCAGACTGCTAGGTTCTTTATGGGTTGTGTGATATGATCACCCAGCAATGTTGGAATACAAAATGTGAGGTTATGTGGACTGTACAGAGAGGATGTAACTGGATAGGGAAGCATTGAATGTTATGTGGGTGGGTCTGGAATTTGGTAGGCTTGTCTGAAGAGATGAGTTTTCAGGGAACGTTTAAAGGTTTGGAGACTAGAGGAGAGTCTTATTGTGCGTGTGAAGGCATTCCACAACGTGGGTGAAGCCCGGGTAAAGTCCTGTAATTTTGAGTGGGAACAGGTAATACATGTGGTATGGGTTCACTTGTAGCTCATTCTTCACATATTTGTGGTACCTGCATAGTATTGCACTAGGAGGTGCCTTTATCTTTTATTGTATTTCAGATTTGAGTAGTTGGTAGATAACTGGATGAGGAGCTTGACCATTTCACATATGGATTGTCCTATGCACTTCCACTAATTATTTATGGACCTTAATTTATTTTTGTTGTATACACTGTTATAGCACCTACATTGTTTCATATATATATATATATATATATATATATATATATAGATATAGATATATATATACACACACACAGATAGTAGGTGCGGCACTTGCAGAAAAAGATGACAAACTCAGTGATCTCTTTATCCACGTTTCAGTTTTTACCGTCTTCAGGATATAAACAGCAGATTAAAAACGCTTACTTTTTATTGCTACATCACCCAGTGACAAGGACACTCCTACTGGCGGGCGCCCGCGCCAGCCGCCGAGCCAGAAGCGGAACGCGGCTCCCATCAGTGTCACGACCAACAACACGTCAGCGCTACAGATGAGTGGTGCGTGTCCGTGACAACACCCATCACAACAGCCTTAACATCTTCAAGTAGCTTTCTCTTTTAGTCTACCTATAGCCTCTTATTTCTTCAGCACCTTCTTCTTGGGGATATGTATCTCTAGACAAACCAATGAGACATTAGTCAGGACCTTATGGTTCAGCAGCGGGGCTGTTGGTTTACTTATTTATTTACTGGTATTTGGTTTTTCCACCCCTACAGGTTTTTTTCACGATCAGTCTGTGGTTTGTGATTACCCTCCATATCTCTTTAAGCCTGAACCCTGAGCCAATGTGAAAATATCCTATGTGGCTTCTTAACTGATTTGTGTTATTTATTTTATTTAATTTATGCCTGATGTCTCAGTGGCTGTCTTTCTTTCCAAAATCCTTTTTCTTTAATGCGGTAGTAGGGTACTGTACTAACAGTCATGCACTTTCTGTTTTCACTCACATAGCGCCGTAGCACGGCCACTCGACGTCTATGGTTACCACGGCAACCAGACGCGATTCCAATGACGACATCAGTGGGAGACCGGAAGTGAAGCGGCAAACAGCGCGGCCGGGACGGCGTCTGAGCACAGAGCGGGATTCTCTGGTATTTAAGGTATGTTGCTCACACATTGTACATTTTGTTCACTTTGACAAAGGGGTATATTGACCCCGAAACGTCAGTCTATCTGTGTAATACAATTTTTTGCACTTTTCAAGTCTCCGAGTGCAGCCTCTTTTTTGCTGCTGTTTGAACTGTTCCCGGAGGGCACCGGAGCTTTTACCCAGGGGGGAGAAAGGAGTGCCGGTCCGTGTGGACTATATATATATATATATATATATATATTTATATATATATTAGTGATGAGCGGATTCGGTTTTACCCGGTTTTACTCGGTTCTCAAATGGCATCTTATTGGCTATCCAAAACACATGACATCCGTGAGCCAATAAGATGCCGTTTTGAGAACCGAGTAAAACCGAGTAAAACCGAATCCGCTCATCACTAATATATATAACTAATATATATATATATATATATATAATTAAAAAAATTATACCGGCACTCCAAAAGATATAGAGTTACTTTGCTGCGGTGCCCTCCAAGTCAGCAGGTGACAAAGACAGGATGAAGAAATCGGTGGCACTCAAGCAGGCTAGTAGATGCAAAACAGTGTCCCTTTATTTGCCTACATGTTTCGGGGAAACTCCCCGTCCTCAGGGCTAGACAACAGTGAAAAACCACATATACACAGTTTATATACCAAACAGAAAAAGACATCAGTGCGGGAATTGTACTCACCTGTCCTCACGGCGCTGCTGCCCGCCTGCACACGCTGTTCACTTCCGTGTCGCCGGGCTATGACGTCACGGTGCGCCGCGGGACGGGGAGATCGTCATGACAACAGACAAAACGTGATTACAGGCTCCCACAGAACAATAGAACCTGAAAAAACATGAGAAAAACATACACATGTAAAAAAAAATAAAACAGCACATTTAAAATACATGAACATCACCGTTAAGGAGAAAATCCTAACAGCCCCTATCAATCACTATAATAACGTCTCCGTAGTACCTTTATATTCTTCTAGTTTTAATGGCACTGGAATAACACTGTAATGAATTACCTACCTTCCAAGGGACATATATATATAACCTTAAGGATTAAAAGAAATAGGCTTAAAGGAAACACTGTAATCCCAAATTTTCGTAATGGCCACCAGGGGACAGTGTTCCCAACTTAAAAATCCAGCGTGATTCTTTTTGTAAAAGTAACCTATCCCTATTGCCGCCCCTCAAAGTAATGGGGGTATGATCAATAAGGATAGCACGAATGCTTGCCACCCCATGCTTAGCTGACAGGCAGTGGCGAGCAAATGGCTGGTCACTAAAGCCCTTCTCGAATGCTTTTTTAATTGCACTCCTGTGGAGTGCCATCCTTTCCCTAAATTGTCGTATGGTCTTGCCCACATAGGCAAGACAACACGGGCATGTGAGCAAATATATGACATGGGTAGTGGTGCACGTAAGGCGATGTCTAATGGGTATTTTCTGGCCTGTTTGCGGGTGATTAAAGGTAGTACCTGTTTGCAAAGTATTGCAGGTAGCGCACCCAAGGCACCTATAGCATCCCATTTTTGGTCTAAGAAAATGAGTTTGATCACATCTGGTCATATTAGTGACATCAAGACGAACCACATGATCCCCTATATTATTACCCCTAGTGTGACTAGGTAATAATCTGGTGTTAGATAAATTACTCAAGGCTGTCTCTGTTTGTATAATGGGCCACAATTGTTTGGCTTTGCTCACTGTCCGTTTTGAAAAAGTGGTAAATCTACTCACCCAAGGTAATCTGTCTACTTTAGTATTCTGACTAACTCTGGGATCTAACAATTGCTGCCTAGGAATACGGAGAACTGCCTCCTTGGATTTTTCTAGTTCCCTAATCGGTTACCCTCTTTGGGCAAACCTCAACAACATTTCATCGAGGGCCCTAATGGTGTCTTGAGGGTCTGACGTGATCCGCCGAACCCGCAAAAACTGCGAGTACGGCAAACCTTTCTTTAATGCAAGTGGATGAAAGCTTTGGTAGTTCAAAAAGGTATTCCTATCGGTGGTTTTAACAAATAGGGAAGTACTGAGCTGGCCAGAATTAAGGGTGATAGAAACATCCAGATAATTAATCTGTTTATCATCAATCACATATGAGAATTTCACCACATGTTCTGTCGCGTTATGTTGATCCCATAACTTAATCAAATCTTCCCTAGGGCCACTCCAACAGACTATAAGGTCGTCGATATAACGCCTATAGTAAATCACATGGGGACTAACTAGGGGGTCAAGATGGAACATGGTATTCTCAAGATGGTACATAAACGCATTGGCGTACGATGGGGCCACTGCGGACCCCATCGCACACCCAGATATCTGTAAATAAAATACCCCATTAAACACAAAATAATTTCTTCTCAAAACCAGGCTCAACAGGTGTAAGAAAAAAGACAGTTCTGGGCCCTGGTATGAGGCATTGCCTTCAATGAGTGCTCTTACCGCCTCTACACCTGCATCATGTGGGATGCAGGTGTAGAGGCTGGTAACATCGGCACTACATAACAGGGTATCAGTGGGTCAGAGGAATCACTCAACTGACGATCACATTCAGCTACATAGGCCCCAATATCTTGAACAACTATCGAGTTGAGTGATTCCTCTGTATATTCATGCCTTAAGAAAGATCCCATTAAGGATTATAAACAAGAGCTGGACACTTACTTAAGAGAGTCTCGTGGCTTGGGTATTATATCACAAGAAGTGTGTACTGCCCTTATGGTAGACTTCCCGGTAGCACCTCTTTTTTATACCTTGCCTAAGGTGCATAAGACCTTGGAGAACCCCCCGGGTCATCCAATTGTGTCAGCGAGGGGCTCGCTTTATCAGCCTATTGCGGTCTACCTGGATGCCTATCTTAATCCCTGTGTTCAAGCTTTGCCCTCCTTTCTAAAGGACACGTCGTCCCTTTTGCTGCAATTACAGCAATTAGGAACGGTACCCACTGATACCCTGTTATGTAGTGCCGATGTTACCAGCCTCTACACCTGCATCCCACATGATGCAGGTGTAGAGGCGGTAAGAGCACTCATTGAAGGCAATGCCTCATACCAGGGCCCAGAACTGTCTTTTTTCTTACACCTGTTGAGCCTGGTTTTGAGAAGAAATTATTTTGTGTTTAATGGGGTATTTTATTTACAGATATCTGGGTGTGCGATGGGGTCCGCAGTGGCCCCATCGTACGCCAATGCGTTTATGTACCATCTTGAGAATACCATGTTCCATCTTGACCCCCTAGTTAGTCCCCATGTGATTTACTATAGGCGTTATATCGACAACCTTATAGTCTGTTGGAGTGGCCCTAGGGAAGATTTGATTAAGTTATGGGATCAACATAACGCGACAGAACATGTGGTGAAATTCACATATGTGATTGATGATAAACAGATTAATTATCTGGATGTTTCTATCACCCTTAATTCTGGCCAGCTCAGTACTTCCCTATTTGTTAAAACCACCGATAGGAATACCTTTTTGAACTACCAAAGCTTTCATCCACTTGCATTAAAGAAAGGTTTGCCGTACTCGCAGTTTTTGCGGGTTCGGCGGATCACGTCAGACCCTCAAGACACCATTAGGGCCCTCGATGAAATGTTGTTGAGGTTTGCCCAAAGAGGGTACCCGATTAGGGAACTAGAAAAATCCAAGGAGGCAGTTCTCCATATTCCTAGGCAGCAATTGTTAGATCCCAGAGTTAGTCAGAATACTAAAGTAGACAGATTACCTTGGGTGAGTAGATTTACCACTTGTTCAAAACGGACAGTGAGCAAAGCCAAACAATTGTGGCCCATTATACAAACAGAGACAGCCTTGAGTAATTTATCTAACACCAGATTATTACCTAGTCACACTAGGGGTAATAATATAGGGGATCATGTGGTTCGTCTTGATGTCACTAATATGACCAGATGTGATCAAACTCATTTTCTTAGACCAAAAATGGGATGCTATAGGTGCCTTGGGTGCGCTACCTGCAATACTTTGCAAACAGGTACTACCTTTAATCACCCGCAAACAGGCCAGAAAATACCCATTAGACATCGCCTTACGTGCACCACTACCCATGTCATATATTTGCTCACATGCCCGTGTGGTCTTGCCTATGTGGGCAAGACCATACGACAATTTAGGGAAAGGATGGCACTCCACAGGAGTGCAATTAAAAAAGCATTCGAGAAGGGCTTTAGTGACCAGCCATTTGCTCGCCACTGCCTGTCAGCTAAGCATGGGGTGGCAAGCATTCGTGCTATCCTTATTGATCATACCCCCATTACTTTGAGGGGCAGCAATAGGGATAGGTTACTTTTACAAAAAGAATCACGCTGGATTTTTAAGTTGGGAACAGTGTCCCCTGGTGGCCTTAACGAAAACTTGGGATTACAGTGTTTCCTTTAAGCCTATTTCTTTTAATCCTTAAGGTTATATATATATGTCCCTTGGAAGGGAGGTAATTCATTACAGTGTTATTCCAGTGCCATTAAAACTAGAAGAATATAAAGGTACTACGGAGACGTTATTATAGTGATTGATAGGGGCTGTTAGGATTTTCTCCTTAACGGTGATGTTCATGTATTTTAAATGTGCTGTTTTATGTTTTACATGTGTATGTTTTTCTCATGTTTTTTTCAGGTTCTATTGTTCTGTGGGAGCCTGTAATCACGTTTTGTCTGTTGTCATGACGATCTCCCCGTCCCGCGGCGCACAGTGACGTCATAGCCCGGCGACACGGAAGTGAACAGCGTGTGCAGGCGGGCGGCAGCGCCGTGAGGACAGGTGAGTACAATTCCCGCACTGATGTCTTTTTCTGTTTGGTATATAAACTGTGTATATGTGGTTTTTCACTGTTGTCTAGCCCTGAGGACGGGGAGTTTCCCCGAAACATGTAGGCAAATAAAGGGACACTGTTTTGCATCTACTAGCCTGCTTGAGTGCCACCGATTTCTTCATCCTATATATATATATATATATATATATATATAGGTGTACGAAAGGTGTCCGGCACTCCAACAAGCATTCACACTGCACCCGGTGCCCTCACAGCCATGATGAAATGAATATACAATAGTTATCAGGCGGCACTCACAGCATTGTAGACACTGATGAATAAATGGTCAGACTCCATGTAGATAATTCATGTATCTATACGGAGTCTGACTGTTTATTCATCAGTGTCTACAATGCTCTGAGTGCCGCCTGATACTATTGTGTATATATATATATATATATATTCCATATGAATTTTGTGTATAAATAAAATACATCTTTTTCTTCATAAAGCGCTGTTATCGTGTACCTATGTTCTTTGCATCTATAAAGGGCAGAGAATCCCTTTAATAAGCAGCAGCTGAGGAATCTGTGTGTATTTTTATGTTTATTTTTGTGTAAAGTACTAACTAAAAGCGCCAAGTCTTTTTTATTTTTTATCTTATTGGATATCACGATCCCTACAGTTTGTGGTATTGGTGCAGACCTCTGAGCTGCGTCTCATATCAAACAGATTTGATGATTTGGACAATCAGGGTAGAAGAAACAACTTGCAGATTAGAGGGATTTCGGTAGACATACAGATGCAGAACATTATAGCGGTATTTACCAAATTATTTAATACATTTCTTGAGCAAACACCAGACACCACAAGTGCCATTACAATATTTTGCAGACAAACAGCTGGTACTCCTCAAAGTGCAAACTCTTCGAAGTATTGACATTGGGTGGTCTTCAGTATGCCGGCTGTCGGGATCCCGGCGCACAGTATACCGGCGCCGGAATCCCGACAGCCGGCATACCGACACTTATTCTCCCTCGTGGGGGTCCACGACCCCCCTGGAGGGAGAATAAAATAGCGTGGCGCGCATAGCGCGCCACCGTGCCAGTAGCGTGGCAAGTGCAGCGAGCCCGCAAGGGGCTCATTTGTGCTTGCCACACTTACGGTAAGCCGGCGGTCGGGCTCCGGTGCCTGTATGCTGGTTGCTGAGAGCCTGACTGCCGGCATACCATAGTGAACCCATTGACATTAATGGTTCTTCCATTGTTATGAGAAGACTGGAACTTGGACTTGCAAGATGCTGTAGAGGGTTCCAATAAAGAATCTATGGACCTACAAGATGGCGTGGAGAACCATGCGGCTTTAGACTTGCTTGAAGACATGGGAAACTCCAGTTCTATTAGGGTGAGACTCCTAGAGCCCTCAATAGGTGTTTCACCATTAGCAACCCCTGCTCTTCTCTTAGTACTAGTTGCGCACATCGGTACTTAGGGGTCCCCTGGACTTAATTCCTCCAGCAGTAGGATCTCATCAAATAGACTGAAGATCCCAGATATACAGATTAAAGACTAAAGAAAGAGAATTTGGCAGAGTCTTGATAGCGAAGGCACAATTTGACAAGATTTCGGGACCCCTGGGTCCTATGTGATCCTCCCATACTTAGAGGTGGAGTAGGATGTTGGCAGATGTTGACAGACAGTATGTCTGGAATGGCTGAAACTCAGCCATACAGGGTAACAGCAGTAGGGCCAGATATATCAGAGCAGAATTGGCCTGCCCTTGCAGGACATCAGCAGACAGGTCAGGTATGCAAGATAGAGTTAGATCTGGAGTTTGCTTTGGTTATAACTTTTTCAAAATGGTTCTATTTTTATAGAATGTATAATGGGATGGAGCTGACCTTTTGGTCTCCTCCCTATGTTCTTTTTTGATCTCTTTGCCAAACCTTTTTTCTGGCCATGAGAGTCCTTGGATTCCTCATGCATCCCAGGGTGACTTTTTCTACTATTTTTCCTATTTTCTAAGTATTGCCACTGGTTTCTCTATTTTGACATGTCTTCATTGCCATATTGACAGTGGTGGCACGGTCCCTAACTGTGTCCATCTCCCCCTTCCACTTAGGTCTCCACTGGCTTTTTTTTTTTTTTTTTGCATTTTCCAGGACAGTAGCCAGTCTTTCTAGGTAGTATACTGAGAATTGCTGTGTATTTCACCATGATGGCCATTAATGCAACTTGTCCTCCTGTCTGGTAAATATGTCAACATCTGAATTATTGTCTATCTCCTCTATTAATGCAAAAGCACTCAATATGCCTGAGAAGTGTTATTCAGCTTAACGCGATTTTTGTACTGGAAAAACAGATATACAGTAGTATTCATACAAGAAACCCATTTTAAACAAGGATCTGCCCATTCCTTTAGTAAAACCTTTAATTATCCAAATATTTATATGAATTACAATCCTGAAGGGAAATCTAAGGATGTTGCCATATTGTTTTCCAGGTGTTTACACCTCACCAAAGTGGTTACACATAACATGGTTGATGGCAGTGCATTAGTTTTCATAGGAAAAACTTTTCAGCTGATGTACACTTTTGTGAATGTATATGATCTGAATTCCAGTCAACCTGCTTTCTTTTCTATGATGTTATAATTTGTAGATTCAGTTCAACAAGGGATTGTTGTTGTGGGTGGTGAGTTTAATTGGACATTTGACCCGTCTTTGGATGCTTCCACATCAGTTTCTAAGCTCCCACATAAATATTTATGCAAGGTATGGGAGCTTGTTCTTGGTTATCAATTGTTTGATGTCTGGAGATTGAAACACCCCAAAGAAAAAGATTTTACTCACACCCACATAATGTCTATTCCAAGATATAATATTTCTTCTACTCACTCCTCCATAGGTTCTATCACGTGGTCAGTCCACGCACCTATATTTTTGCAGGTTTTGGTTCCTGAGACGAAACCTAAGAGTTGGTCTTGGAAACTAAATAAGAGTCTGGTTCAGTTGCCCAAACAAAAATATATCATTGAAAAAACTAGTAAGGATTATATTGTGATCAATGACACTTCTGAAGTCAGGAAGTGTTATATCAGGGAGGCCCACAAATGTGTACTTTGGGGCAAACTCATACAGTTGTGTTCCTTAGCAAAGAAATGGAGTAAAGCTCAAAAAGAGGCACTTCTGCTTACAATTCAAAATTTGGAGATGGCTCATAAGTCCTCTCTAAACATGTCTGTGGGTGTGGAAAAAGCTCAGACATGGACTGCCTTAAAAAAAATTATCTGATAAGACAAACTGGCTTTTAGAAAGTGTCGACACAAATATTTTTATTGGGGAAAAAAACCTAGTAGACTCCTTGCATGCTCCCTGAAGGATCAGCGGGCAGTAACTTTAATATTATTTATGACCATGGAAGAACTTTCTCCGTCTGCCACTGACCACACAGATAGAATAGATACAAGTCTTTAATTGCCTAGGTTTGTCCTTGGCTTATCAATATATTTATTTTATAGGTGTATATGGCCTTTAGTCTGCCCCCCTCCCTCACCTCAATCTCCTCTTCTCTTATCTCTTTTCTTATGGGGTTAATCCTACTTTGCTTTGTATACCAAAAATGTATGATGCATCTTGATGTTAATGTTTTGGACATTCTACTGCGGGCATATATGTATACTGTACTACACATCTTTAAATAAAAGAAAATATAAAAAAGAAAAGGAAACCATCAGTCATCAGTCATTAGCCATCGTGGTTACAAGTGAGACAGGCATCATAAATTAGCATGGTCCTAAGTACAGCTGACATGTGTGCATCAAGATCTGTGTCTTGTTTGGACCCTGTGCAAGACTGGTTGAGGCTGGAGTGAATGATGTTAAATGGTCTTATGATTCTCTTCCTCATACAGAGTATCACAGGAGCTAATCTAGTGTATCAGAACAGGAATGGAAATTAGCATGTACTAAGCTGAGGGTAACTTTTATCCTGCCTTGCAATGAAAGCAGGCACTTGCTGGAGAATCATGCAATCCGGTGTACAGGAGTAGTCTCTACTATTGGAATTACTATGGACACTGGTGAGAGTTGACACCAGCCAGGGCTGGCCAGCCCATTATACAAGGTACACAGTAGGTAAGGCACTGCCACTGTCTGCTTAAATGACCTGTCAGTTTCACACACAGCTGCCCACCTGCATGCCAGCACCCTTCCCGGTCCTGGCACCTCTGGGTTCTGCTGACTGATTAGCCACAGAATTGTGTGCAAGCCCATTATATTCCACAACAAAACAGCAGCACTTACATCCTGATGTTATGTCATACAGACTCACATAGAGAAGTGACAAAGAGGAGGTGCAGATGAGGAGCTGTATATCAAGCAAACATGGAAAATATGAATTTTTAACAACAGAATGCCTTTTGTCATTTTAGATTATTACCTGTACTCCCAATACTTCACTCACTGAGCAAATGACAGTTATCTAAAATATGAGGTTTATTTCACCAAAATCTATATCCACTTACAACAAAAATTAGGCTTGGGCCAGCTCTGCATCTGGCTTATGATGGTATTCGATGGTATTTACAAACAGGATAAGGTTGTGCACTCTGTAGACTGTGAATGAATGAACACCAGTGATGAATGTGCACTCTGCAGGTTGTAAGTGAAATGCACACAGTTTCTGGATATGGGTATGATAGTAGACTGATATTGCACAGGACAGCAGTAGAAACTGCACAGATTTTGCAAGATGATGACAATTAGTACTGTATAATATGCACATGAAAGCAATGGTAACTCGAAGGATTTACTAGCTTTAGATGATGAGCAGTGTGGAAACTGCAAAGTATTGCAGTGGTTAACTGGACAAGCTTACAAGCATGAGATGATGAGCAGTATAAAAACTGTACAGGATTGCAGTGGTTAACTGTGCAAACTTTAGTAGCTGGATCTGATGAGCAGTGTTGAAATTAGAGATGAGCTGGTTCAGTTCTCTGATAACCGAATCCTACCCAACATCACGTCCTGAGCCCGGATCCGAGTCCGGCTCAGGACTTCCCACCAGACTCGGAAACCAGAATGAGGCAAAATGTTATCATCCCACTGACGGATTCTCATGGGTTTTTGATTCCATATAAGGAGCAGAGTGCCACTGCCATTTTCACTCTGGAATTGGAGAGTGTAGCGAGAGGGCATGTCTCTGTCCTCAGTGTCTGTACAGGAAAGTGGGGTGGCAATTCCAGTGCTGTCTTGTGCTGCATCAGTCCAGTCACAGTGGTGGTGTCCTCTGCTGCCATATGTCCAGTGCTGCAGTATAAGTCCAATCCAGTAGTGTTGTGTTGTGCTGCATCTGTCCAGTCACAGTGGTGGTGTCCTCTGCTGCCATATGTACCGTGCTGCTGTATAAGTACAGGCCATTGCAGTGGTGCTGTGTTGTCCTGCATCAGTTCAGTGGTGGTGTCCCTGTGCTGCTGTATAAGTCCAGTGGTACTGCTGTATATGTCCAGTGGTATTGCCATATAAATCCAGTGATACTACCGTATATGTCCAGTGGTACTGCCATAAAATTCCAGTGATACTGCCATATATGTCCAGTGGTACTGCCATATAAATCCAGTGGTACTGCTGTATAAATCCAGTCCAGTGATACTGCCATATAAGTTCAGTGATACTGCCATATATGTCCAGAGGTACTGCTGTATAAATTCAGTGGTACTGCCATACAAATCCAGTCCAGTGGTACTGCCATCTAAGTCCAGTGGTACTGCCGTATAAATCCAGTGACACTGCCGTATATGTCCAGTGATACTGCCATATAAGTCCAGTGGTGCTGCCATATAAGTCCAGTGGTACTGCTGTTTAAATCCAGTCCAGTGGTACTGCCATATAAGTCCAATGGTACTGCCATATAATTCCAGTGATACTGCCGTATATGTCCAGTGGTACTGCTGCATAAATCCATTGGTACTGTCGTATAAATACAGTCCAGTGATACTGCCATATAAGTCCAGTGATACTGTCGTATGTGTCCAGTGGTACTGCCGTATAAGTCCAGTGATACTGCCATATAAATCCAACCCAGTGGTACTGCCATCTAAGTCCAGTGGTACTGCCGTATAAATCCAGTGATACTGCTGTATAAATCCAGTCCAGTGATACTGTCATATAAGTCCAGTGGTGCTGCCATATAAGTCCAGTGGTACTGCTGTTTAAATCCAGTCCAGTGGTACTACCATATAAGTCCAATGGTACTGCCATATAATTCCAGTGATACTGCCGTATATGTCCAGTGGTACTGCTGCATAAATCCATTGGTACCGTCATATAAATACAGTCCAGTGATACTGCCGTATAAGTCCAGTGATACTGTCATATGTGTCCAGTGGTACTGCCGTATAAGTCCAGTGATACTGCCGTATAAATCCAGTCCAGTGGTACTGCCATATAAGTCCAGTCCAGTGGTGCTGCCATATAAATTCAGTGGTGCTGTCCTGTGCTGTATATTATTTACTCCAAATAAAAAGGTTATAAATATTTAATCCAAATAATTTTTACAGGGTTTGCCCTGTGTGCTGTAGAGGTACACTCTCCTGTGTGCATTTTGTTATATAACTCCAGAAAAATAATGGAGAACAAAAATTTGGAGGATAAAATAGGGACAGATTAAGAACCACTTCCTCCTACTGCTGCTGCTGCCACTGTTGTTGTTGCTGCTGGGAGTCATTTATCATCCCAGAGGGGAAGTCAGAAGACAACTTGTGCTACTTCAACTAAGCAAATGACTGTCCAATAGTCCTTTGCGAGGAAGATGAACTATGACAGCAGTCATCCTGTTGAAAAGTGGATAACTGAGGCCTTGACAGCTATGTTGGTGTTAGACATACATCCGGTATCCGCCATTGTGGGACTGCAGTGGCAGTGCAGTGGGACTGCAGTGCCAACCCTAGATGGGCCAGGTGTTTGTGCCGCACACTTGTGTCACTTAGTTTAGTCATGCAGCTACCTCATTGCACCTCTTTAACTTCTTTGAATGATGTGCTGTTTGGGAACTAGTTTTTTTACGTACCATCCTGTCTGCCACTGTAATGCCACTCCTAGATGGGCCAGGCGTTAGTGCCGCACACTTGTGTCGCTTAGCTTAGTCATACAGTTACCTCATTGCACCTCTTTAACTTCTTTGAATGATGTTCTGTGTGGGAACTAGTTTTTTACGTGCCATCCTGTCTTCCACTGCAGTGCCACTCCTAGATGGGCCAGGTGTTTGTGCTGCACACTTGTGTCGCTTAGCTTAGTCATACAGTTTACTCAGTGCAACTTTTAAGCCTAAAAACAATATTGTGAGGTGAGAGGTGTTCAGAATAGACTGGAAATGAGTGGAAATGATTGTTATTGAGGTTAATAATACCGAAGGATCAAAGTTACCCCCACATTCTGTGATTTTAGCTATTTTTATGATTTTTTCAAAAATCATCCAGATCAAAAACCAAAACTAAAACCCGAAAGGGTGGTTTTGGCAAAACCTATCCAGATCCAAAACACGAGTGAGGCTCCATACCCAAAACCAAAATGCAAAACACGAAAAATGTCTCTAATTTTTACAGCACACTAGACCAGTGTACTTTTATTTTTACAGGAGCACATCTGTATTTTACAGTGTACATTTATTATAACAACAGCACCCCTGTATTTTTTACAGCATAATAGACAGGGCCAATGTGCATTTATTTTTACTGCTCCCCTGTATTTTACAGCATACAAGGTCGGTGTACTTGTATTTTAAAAGCAGCACCCCTGTATTTTTACAGCATACAGGACCAATGTACTTTTATTTTAACAGCAGCACCTCTGTATTTTTACAGCATAAAATAAATACAGGACCAGTGTACATTTATTTTAACAACAGCACCCGTTTATGTTTACAGAATACAAGACAGGGCCAGTATAAAAAAAATTTAACAGCAGCACCCCTGAATTTTTACAGCATAATAGAAAGGACCAGTGTACAATATAGGTAAAGGAGGCATTCCCCATCCTTTGCCTATATTGTAGCTGGATGTATAGGCTTGAATGGCCTTCTGCTGCTCCTAAATCAGGTTCGGGAGTGTTTGCTGGTGCTACAGTCTTCGGCACGCAGTGGCTGAATGCCAAAAGTGGCCCGCAATTTTGCGGGCCACCGACAGCATCTCCTGCACGCCCCTGTAATTTTTCAAAAAATTCTGCACCACCAAATTAATTGTATGTTCAAAACATGGGACGTGCTGGAATTTGCCCAAATGTAATGCATGCACAATATTGGTGGCATTGTCCAATATCACAAATCCCCAGGAGAGTCTAAGTGGGGTAAGTCATTCTGCAATGATATCCCTCAGTTGCCGTAAGAGGTTGTCAGCAGTGTGCCTCATATAGAAGCCAGTGATACACAGCATAGCCTGCCTAGGAACGAGCTGGCATTTGTGAGATCCTCAAAAAATGGAAACAAACTTTGTGTAACTAGATCAAGTGCGCTTAACAGCAGCTTTTTAGACAAGTAGGTGAAGTGGCTTCCACCCAAACCACTAAATAATCCACAAACAAACAATATCACCACTTTATCCTTTGGCGCTTATTGGTCAGGTGCGTATCAATTTCAAGACTCTGTTTCCTTCCTTTTTAGGAACATCTGAGGAAACAGAGTCTTGAAATTGTTATGCACCTGACCAATAAGCGCCGAAGGATCTTTGTGAGATGCTGCTACTGGTGCCGCTGCTGTGGGAGGCAATACATCTACCCAGTGGGCTGTCACAGTCATGTAGTCCTTAGTTTGCCCTGCTCCAATTGTCAACATATCTGTGGTTAAGTGGCCACTGGGTACAACTGCATGTTTCAGGACACTTTTCTTAATGTCTCTGTACAGTTCGATGATCGCTTTTCTAGTGAACTGAAATCTAGATGGGATTTGATACCGAGGACAAACTACATCTATCAATTGTCTAAATCCCACTGCACCAATGGCGTATACTGGATGCACGTCTAACACCAACATAGCTGTCATGGCCTCAGTTATCCACTTTGCAACAGGATGACTGCTGTCATGTTTCATCTTCCTCACAAAGGACTGTTGTACAGTCAATTGCTTAGTTGAAGTAGTACAAGTAGTCTTCCGACTTCGCCTCCGGGATGACGATCGACTCCCAGCAGCAACAACAGCAGCGGCAGCAGCAGTAGGAGGAAGTGGTTCTTAATCTTTCCCTATTTTATCTTCCAAATTTTTGTTCTCCATTAATTTTCTGGAGTTATATGACAATATGCGGCACAGGAGAGCGTACCTCTACATAACACAGGGGAAGAACCTGTAAAAAAATTGTTAAAAAAGAGTTAATTGCTTAGTTGAAGTAGTACAAGTGGTCTTCTGATTTCCCCTCTGGGATGACGATTGACTCCCAGCAGCAATAGCAGCAGCGGCAGCAGAAGCAGCAGTAGGCGTACCACTCATGAATCCTCTGGAGGAATCCCAGTTAGGCGAGGACTCCTCAGTCATGCCAGTGACATTGCCTGCATGACTACTGACGTTCCTGACTGACAGAGGAGGAAATTGACATTGAGGGAGATGGTGGTGTGGCTTTCAGGAGCTTGGGTACAAGAGGAAGAAGGGATTTAGGTGTCAGTGGACTGCTTATGCTCTTACCAAAAGTTTCTGAACTTGACAATGACTTCTGATGAATGCACTGAAGGTGACGTATAAGGGAGGATGTTCCTAGATGGTTAATATACTTACCCCTACTTATTACGGATTGACAAAGGCAACACAAGGCTTGACACCTGTTGTCCAGATTTGTGGAGAAATAATTCCACACTGAAGAGGTGGCTGTTTTGGTATTTTGCCCAGGCATGACAATGGGCTTATTCATCTCATGGACAACAACTGTCTCCCCTGGTGCCTGATTTAAACAAACCACATCACCATCAGAATCGTCATCGTCAACTTCCTCCTCAGCACCAGCAACTCCTATATCCTCATCTTGGTGTACTTCAACAGTGACATCCTCAATTTTAATATCAGAAACTGGACTGTGGATGCTCCTTCCAGCACTTGCAGAGGGCATGCAAATGGTGGAAGTAGCCACCTCTTCCCATCCAGTGTAGGGAAGATCAGTCATCGCAACCGCCGACACACTTGGACTCTCTTTGGGGATTTGTGATACCATCTTGGAATGCAGTTATTTGCTGTGCTTTTGCCAGCTTAACTCTTATCATTTTTCTAGCGGGAGGATGAGGTTTCCATCGTCATGTGAAGCTGAACCACTAGTCATGAACATAGGCCAGGGCCTCAGCTATTCCTTGCCACTCCGTTTCGTAAATGGCATATTGGCAAGTTTACATTTCTCCTCAGACTTATATGGCAGTACCTCTGGACTTTTACGGCAGTATCACTGGACTTATACGGCAGTATTAATGGACTTATACGGCAGTACCCCTGGACTTATATGGCAGTACCCCTGTACTGGACTTATAAGGCAGTACCCCTGGATTTATATAGCAGTACCCTTGGACTTATATGGCAGTACCACTGGACTGGACTTATACGGCAGTACCACTGGACATATATGGCTGTACCTCTGCACTTATATGACAGTACCACAGGACTTACAGTATATGTCAGTACCAATGGACTGGGCTTATACCACAGTACCACTGGACTTATAAGGCAGTATCACTGAACTGGACTTATACGGCAGTGCCACTGGACTTATATGGCAGTACCACTAGACTTATGTGACAGTACATCTGAACTTGTATAACAGTACCACAGGACTTATATCACAGTACCACTGGACTGGACTTATACGGCAGTACCACTGAACATATATGGCAGTACCACTAAACATATATGGCAGTACCACTGTACTTATATGGCAGTATCACTGGACTTATACGGCAGTATCACTGGACTTATACGGCAGTATCACTGGACTTATACAGCAGTACCCCTGGTCTGGACTAATACAGCAGCACTGGACATATGGCAGCAAGGGACACCACCTCTGTGACTGGACTGATGCAGTAGAGGACACCACCACTGGACTGAAGCAGTACAACACAGCACCGCTGCATTGGACTGGACTTCTACAGCAGCACTGGACTTATGGCATCACAGGACACCACCACTGGACTTATGACAGAACAGGACACCACCACTTGACTTTTGCAGCACAACACAGCACCACTGCACTGGACTTTTATAGCAGCACTGGACTTATGGAAGCACAGGACACACCACTGTGACTGGACTGATGCAGCACAAGACAACTGGTCTGATGCAGCACAAGACAGCACTGGAATAACACATAAGAGCAGGTCACCACCCCACGCACCACACCACTTTCGCGCACAGACACTGAGGAGACATGTCCTCTCGCTGCACTCTCCAGGACTGGAGTGAAAATTATGATGACGCGTGGCTCCTTATATGTAATCAAAAACCCATGAGAATCTGACAGTGGGATGATGAAATTTTGCTTCATTCTTGTTTCTGAGTCTGGCGGAAAGTCCCAAGCCAGGCTCGGATGCGGACTCGGGACGTGATGTTCGGTAGGGTTTGGTTCTCAGAGATGTAAAAATACAGGGGTGCTGTTGTTATAATAAAAGTACACTGGTCCTGTATGCTGTAAAAATACAGGGGTGCTGTTGTTAAAATAAAAGTACATTGTCCTGAATGCTGTAAAAATACAGGGGCGCTGTTGTTATAATAAAAGTACACTGGTCCTGTATGCTGTAAAAATGCAGGGGTGCTGTTGTTAAAATAAAAGTAAACTGGTCCTGTATGCTGTAAAAATACAGGGGTGCTGTTTTAATAAAAGTGCACTGGTCCTGTATGCTGTAAAAATACAGGGTTGCTGTTGTTAAAATAAAAGTACACTGGCCCTGTATACTGTAAAAATAAAGTGGTGCTGTTTTTAAAATAAAAGCACACTGGTACTGTATGCTGTAAAAATAAAGGGTTGCTGTTGTTAAAATAAAAGTTCACTGGCCCTGTATGCTGTAACAATAAAGAGGTTCTGTTTGTAAAATAAAAGTACACTGGTACTGTATACTGTAAAAATACAGGGGTGCTGTTGTTATAATAAAAGTACACTGGCCCTGTATGCTGTAAAATACAGGGGTACAGTGAAAATAAATGTACACTGGCCCTGTCTTGTATGCTGTAAAATTACATTGTGAAAATATAGGGGTGCTGGCACTGTCCGCGGTTGTGATGTATAGGCCTTACATTCACAACACTGTATAGAAAGAGGAGGCTCCTACCACCATTTGCACGCCCTCTGCATGTGCTGGGAGGAGCACCGCCAGTCCAGTTGATGATATTGAGATTGAGGATGTCACTGTAGAAGTACACCAGGATGAGGATATAGGTGTTGCTGGCACTGAGGAGGAAGTTGACAAGGAGGATTCTGATGGTGATGTGGTTTGTTTAAATCAGGCCCCGCGGAGACAGTTGTTGGCCATGGGATGAATAAACTCATTGTTATGCCTGGGCAAAATACCAAAACAGCCACCTCTTCAGTGCGGATTATTTCTCCACAAATCTGGACATTAGGTGTCAAGCTGTGTGTTGCCCTTGTCAATCCGTAATAAGTAGGGGTAAGGACATTAACGACCTAGAAACATCCTCCCTTATAAGTCACCTGCAGCGCATTCATCAGAAGTCATTGTCAAGTTCAGAAACTTTGGGCTATGAGTACAGGGGTGCTGCCCCACTGCCGTTAACGTTCAGGGGTGCTGTTGCCTGTCTGCTGTGCTGTTTAATTTTCCAGGGGTGCTGCCTATGCTGTATAAGTTCAGGGGTGCTGCCGTATAATTACAGGGTTGCTGTTGTACTTGATTCTTGGTTTAAATGAAAGCCTAGAGCAGATATGAAACAAGCTTCAACATCACAAACAGATTTTTGAAAACATAGCCGCAAAGGGAATTTCTATGGAAATGGAAGCAATTTCCATGGAAATGGAAATTGCTATTATGACAAACTGTTTTCTAAAAAAGTGGGGAGAGACCACATTAGTTGCCAGGGTCACTGTGACTCAGAATAGACTGAATCATAATCCAGCACAACTGCCAGAGAGGTAAAAGTGAGATTTTCTGCATTAGAGAAAGGTTCTTCTCAATTATTTCATGTTAGGGACTCACTTAAATGAATGACTCTAATTAGTCAACCTTAATTTTGATTTATTATTGGTGTTCCATACATTGGGATTATTTATTTAGAAGATGCGCATTTGTTGTACAGGGTTCTTTTCCTAAGGGCTACGTAGGGTTATCGGAAGACCTTGCAGTGTTAGAAGTGCAGAGTTTCAGTGATTTTGCAGTGCATCAGCTTTCCATTGCACTGCAGCACTAGATGGGACAGGAGCTCCTGTGATTCCCAAACAGTTACTGAATAAGGCCCAGTATGGAGTCTCATGGTGGCTAACAGCTAGGAAGATGTCTGGCTTGCCAGGCTGAGGCATGCTGTGGGCACGGAGGTTAGCATTGCTTCCTCCCACAGTCCTACTGATAGTATGAAATGATTTTCAACTGTAGAGTGGTAATCTTCACTGTGGCAGGGGCTCAATAACAAAAAATTCACTGCATAGTCGTCCTTAGTACTGTACAGAACCCACCCGTACTCAACATGCCCCATCCGGGGCTGCTGTGGGGGCTCAGGAGGGGCTGCTAAAACATCTAAGGGGCTGCTTTATTTAAAAATTAAATATGAAAAACAATAAACAAGACACACAGGTATGCTCACATGCTTCTAACTGGGACACACATGTATGCTCACATGCATGTAACTGGAGCTGTGAAAAACAAAAATAAGGCATCTGCCACAAAATATGTCAATAAAAATGCAATTTAAAAAAAATGGAAAAAAAGAAACCCACAATATTTTTACAAAATAAGTCTCCTGACTCCGTGGCGGGGAAAATATCCAATCTTGATCCTGTGGTATACATCAGTTTATTTGCATCCCAGCATTAAATCTGATATTTCATTCCACACCAATATAGGAGTGGAAGTGAAAGCCTGTGTGTTGTTCCTGATTGCGTGTGCCTCTCTAATTATTAATCACCTTCTTGACACTGTCCTCTTCCTCTTGCCTCTTCTCATAATGTGAAAAGTCATCAAAGAAGGAGGTGGTATGTTTGTAGCTAGCTATGATTCAGAGAAATTGGCAAGCTTTTTCCAGGGGGACCACCTGTCGCTGAAATTATGGATTTATTAAACTGTGCATGTCATATTTAAACAATATAAGTGTGGGTGGGATGGCCCAAGACAATTCCATTTTGCACCTCTTTTTTTTCTTTGAATTATGTGATCTTTGGTGCCTAGTTTTTAAAACTGTCATCCTGTTTGCCACTGCAGTGCCAATCCTAGATGGGCCAGGTGTTTGTGCCGTCCACTTGTGTCGCTTAGCTTAGTCATCCAGCGACCTCGGTGCAAACTTTTGGCCTAAAAACAATATTGTGAGGTGTGAGGTGTTCAGAATAGACTGGAAAGGAGTGAAAATGAATGTTATTGAGGTTAATGATACTGTAGGATCAAAATGACCCCCAAATTCTGTGATTTTAGCTGTTTTTATGTTGATTTAAAAAATCATCCAGATACAAAACCAAAACCCAAAAGGGTGGTTTTGGCAAAACCAATCCAGATGCAAAACACGAGCAGAGATCCAGATCCAAAACCAAAACACAAAGAGGGTCATTCCGACCTGATCGCACACTGACATTTTTCACAGCGCAACGATCAGGTCACTACTGCACATGCATATGCACCAAAATGCGCATCGTACGGGTACAAAGCGGATCATTGCTGAGTGATGGATTTAATGAAGAATCCATTCACACAGCCGATCGCAAGGAGATTGACAGGAAGAAGGTGTTTATGGGTGTCAACTGACCATTTTGTGGAGTGTTTGGGAAAACGCAGGTGTGTCCAAGCATTTGCAGGGCAGGTGTCTGATGTCAATTCCGGGACCAGACAGGCTGAAGTGATTGCAAGGGCTGAGTAAGTTCAGGCCTACTCAGAAACTGTATAAACCTTTTTTGTAGTGTTCGGCTGCACATGCGATTGCACGCTTGCAAAGCAAAAATACACTCCCCTATAGGCGGCAACTATCTGTTTGCAGCACTGCAAAAAATAGCTAGTGAGCAATTAACTCGGAATGACCCCCAAAACCAGAAAACTGTCCGTTGCACATGTCTACCTTAAACCAATCGAAATGTTGTGGAAGGGCCTGAAGCAAGTACTGTAGTTCATGAGAGGAAACTCACAAACATAACAGAGCTAAAGCTGTTTCGTATGATGGAATGGGGTAAAATTTTATGTTCAGGACTAATTTAAAAATTGCCAGAAATGTTTATATGCAGTTATTGCTGCTGCTGCACAAGGAGGACATACCAGAAACTGAAATCAAATGTTCATAAAATGTTGTCACTCAGAGATATGTGATATTAGATAATTTTCCTCAATAACAAAAATGAGCATGTCTAATTTTTTTGTCTTATTTGTTTAATTTGGTTCTATCTACTTTTAGGAAAATCTGAGGTAGTTTTAGGGCAAATTTCAGCAGAAATACAGAAAATTCTGAGGGGTTCACAAATTTTCAAGCACCACTGTAACTGCCTTCTGGTCTGGACATGCCTTGGAGTAGATCCTCCACCCAGGCTCTTAAACTGGTTTCCCATATCTACCAATGCCCAATAGCTATGCTGCCTCTTTTTACCTAATCAGCAGTCATCCGTCGGAATCCTTTTCTGCTGTCCTGCTCTGTCCATGGCTAGTTGCAGCCTACATTTCCAGGTGCAGTATGGTTGCAGTCAAGTTGCTTCTGGGACGTCCACTACAAACACCTCACTGCCGACTGCAGATCCAAGGCTGGCCTTGAATCTTCCATAGCTGTCTCTGCAAGATGCCAGCTGACCTGAGATGGTAAACATTTTCCTGTGCTGTTGCTAAATAACAGAAGCTGTAGCATGTCCCACATGCTGTAAACAGGATGTTGTACCTGCAACAGTTATCATACCACTGTCCTCCATTTCTCCATGGGCTTCATGATTGTGGCTCCTGTTAGGATATAGTTACATAGTTAATGAAAAGAGGCAAAATGCCCATCGGGTTCAACCTGTAATCTGTCTTAAGCCGAGTTCATTATAATGTCCTAATTGAAGTAATGTTTTATGTTTAGTTACCAACTGTAAATCATGTTCCTACCAGATAAAAAAATTTCAATGTTTTAAATGCTATAACCTTGGATATAATTTTCAGTCAGAAATGTATCCAATCCGTTTTTAAATGCAGATATAGAGTCTGCAATTACAACCTTCACTGGCAGGGAATTCCAGATCCTTATTGCCCTATCAGTGAAGAACCCTTTCCTACGTTGAGTAAGTAATTTTCTCTCCTCTAGCCTCAGTGAGGGACCTTGCGTCTTATACAGAGTTCTTTTAATAAACAGTTCCTCAGCTAACTCTTTATATTTTCCCTTTATATATTTGGAGATATTGATAATGTCTCCTCTTAGACACCTATTTTCTAGTGTATACAGTTTCAATCTAGTGAGCCTTTCCTCATACTCCAGTCCCTCTAGCCCTTTAATCAATTTTGTAGCACGCCTTTGAATCCTTTCGACTTCACAGATATATTTTTATAATGTGGTGCCAAAAACTGAACACAATATTCCAGGTGCAGACATACCAATAATTTGTACAGTGGCAGGATTACACTCTCGTCCCTTATCTCAATTCCCCGCTTTATGCATGCTAGCACCTTACTAGCCTTCTTTGCTGCACTTTGTCATTGTGTACGGTTGTTTAGCCTATTATCAGTGAGTACCCCAAATATTTTTCCAATACTGTTACCCCTAGATTTTCCCCATTTAATATGTAGGTTGCAAATTTGTTTTTAGTCCCGAAGTGCATAACTTTGCATTTTTCCATATTGAATCCCATTTTCCATTTAGACACCCAGATTTCAAGTTTAGATAAGTCATTCTGTAGAGACTCCACATCCATTTCCGAATTAATAACCTTACACAATTTAGTATCATCTGCAAAGATTGACACTGCGCTTTCCAGGCCTATTTCCAGGTCGTTGATAAATATGTTGAACAGTAGTGGCCCAAGTACGGACCCTTGTGGGATTCCACTGACTACTGGTGCCCAGCTGGAGGACATCCCATTGACCACTACTCACTGTACTCTGTTATCCAGCCAATTACAAATAGTTTTTCCTAGGCCAAGCTCCTTTAATTCAATGATCAGTCTCATGTGAGGCACTGTATCATAGGCTTTTTCAAAATCTAAGTATACCACATCCACTGCTTTTCCTTGGTCAAGATTGTTGATCACTTCCTCATAGAAGCTAACTAAGTTAGTTTGACATGATCTGTCCCTTATAAACCCATGCTGGTTCTTGCTAATAAACTTAGTGGCATGCAGATACTTCTGTATGCTATCCCTTAAAATTCCCTCCAATAATTTCCCCACTATAGTTGTCAAACTAACTGGTCTGTAATTTCCTGGATGATTTTTAGATCCCTTTTTAAATAATGGCACTACCTCAGCTGTATGCCAATTCATTGGTATCATGCCTGATCTAATAGAACTATTGAAAATCAAGTATAGGGGTCTTGCTAGTTGTGACCTAAGTTCCATAAGAACCCTCGAGTGAAGTCCATCAGGTCCAGGTGATTTCTGAATCTTAATTTTGCTTTGTCTCTCCCGGACTATTTCCTCACTTAAACAAGTATCTAGCCAGGAATCATTGCTTTCACTATCGTTATGCACTACTCCCACCGTTACTTCTTCACTGGTGAACACCGATGAAAAATATTTGTTCAGTATTTCCGCTTTTGTTTCGTCATCATTTATCAATACTGCAAATCCATCTTTTATTGGACCTACGTTCTCCTTTCTTAACTTTTTAATGTTTATGTATTTAAAAACTTTTTAGGATTGGTTTTGCTCTCTATAGCGATTTGCTTTTCATCTTCTATTTTAGCTGCTATTATTGCTTTTTTGCTTCTTTTATTGCATTCCTTGTAGTACCGAAATGACTCCTCCACTCCATTTGATTTAAATGCTTTGAAAGCACGCTTCCTATTATCCATTTCTTCCTTGACCTTTCTTATTAAGCCACATTGGTTTGAGTTTGGTACTCCTGCGTTTGATGCCCATGGGATTGAATTTGTCAATATTGTTATTTAACAACCCTTTTAACGCATCCCACATTTCCGTAGTGTTCTTGCCATGAAACAAATCTTCCCAGTCAATGTCGTTAAGTGCACCTTCAGCATATTGAAGTTAGCCTTCCTAAAGTTTAATGTTTTGGTTAATCACTTGTAGTGATGTTTCTTGAAAGTGATGTCGAATGTGATCATATAGTGATCACTGTTACCCAAGGTCTCCCCAACTTTAGTGCTTGATATAATGTCCACATTATTAGTAATTACTAGATCCAGAGTAGTTTTACCTCTAGTTAGGTCCTCGACTAATTGAGACAAGTAGTGATCCTTTAACGTATTTAAAAACCTGTTGCCCCTAGCTTTTACACATGAATCATTACTCCAGTTTATATCAGGATAATTAAAATCCCTAATCACTAGGATGTCTCCCAATCCCGCAGCCTTTTCAATTTGCTGCAAGAGTTGTTCTTCCTCATGTATGCTAATATCCGGCTGTTTGTAGCACGTACCTACGACTAGTTTTTTTGTTAGCTCTGTCCCTTCTGAAAAGAGAATACCCCTCCAAGTTTGCAACCCAATCGTGAGAGTCATCCCACCATGTTTCCATAATAACTATAATATCATACTGAGCCTTTGAGGCTAACAATTCCAATTCCCCCATTTTACCTGCTCGGCTTCTTGCTTTCGCAATCATACATTTTAGCTTAGTGTTTCCCTTGTCCATTTGTTTTTGTAAGGGTATCCTAACATGGTTTACAAGTGCCTCCCTAGAGTTACTCTTACTGCCAGTTCTTCTCCTCACTCCCTCTCCTTCCCCATCATACTTACTATTCCTTTTGATCCACCCATTTAGTCCTTCTAAAATCTCCGCCCCATCATAAGTATTTTCCCTTATGTTACTTACATACTTATACCTTTTGCTACTTATGTCAATTTCAATATGCTGTAATGATGAACCACAATTGTTGTTAGTTAATGTTTTGGCAATATCATTGTTGTTACTACCCTTTTTATTACCCATAGAAGTACCCTTGCCGGCTGCTCTTTCCCACCCCCCCTTCTCCATTTAGTTCATTACCACCATCTTTACTATTCTCACTGCATGACCCATCGTTTCTAGGTAAACCCTCCTCCCAGGCACCTAGTTTAAAAGCTCCTCCAACCTTCCAACCATCCTTCCCCCAAGCACCGCAGCCCACTCCTCATTCAGGTGCAATCCATCACAACAAAAAAGATGGCACCTGACTGAGAAGTCCGCTCAGTGTTACAAGAACACAAACCCCTCCTTCCTACACCAATCTCTAAGACACACATTTACCTCCCTAATCTCCCTCTGCCTCCCTGGGCTAGCGTGTGGCACAGGTAATATTTCAGAGAATATTACCTTAGATGTCCTTGCCTTTAGTTTCTGGCCTAAATCCCTATAATCTTTCTTAAGGACATCCCACCTTCCACTAAACTTTGTCGTTGGTGCCAACATGCACCAAGACCACTGAGTCCTTCCCAGCCCCATCCCATCAATCTATCTACCCGGTCCGCAATGTGCCGCACCCGAGCATCCGGGAGACAACAGACTGTACGGCGATCGCGATCCCGGTAGCAGATCGCCCAATCTGTCTTCCTGATGATAGAGTCCCCTACCACCACAATCTGCCTGGGTACCTCTCTCTCTTTCATCCCATCCAAGCCAGAGGGACCACTCCTCTGGTTGCTAGATGGAACAGTCTCCTCCAGCTCCGTCATTTCCTCGCTATCATCCACTGAATCTTCGTCCAATCAGGCAAATTTGTTCGGGTTTGATAGTTCGGAGATGTCGTGCCTCCCCCTCTTTTTCTTCCTTCTAACAGTGACCCAGCTAGCTACCTGATTATCCTCATCTACCGGTGCCCCCCCTGCAACTCCTCCACTGTTCTATCTAAACTTTGCTCGAGAATGTGAATCTCCCTCAGCCGCGTAACGGTTTGCTCTAGATCAGTTACCTGGGCTTCCAGGGCAACCGTTCGCACACATCTCGCGCAGATGTATTCACCCTGGGACAGTTGCTCCAGGTGTGCATATATCTTGCATGACACACACTCTCATACTCTGCCCCTTCCATTTGCTTGACAACTTAACTCTCTATTACCTTCCAAAGAACAATGCAAAATAATTCAAAAAATGCAAGCAATGCAATACAAAGAATGCAATATGATATTGACTATGGTGAAATGGTGCTCTCTGTGCCTGTCTCCTTCTACACAGCAGTCTATGGGCGCATCCCCTAGTGTTAATCCGCTAGTGCCAAGAGTCACTCAGAGGTGGAGCTATGTGATGTAATCCCTGCTCCTCCATCTTCGAGTGAGTGAGAGAGACTGAGTCCTGGTGTGTGCTAGCATGCAGAGCTGAGATGGGGAGCGGATCTCAGCTACAAAAACTCACAGCGTTGCATTGCATGTATCACAGCTCCAGAGCTGACACTGAGCCGGGCACCGCATCTTCTCTACAGTGGCAGTCAGACTGCACGGCTGTGCAGTCCTCTGTCCCTCACCACTGGAGACAACTCTTGATAAGTGCCGCTACCAGTGCTGTTACCTTGTATGATATAACGCCCTTAATTGCCTATATCAGTATTACATCTGAGTCACCTGTGTTCACTGAATAAACCTGCATTACTGTTTAAACATTAAGTGTGTGGACTGCAATCACTGCACCAGGCAATTCCAACACACTCTGCCAACAGCTCCAATGTGCTTTCATTTTGTGGGTGAGGATTGCCGAACACATATATATAAGGGAGGTGACACCTTTTTTTTTCTTTTGTCCCCTGTATTTTTTCTACCCCTAGGATGTAATACTCTCTTAACCATACTACCACCCATACTCATTTTTTTATAGATACCAGACCTAAAACTATATCTCCAAAGAAGATAGACAATTTGCATATTCATTTATTTTTACATTGGAGACTGGTCTTTACCATATGTTATACTAGTCACTATGCCTCCAAAGAGGTCTAATGTCTCTTTACCTACATTACTCTGATGATATTCTCTAACCCGAAACTCCAAGGAACTTAGGGTTTAATTCAGAGTTGGTCACTGATGTGGCCGCATTGCAGTTTGCCATGCATCAACAAACTGTGCAAACGCAGCAGCCACATTGTGCCTGTTCAGCCATTCACATTGTGGTCGCATCTCTGAGGAATGTGTCTGCAACATGATTAACAGTGGCGGCATTGGGTGGGTGGCAACACAGCATTTTGAGGGAGTGGTGGACCAAACAGGTGCACACTGAGAGCATTTTCAGGGTGGCTGCGTGACATCACATGCTGCAGCTCTGATTTAAAAAATAGTGGCGGACTGCCTGACAGCGCAGCAAGGCTTAAATCGATGCATCTGCAATTTAATTGCAGATGCATCATGAGGCAGAGCCACACATGCTGGGTGGCCTTGCCCTTTGCTGGGCGGCCTCAGCATGTGAGGTGATGGACTCAGATCTTGCCACATATGCAGCTATCTGCATCCATCTCTGAATTACCCCCTTAGTCCTTTAACCTCCACAACTATTCCCCAGTCTCCGGCCAGCACTTATCATTAGATGCTTCTGGATTTTCTATGACATCTGATGTGGTTTTTAATTCTAAGGTCCCAATGATGGTTAAGACTTTTTATCAAATGCTGTCTGTCTTTAAAACTGAACTGTCTAAAGACTACAATAGTGATATATGGGAAATAAAGAGTGAACCCTCCACTAAAATAGACCGTAAATTTATCCTACAGCAGACAATCACACAATGATTTGATTCTGGCCCACAATCAACTTCAAGCCGAGATGGCTATGTTTCGGGATAAAATGGCTGACATGAAAGATCATTCAAGCAGAAACAACATTAATCCTTATACTACATGCTGAGATCCGCCAAACACAGGGCAAGGTCCCCCAACATGTGTGTTGCGCTGCAATTTAATTGCGAACACCTCGATTAGAGGATGACCCATGCCTGCGCAGCCTGGATGCTCTGGCAGGTAGTCCGGCACCATCTTTTGTCTTGCAGTGGTTGCATGTTACATCACGCAGCTGCCCCAAATACACTTCAGACATGCCTGCATTGTCCGGACCATAATCACCAAATGCTGCGTCCACAAACCTGATCAGTAGAGAAGGAGGTGGGCCACCAGGCAGTGTGGCCCACTGGTGGTTTCCCTGCACTTCGTTGGGCCAGTCCAACCCTGAGTCACAGTATCAATCTGGTGAACTTAAAAGTATCAATTCAGATCCTATATTACTCTGACACATTAGTTTCTTCTTAGTAATTTCATCTGTGGTATCCATGGCAAGCTAATTTATGGAGTTCAAATCCTAATAAAATCCATTTTATCAATTATAACCTGATATAAATAAAGACAAAAGCAGGCAGTTAGTTGTGTACAAGAATTTTATTTAACATAATGTTTTCCTACTTTAACACTTTTCTTATTTTAAATGAGATATTAATACTGTAGTTATCTTTTATTACAGTGCACCCAAAACAGATCTCCATTGTGTTAGTAGTTATGTGAAAATAAAAAAGAGAATGAGTGTGTCCGAGGGAAATTGTATTTAATAGTTAAAATTTGTCATGGTGCATGCGTTGTAGTTCTCACAGTGCCAGCATGTCCTGACACCTATTATAACTGGCCATGAGAGGGATAGCTGGAACCTATAATGTGCCAGCAAAACACAGTTATTTTTTTCCATTATAAATATTTAATCCTGCATCAGTGTATCAGCTGGTTCTTCCTAGGGTGAGGCTGCAAATTTTTTTTGGTTGGTCCAAGCCCTTTGCTGGCAGTCTATTGCTGGTGGGTAACATAGACAAGGACACCACTCCACATGTTCCCCAATACTGTAATGCCACCAACCAAGGCTGGTAAAGATAAGCGCTGGTTAGTGGATTATCAGGGTGACCCTTTGCTCTTTGTTCTCCTGATTATTCCATTAACAGCTTAGACTGGAATGCCTAGAGTTGGCTTTTATTTTGCATTAGAACCCCATGCCATTTAAAGAAAAAAACTTTTTGTTATCTAAAAAACAAAAAGAATTAAAATAATATTAATTTAGGAAACCTGCATGAACCCACAATATTTGTGCAGCACTCTTAAACCCCATTGTTATTTAATAGCAAAACTAAAGTGGGATTGGGATTTATAAACCTATGGACCTAGGGCAGGATGACTCAACACAACCTTCAGTAGTTTTGAAAATCTACCCGCCATTTTCCCGCTGCGGCAGTTAGTAAATTTCTCCCATAACCTCTACTTTGAGTATCACTCATTGGGGGGAATGTAATAGGGTGTGAGAATCTGGAAGTAAGAGATATTGATAAAATATAAGCACTCTCATGAGCAGCCCCCTTTCTTACCGTATGTCTGCATTTATTTTCCCTTAACAAAGTAAGATATTGTAGTAGTAATCCTAATCAGAAGTTTGATTAATCACACAAAGGTTGTCATACATGTACGTGCTATTGACTTTTAGTGGCAGTAGAATAGCGAGTGCACACCAAAAACTGAAGGTGTATATTATTCTGCTTTCATCTGTTCAAGACAATATATGTGTTGTTAAGAAACTAATCTGGGGAAATGGCAACCAAGTGTGGCTCTGATGATTGAGGACAGAGTATATAATAGCTTAGAGTGTTTCACTTTCAGTAAGATTGATAAGCGACCAAGAATAATGCAGCAAGCAGAGATGCTGTTTAATAATGAGGCTGAAAGTGTCTGTGATTAATTTTTATCATCTCAAAATAAGTTTTTGTGGATTAGTGGTTTGAAGAGATCAATGCTTTTAAATCATAAATTTAAAATATAATGTTTTAGAAAGTATCCACTTTTAATAATCATAGGGCCTGATTCTGAGCCTCAAGCAATACATGTAGTTGAACAATTTGCAACTGCACAAGCACGAAAGGCTCTGAAAACTCATGCGGTGCATGCATTACACAGAGAATACACACAAAAGGTGCTGTTGCAATCAATTCAGACGGTATTAGAAATGTGTTAGAAAATTCATGGGCATTACTAGGCATTACTGGGAGGTGGCTAGTAGTGCATGAAAGAATGGTCTGTTCACTGGGCATATTATGGGATTGCCGCGGCTGTGTTGCCAGACACGCAGTGGCAAACATAGGAGGCCATGGTCAGATGTAGAAACTGCACCTGCCCTAGGGATGGTGCAGTTTTCAATGAAGGAGTATAAGAAAACGCCAACTGTTAGTGCAAAGTGCATGGGCATAAAAAAGGGAATCTCAGTCCTTACTCAATTTGCTGTGTAGTTGGCAACCCGATAGAAGGCATGCCGGTGGTCAGAAGACGAGCACCGGTATCCCAACACCTGTCAGAATGCCGACTTCGGAATCCTGGGAGAGGGTTAGGTTTGGGCACTAGAGGGATAGGTAGGCTGTGGCGGAGAAGGTTAGAGTTATGTTGCGGGAGCGGAAGGTTAGGGTTAGTTTAGTTGCTCACACTAGTCGGGATAGTGGCAGTCAGGATGATAGTATCAAGTACACATTAAAGGAGTTTGTAAGCCTTTTGCATAAACTTGTAGATGGGGTCAATACACTCCATTCCGCTAGCTTTTGTGTGTGACTCAGAATGTAGAATATGTGGGATGCAGTCAATTTACCGACAATCAAAATCAAGACAAGGTCAAAATCCCGACATGGTCAAAATACCGACATTTAAAATACAGACAAGGTCAAAATACCAACATGTAAAATGTCGACAGGTCAAAATGCCGACATTAGTTTTTCATGATTTTTTCATTGAAACCGACTTGTTCATACTTTACCATCCCAGTGGACCTGGAATATAATAGGGTACCGGAAGCATGGCGAGTGCAGCGAGCAATGCGAGGGGACACGGTACACTTATATGGTGTCCATGTCGACCTATGTCGACATACACACAAAAACCAATTAAAAATCATGTCAACATTTTTGACCTGTCGACATTTTACATGTAGGTATTTTGACCTTGTCGATATTTTAAATGTCGGAGTTTTGTCCATGTTGGGATTTTGACCTTGTCGGGATTCTGACCGTTGGTCAATTGCTGTCGGGATTTCGACCGTCAGGATTTTGATTGTAGGTATTTCATACCGATACCGAATATGTATGTCCTATTATATCTAATGTATTGAATTTTTTCCCAAGAAAATTATTAATGTGTTGTGTTTGGCAGAACAATAGCACTATTCATTTGAAAAAGATTCAGTCTAAAAAATAAATAAAAAAAAATAAACAATTGTTTGCAATGGTGTCATGTTTTATCCCCACTGATACAACAAGCACAGAGGCTCCATAGTTAATACAATGATAAACCTTCTTCTTAAATGAAGTAGAGAGAGAACAAGTTCTTCATTAACTCACCCCTTAATCTTGTAAATGTCAATAATTTAACCTATAACATACCTCATTTACAAGGATTTGATCAAACTAATTTAAAAACAAATTTATTTTTAACAATTAAAGCCTGGTGTAATTGAACATTTTTTTAGAATTTGTTGGGAAATTAATTTTGCAAATTAGCCTATAGAGAGTTGAAAAACATTTTACTCAAAAATAGAAAGAAATAATAAAATGAACTAATGACATAGATAATATGGTAGTAAGACATGCAGAAAATGTAGGTGGAATAGTTTTAGTGGATCTTGATAAATATCATGCAGAGACTATTAGACAATTATCGTATAGTGGACCTTATTCAGCAATGCAATCGCATACTGTAGTATTTATGCAGAGCCGGCCCTAGCCAATTTGATGCCCTAGGCAAAATTTTGTCTGGTGCCCCCTAGCTCCGCCGCTAGTTCTGCATCTGTACCTGCAACGCTCAGGTAGTGGGGCCCACCGGGGGGTTACCCTGTGGGCCAGTTCAACTCTGCACAATGCCACACAGTAATGACCATAATACATATAATGCCACACAGTAAAGGAACCTTACACATATGCCCCACATTAGTAATGCCCATAATACACATAATGCCACACAGTAATGCACCTTACACATATGCCACACATTAGTAATGCCCATAATACACATATACTGCCACAGATACTGCCACACTTGCTGGTTATACAAAAAGACCAGTATCAAACATGTAGAAACTGTCCATTCTCTTCACTATTCAGTGTGTTTGCTGGTGTCTGTTACTCCCGTTAACTGCATGCCCTTTACTTTATACTGTGGGAGTGATATGCTCTGCGCTCCAGTCTGATGTGTCCGAAAGTCATGCTGCACTGATGTTTCATATAGAAATGCACAACGCAACTTACTGACCACGTTACAGTGCTGGGTGGCAGAGGAATTTTACGGCATGGACTGACTAGGAAATAAAGTGTGGGGAGAACATTGCCCATGTTATGTCCCTGCAGACACCTGGGAATTGAACAGGGATAAGGGACACAGGATAACAGGGTCCCCCTCCCCTATGTGCACAAGCAGTATAGGTGATGTCAGGTTTCTGTGAAGCAGTCTTCCAAAATACACATGTGTTATAGAAGCCATCCAGTAATAACCTTATATAGTCAGTGAAAATGTCACAGGTCCAGGAATTGCATTTACTTGGCTTCTGCTGTCTGTCTGAGGTCTCACAAGTCAGGGGCATTCAAGCATGTCAGAGGAAGTTTAAGGCACAGTGTGCATTTTTTTTTTACAAATGTAAACAGCAGTGTATACAAGTACTGATTGAATACATTTGGAAAGTAACAGTTAGTTTGCGGACTGTCCCTCCCAGCATGAGATACTGCAGGGACATGCTTGGATGCCCCTAGACATGCTTGAATGCCCTAGGCAAATGCCTAGCCTGCCTATAGCTAAGGCCGGATCTGTATTTATGCCCAGTGCGCATGCGCCCAAGCTGTACTACACGTGCACACACAGTAAGATGCGAGCGCATCTCACTAGTGCAAATGCCACTGCCTGATTGACAGACAGGAGCATTTGTGGGACATGCTGGGTGGGTGATGTGGCATTGCAGTGGAGTGCCGTCGAAAAAGGGAGCAGGATTGGGATGGAAAGCGGACATCACAAGCAGCCGCTGTGACTGGAAACAGCGAGTCAGGCTGCAGAGGCAGGGGGCCTAACCTAAATCAGCAATGCATTCATAATTGTAATGTGATCATATCGCTGACCGCCATTAGCATGCTGGGTGGCCTTGCCCTGTGTTTGGCGGCCCCAGCATGCAAAAGATAATAGTTGCAGTTTTGCTATTTTAGCAAAATAGTAGCTGTAGCTGAATAAGGGCCAGAAGGCCATATACATCTTTTATAGACTAGGCTTACAAGGGAACTGTTGTCAGGGCTCACATGATGCAGAGAGTGGTGCATCAGGCTTGGGAGGTGCCTTTCCTGCTCAGCCTCTTACTGGATATTTTTCTGGAAACACTCTGTGCCCATTGCCCACTTAGGGGAGTGATTTCACTACAGTGTTCTTGTAAGCCTGCATTGTACTGTATGTGGGATTACACCTTCTACTATTTCCTATATCCACTGCGTGTGCATTATATCTCCAGAAGATATTATGCCACTATTTATTATATCGTAATCCACTTGTGAGCACGTATAAAGATTTATTGCAGTTCACTAAGAGAAGTAAAGAGACTCTAATAAGCTGTTCCCATCCAAACATATTGTAAGCATTTGACCAAGGGTGTGATTTCACTCTAGTTTCTCTGTGTAGCTTGCATCTTATGTGTGGTGATAGGTGATTTGGAGACTATTTTTTTACAAGAGGGTTGACATATTTTACTGATCCTGATATTCACCGGGCAATGGCATATTTATAATGTGTGCAGTGTGTGGTGCACATGGGCCCCTGGGTCCGGGGGGCCCACACTGTACACCCTGCACCCATTTCTTCTATACTTATCTTTCCGGAGTCCAGCTTTGGCAGCTGCAGCACCACAAAATCACCAGAAAAATGGCACAGCGGCTATTTTACAGGTGTTTTTAGCATGCAAAGTAGGGTAGTCAGCAGGACACTGCACCATTTCCCTGGAGACCTGCGCATGTACAGTAGAGTCTGGCACAGCGTCAGATCTACTAGCACTCACAGTAGCACTGCCATCTAGTGAGGAAGGAAGGGGGCCCGGATGGAGACAGCACATGGGCCCCCTACTCTCTTGATATGCCCCTGCAACTGGGTGTAATTTTATAACCTAGAAGGTATTATTATACTATTGGCTTTTATGTTCAATTTTTACATGTGATTGCATATGGAGATTTATCACCATTCCACAATGGGAAATACAGTGACTAATTTCTGATACATTCTCATTGCAGAATATACCATTCGGAGTAAAGATCTGTTATTTTGTGAACCACATTGTGGAACATAGGGAGCAGCGAGGACCCACCTCTCACTTTTCAGTCACACTCCAAACCAGTTTTCGTAAAAATAAATGTGGCTAATTATCCAGTTATACATCCGGTGTGATTGAAATTCATTTTTGACATATCAAATGCAAGTGCACTATGGAATCTATGACCCTCATGCCCCTATTATGTCTTAACCCATGGTAATAATCTCTTTCTCACTAAAGTAGCAGCTTTTGCAAACAACAATTCTCTCACAATGGGTCTCCTCAGATGTACCTACCATGACTCTCCTTTTGCCTCATATGTCCCATCTCTTTCACATGGACTGGACAAAAATGTCCATAGACAAAGAAGACAGGGATGATTTTTTTTTTCCATATGGCTCCCCTATGTCCTCACCCTATCAGTACAGATTAGATACACTTAGGGCATCGATTCAACTGTGATCGCCCCTATGATATTCTTGTATGCCTTTGAAACAGTTATTTGAAGTTTCTACTTTTACTATTGTTACATATCTCCATTGAGCTGTAGGAAAAATATGTAGTATATAAAATATTAAAATTGTATGCAAACATTGTCTGGGTTGGGGTAGAAACAATACCACACCTGAGATGTGAATAATTTGTCACTTTTGGACAGGCATAACAACAATGCACTTATCATGTGCATCCGGTGGGACAACTGGTGGCTGCCTTACTTGGAGACCTTCATCACCAACATCATCATCATAATCTTTCTCATCATCATTATACTCTTTGCCAGCTATACAATTATCACCATCACCCTATTGCAGGTTAACAACATTTCCATTTCCATGCTCTATTTCTTAATCGTCCTCACTACTACACTTTCTCACATTTTCAGGTGATTTAGAAATTGAGGGAGGATGCTGCACATGTTTTGGAGGTGACACCAGACGTACCACTACTACTACTACACTGAGATCCAGATTAATTGGGCGATATTCAATTATTTTCACCCCCTTCCACACCAATTCTGTTTCTGCTGAAGGGCGTGGTATAATCATTTCATCTCGCTACCCCTGGAGTACTGAGGGTGCCCAACCCTTTATGTAGCTAAACCTGATTACTATGAATGTGATATGTGTGATAACGGGGATCACTTTAGAAAGGAGATTGAGCGTGATATATCATTTGAATACCACCCATCAAGTCTTTGAGAGTGATAAATAGCACAGTGATAAAGTACCAGCCAATCATCTCCTAAATGCCATGTTATAGGCTGTGTTTGGAAAATGACAGTTAGGAGCTGAATGGTTGGTACTTTATCACCGTGCTATTTATCACTCTCCAAGGCTTGATAAATCTGGGCATATGTGCTTGGGAAGTTGCAGAAAATGCATGGCTCTATTGGCAAATCACTTTTGTACTGTGTTTGTTTTTACTAGTATCATGCTGAGCAAAAAGTGACCATGGTCTGAGCATTTCCTCTCCACTACACGTGATTTAGGAATGTCAGCTATTTTACTTTTTGGGGGGGTAAAATCACCACATTCATAATCTCTGACAGTCACAGCACTAGGAGCTGATGTTTTATTGGACACCGAGTTAGATTTATGTGAATTGGAACAACCTCTCTTAAATTTACTTCTTCCCATATGAACTTTGTTTCCACTAGTAGATGACATTGAATTACTACTAGTGCCAGAGTTGCTAGTACTAGGATAATCATCTTGGCTTATTATTTATTAACAGTTTCTTATATAGTGCAGCAAATTCCATTGTGCTTTACAACTGGACACAATTAGAAGACAAAACTGGGTAAAAACAAACAGTCATAGAGGGAGGAGGGCCCTGCTCGCAAGCTTACAATCTATAGATTGATCCATCACTGAACATAATACAGTCTCATGATTGTACAACTAATTACTACAGGTATACAGTATGTTATTACACACAGGGACAGGGAGGCATCATGCCTCCCTTGTTTCCTGTGATTCACAACATAAAAATGACATACAGTTCCTACAGTAAGGATGACTTGGATTCAAAAACTGCATAAGAAAATAGCTGTGCCAGCTAGTTTTCAATATTGAGAAATGTCACAGTACTTATTTTATTGAAGACCTCAGAATTGTAATTAAGTTCACCCACATTCCATATATGACAGTCCGGCAAGATGATTGCCGATACTGTGAGTTTGTACCAACAGGAACCTTTTTATCTGTGCGAAACTGTAACTGTATCAGTCCACAAACTAGACACAATATCAGCTTCGTTATGAAACATATGTTGTCATATGACACAGTTGATCAAATTCACAGATTACAGTAACTGTTTTTTCTGTTAACATCAGCTTGAATAGTATCTGCTTCCAGTCTATACATAATATATTGTGCATATTACAAATATTTCATAATGACAATATAGAACAAGAATTCCACTGACATCCCTAATTCTCATGAGCACATATTCCGTAACAGCATTAAATATCTTAATTTATGAACACGTTTTATAACACCAGTGATCTGATAACTTCTGCTGTAACTCCCAAAAAAAATTCATGAAGGTTTGAGGAATGACAGTATTCTTATTTGCGCACACTCGTGCTCATTGAAATCCTAATGATGCATCTCAGTTTCTGATAAATTTAACCACTTTCACGGCTCCTATAAAGCACAATCACCCTCTGTATCAATATCGGTGCAGTAAACCAATGCATTATAGGAATGTTTCTGACATGCTTTATCAACTACCTACACCTTAAATTATACCTTTATGTACACAGCTGTAGATAGTAGTGCAACTCCATAAGATAAAAGATGTCCCGGCGTTTGACGAGCTGGATTCCTCTTCTACTTTTGCTCCCATATGCCTTGCGGCAGTGAATGAGAGAAATGAGAGTGGGGAGACCGCTCACGCTGGGACGGAAAGGTGAGTAGTACGAGCCACATCTGCTGTCCCTTACTGCACCGGTCCCCTTCCCTGTTGTGCATTCACATTGCAGGGAGGGGCAGACCGTGGTTCCGGGATGAGAGAGCCACCCTACAGGGCTGTTTCTAGCCAATTTGGCTCCCAGTGCAAGATTTCAAAATGCGCCGCTCCCCCCATTGACATAAAAAAAATGCGCCCCCCACCCCCATAGCTATAAAAAGAAAAATCATGCGCACACCGCTCTCCCGGCAAGAGGGCGTGGCCTCATTAAAACGGGTGTGGTCTCATTAAAATGGGCGTGACCTCATCTGATATCATCACGGCCACCACAGGAAAAAAAACATCAAAAGTCCCCATTTTACACATTACGCAGGCAAGACTCCCCATTTTACACATTACAGCAGGCACGTGTCCCCGTTTTAGACAGTGCGGCAGGCAAGAGTCCCTATTTTACACATTACGCAGGCAAGACTCCCCATTTTACACATTATGGCAGGCAAGAGTCCCCATTTTACACAGTACGGCAGGCAAGATTCCCCATTTTACACAGTACGGCAGGCAAGAGTCCCCATTTTACACAGAACGGCAGGCAAGAGTCTCCATTTTACACAGTACGGCAGGCACGTGTCCCCATTTTACACATTATGCAGGCAAGACTCCCCATTTTACACAGTACGGCAGGCACGTGTCCCCATTTTACACATTGCAGCAGGCACGTGTCCCCATTTTACACAGCACGGCAGGCAAGTGTCCCCATTTTACACATTACGGCAGGCAAGAGTCCCCATTTTACACATTACAGCAGGCACGTGTCCCCATCTTACACAGCACGGCAGGCAAGTGTCCCCATTTTACACAGTACGGCAGGTAAGAGTCCCCATTTTACACAGTACGGCAGGCACGTGTCCCCATTTTACACATTACGGCAGGCAAGTGTCAAGTGGAGGGTTGCACGTCTCGCCCACCACAAGAAACGGCACTGCCACCCTAGAATACCTATTGTTAGGTGACCCATGTGGAAGAGATGCTGCTGGATTTTGCAGAGATTCATGCTTGGAGTCCCACTGTTGAGTATGTGGAGAGCCGTGCAGGGAGCCTTCTTCCTAATCTAGGCATCGGGTAACGACAGCATGCCGCGATCCCGGTAGTAGTGCCTGCCCACAGATGACATACGTTTCACAGATGCTTGATCACATCGGAGCCTCATTAAGGGATAATGAATAGACCAGTGGCAATAGTACAGTGAGATAGGGAAAGGGCGAGCTGATACCTTGCAATTTACAAATATAAAGTACTGTATGTGTAGTAGCCAAAACTTTAGCAGAATCCTAGGTAAACTGAACTAACTCAGCGTACAATAGAAGTACAAGATTTAAAAAAAATGTGTTTTTGTAACTTTATTGGAAACTTTTTTTTGAGGGGTAGATAAGTTCACTGACAAATGCAGAGCAGTAGCCCAAAATTTAGCTGATTCCTCGGTAAACTGTGATATAGATGATTTCACATTTGTAATATATAAATCTAAGATATTTTAGGGTGTTTTAACAGTTTTGACAATTTATTGGGGAGAGGGGTCAAGTACTGACATTGAAATAAGTACAGTAGTTACCTAAAAAATTTGGTTCCAACTAGAGATGAGCGGGTTCGGTTCGTCGAGATCCGAACCCCCCCGAACTTCACCTATTTTACATGGGTCCGAGGCAGCCTCGGATCTTCCCGAACGCGGCTGAACGTCATCATCCCGCTGTCGGATTCTCGCGAGATTCGTATTCTATATAAAGAGCCGCGTGTCGCCGCCATTTTCACTCGTGCATTGGAGATTGAATGGAGAGGATGTGGATACGTTCTCTGCCTGAAAAGCTCCATATCTGTGCTCAGTGTGCTGCAAATATCTGTGCTCAGTGTGCTGCAAATATCTACGTTCTCTGCCTGATAAGCTCCATATCTGTGCTCAGTGTGCTGCAAATATCTGTGTTCAGTGTGCTGCATTTTGGTGACCAACAGTATATAGTTGTACAGTACAGTAGGCCACTGCTGTATCTTGCAGCTCTGTGCCACTGCAAGTATCCATTCCATATCTGTGCTGCATTTTTGTGAGCAGTATATATAGTAGTACAGTGCAGCATTTTGGTGACCAACAGTACTATATAGTTGTACAGTACAGTAGGTTATTGCTGTATCTTGCAGCTCCGTGTCACTGCAAGTATCCATTCCATATCTGTGCTGAATTTTTGTGAGCAGTATATATAGTAGTATAGTGCAGCATTTTGGTGACCACAGTATATATAGTAGTACAGTACAGTAGGCCATTGCTGTATCTTGCAGCTCTGTGTCACTGCAAGTATCCATTCCATATCTGTGCTGCATTTTTGTGAGCAGTATATATAGTAGTACAGTGCAGCATTTTGTTGACCAACAGTATATAGTTGTACAGTACAGTAGGCCATTGCTGTATCCTGCAGCTCCGTGTCACTGCAAGTATCCATTCCATACCTGTGCTGCATTTTTGTGAGCAGTATATATAGTAGTACAGTGCAGCATTTTGGTGACCAACAGTATATAGTTGTACAGTACAGTAGGCCATTGCTGTATCTTGCAGCTCTGTGTCACTGCAAGTATCCATTCCATATCTGTGCTGCATTTTTGTGAGCAGTATATATAGTAGTACAGTGCAGCATTTTGGTGACCAACAGTATATAGTTGTACAGTAGGCCATTGCTGTATCTTGCAGCTCCGTGTCACTGCAAGTATCCATTCCATATCTGTGCTGAATTTTTGTGAGCAGTATATATAGTAGTACAGTGCAGCATTTTGGTGACCAACATTATATATAGTAGTACAGTGCAGTAGGCCATTGCTGTAGCTTGCAGCTCTGTGTCACTGCAAGTATCCATTCCATATCTGTGCTGCATTTTTGTGAGCAGTATATATAGAAGTACAGGGCAGCATTTTGTTGACCAACAGTATATAGTTGTACAGTACAGTAGGCCATTGCTGTATCCTGCAGCTCCATGTCACTGCAAGTATCCATTCCATACCTGTGCTGCATTTTTGTGAGCAGTATATATAGTAGTACAGTGCAGCATTTTGGTGACCAACAGTATATAGTTGTACAGTAGGCCATTGTTGTATCTTGCAGCTCTGTGTCACTGCAAGTATCCATTCCATATCTGTGCTGCATTTTTGTGAGCAGTATATATAGTAGTACAGTGCAGCATTTTGGTGACCAACAGTATATAGTTGTACAGTACAGTAGGCCATTGCTGTATCTTGCAGCTCCGTGTCACTGCAAGTATCTATTCCATATCTGTTCTGCATTTTTGTGAGCAGTATATATAGTAGTACAGGGCAGCATTTTGGTGACCAACAGTATATAGTTGTACAGTACAGTAGGCCATTGCTGTATCTTGCAGCTCCGTGTCACTGCAAGTATCCATTCCATATCTGTGATGCATTTTTGTGAGCAGTATATATAGTAGTACAGTGCAGCATTTTGGTGACCAACAGTGTATAGTTGTACAGTACAGTAGGCCATTGCTATTGATATAATAATATTACTGGCATATAATTCCACACATTAAAAAATGGAGAACAAAAATGTGGAGGGTGAAATAGGGAAAAATCAAGATCCACTTCCACCTAGTGCTGAAGCTGCTGCCACTAGTCATGGCAGAGACAATACAATGCCATCAACGTCGTCTGCCAAGGCCGATGCCCAATGTCATAGTAGAGAGCATGTAAAATCCAAAAAACAAAAGTTCCGTAAAATGACACAATAATCTAAATTAAAAGCGCCTGAGGAGAAGCATAAACTTGCCAATATGCCATTTACGGCACGGAGTGGCAAGGAACGGCTGAGGCCCTGGCCTATGTTCATGGCTAGTGTTTCAGCTTCACATGAGGATGGAAGCACTCATCCTCCTCCTAGAAAACTGAAAAGAGTTAAGATGGCAAAAACACAGCAAAGAACTGTGCGTTCTTCTAAATCACAAATCCCCAAGGAGAGTCTAATTGTGTCGGCGGTTGCGATGCCTGACCTTCCCAACACTGGATGGGAAGAGGTTATTCCTTCCACCATTTGCACGCCCCCTGCAAGTGCTGGAAGGAGCACCCACAGTCCAGTTCCTGATAGTCAAATTGAAGATGTCACTGTTGAAGTACACCAGGATGAGGATATGGGTGTTGCTGGCGCTGAGGAGGAAATTGACAAGGAGGATTCTGATGGTGAGGTGGTTTGTTTAAGTCAGGCACCCGGGGAGACACCTGTTGTCCGTGGGATGAATATGGCCATTGACATGCCTGGTCAAATTACAAAAAAAATCACCTCTTCGGTGTGGAATTATTTTAACAGAAATGTGGACAACAGGTGTCAAGCCGTGTGTTGCCTTTGTCAAGCTGTAATAAGATGGGGTAAGGACGTTAACCACCTAGGAACATCCTCCCTTATACGACACCTGGAGTGGATTCATCAGAAGTCATTGACAAGTTCAAAAAATTTGGGTGACAGCGGAAGCAGTCCACTGACAACTAAATCCCTTATTCCTCTTGTACCCAAGCTCCTAGTGCAAACCACACCACCAACTCCCTCAGTGTCAATTTCCTCCTTAGACAGGAACACCAATAGCCCTGCAGGCCATGTCACTGGCAAGTCTGACGAGTCCTCTCCTGACTTGGATTCCTCCGATGGATCCTTGAGTGTAACGCCTACTGCTCCTGGCTCTGCTGTTGTTGCTGCTGGGAGTCGATCGTCATCCCAGAGGGGAAGTCAGAAGACCACTTGTACTACTTCCAGTAAGCAATTGACTGTCCAACAGTCCTTTGCGAGGAAGATGAAATATCACAGCAGTCATCCTGCTACATAGCGGATAACTCAGACGTTGGCAGCTGTGTTGGTGTTAGACATGTGTCCGGTATCCGGCGTTAGTTCACAGGGACTTAGAGAATTTCTTGTGGTAGTGTGTCCCCGGTACCAAATACTATCTAGGTTCCACTTCTCTAGGCAGGCGATACCGAAAATGTACACAGACGTCAGAAAAAGACTCACCAGTGTCCTAAAAAATGCAGTTGTACCCAATGTCCACTTAACCACGGACATGTGAACAAGTGGAGCAGGGTAGACTCAGGACTATATGACTGTGACAGCCCACTGGGTAGATGTATTGCCTCCCGCAGCAAGAACAGCAGCGGTGGCACCAGTAGCAGCATCTCGCAAACGCCAACTCGTTCCTAGGCAGGCTACGCTTTGTATCACCGCTTTCCATAAGAGGCACACAGATGACAACCTCTTACGGAAAATGAGGAACATCATCGCAGATTGGCTTACCCCAATTGGACTCTCCTGGGGATTTGTGGCATCGGACAACGCCACCAATATTGTGCGTGCATTACATGTAGGCAAATTCCAGCACGTGCCATGTTTTGCACATACATTGAATTTGGCGGTGCAGATTTTTTTTTTAAAACAACAGGGGCATGCAAGAGATGCTGTCGGTGGCCCGAAGAATTGCGGGCCACTTTCGGCATTCAGCCACCGCGTGCCGAAGACTGGAGCACCAGCAAACACTCCTGAACCTGCCCCACCATCATCTGAAGCAAGAGGTGGTAAAGAGGTGGAATTCAACCCTCTATATGCTTCAGAGGATGGAGGAGCAGCAAAAGGCCATTCAAGCCTATACGTCTGCCTACGATATAGGCAAAGGAGGGGGAATGCACCTGACTCAAGCGCAGTGGAGAATGATTTCAACGTTGTGCAAGGTTCTCCAACCCTTTGAACTTGCCACACGTGAAGTCAGTTCAGACACTGCCAGCCTGAGTCAGGTCATTCCCCTCATCAGGCTTTTGCAGAAGCAGATGGAGAGATTGAAGGAGGAGCTAAAATGGAGCGATTCCGCTAGGCATGTGGGACTTGTGGATGGAGCCCTTCATTCGCTTAACCAGGATTCATGGGTGGTCAATCTGTTGAAATCAGAGCACTACATTTTGGCCACCATGCTCGATCCTAGGTTTAAAGCCTACGTTGGATCTCTCTTTCCAGCAGACACAAGTCTGCAGATGTTCAAAGACTTGCTGGTGAGACACTTGTCAACTCAAGTGTAACGTGACCCATCAACAGCTCCTCCTTCACATTCTTCCGCAACTGGGGCTGCGAGGAAAAGGCTAAGAATTCCAAGCCCACCCGCTGGCGGTGATGCAGGGCAGTCTGGAGCGAGTGCTGATATCTGGTCCGGACTGAAGGACCTGCCAACGATTACGGACATGTCGTCTACTGTCACTGCATATGATTCTGTCACCATTGAAAGAATGGTGGAGGATTATATGAGTGACAGCATCCAAGTAGGCACGTCAGACAGTCCGTATGTATACTGGCAGGAAAAAGAGGCAATTTGGAGGCCCTTGCACAAACTGGCTTTATTTTACCTAAGTTGCCCCCCCCCCCTCCAGTGTGTACTCCAAAAAAGTGTTTAGTGCAGCCGGTCACCTTGTCAGCAATTAGCGTACGAGGTTACTTCCAGAAAATGTGGAGAAGATGATGTTCATCAAAATGAATTATTATCAATTCCTCCGTGGAGACATTCACCATCAATTGCCTCCAGAAAGTACACAGGGACCTGAGATGGTGGATTCCAGTGGGGACGAATTAATACTCTGTGAGGAGGGGGATGTACACAGTGAAAGGGGTGAGGAATCGGAGGATGATGATGAGGTGGACATCTTGCCTCTGTAGAGCCAGTTTGAGCAAGGAGAGATTGATTACTTCTTTTTTTGGTGGGGGCCCAAACCAACCAGTCATTTCATCCACAGTCATGTGGCAGACCCTGTGGCTGAAATGATGGGTTTGTTAAAGTGTGCATGTCCTGTTTATACAACATAAGGGTAGGTGGGAGGGCCCAAGGACAATTCCATCTTGCACCTCTTTTTTTATTTATCTTTGCATCATGTGATGTTTGGGGCCAATTTTTTTAAGTGCCATCCTGTCTGACACTGCAGTGCCACTCCTAGATTGGCCAGGTGTTTGTGCCGCCCACTTGGGTCGCTTTGCTTAGTCATCCAGCGACCTCGGTGCAAATTTTAGGACTAAAAATAATATTGTGAGGTGTGAGGTGTTCAGAATAGACTGGAAATTAGTGGAAATTATCATTTTTGAGGTTAATAATACTATAGGATCAAAATTACCCCCAAATTCTATGATTTAAGCTGTTTTTGAGGCTTTTTTGAAAAAAAACACCCAAATCCAAAACACACCCGAATCCAACAAAAAAATTTCAGGGAGGTTTTGCCAAAACGCGTCCGAATCCAAAACACGGCCGCGGAACTGAATCCAAAACCAAAACACAAAACCTGAAAAATTTCCGGTGCACATCTCTAGTTCCAACGGGTTTCTCTGTGTCCGAACCGTTCATTTTTAGTTTCTAAATGTTTATCACATTCTTCTTAATTTATATTATATGAAATAACTGCTTTAATATTATAAATCCAAAAGTAATTATTTTAGTACACTAGTGGCACATGTACAGTATTTACTAAAACCAAGATGAAGTAACCATAAAATACTATCTGTTATTAGAAAAGTAATTTATGATATAAAAAAAATCTTACTCACATTACCTTTTATACAGAATGTGCAAATGCACTTATTTGTTTCCTGCGCACATTTTAAGGTGGTGTTTATTGTGATTTTATGTCCCATTTCATAATTGGTTTCACAATGTGGAAACTAAAAATGTCAAGGTCCAATCTAATACATACCTACCTCTCTGCCTGGAGAGGAGAAACACATGCATGGTCAAATCATGTCATTAGGCCCTGCCACTCATGAGGATTGCCGTGATTGGAGAATATTTGCATAGGCAATTATACAATTTGCATAAAACCACATCACTAGATCCCGCCCCCTTCGGCAGGGACCGCAGTATTACAGTATTTGATTTCCCATACTGCCATCTTCACTAGGAAGTGAGCGGAATGAGGGAGGGTTGCCCACTCTTTTGGGAGTTCATGGGATTACCTGACAACCTCCTGCTGCTGCTCTTAGTTGCAATATCTCCCAGAGTTTCCTTATTCACTCATCAGCGTCTCACTGAAACCCGGTGCACTACTAAATGGTGAAGGGCACGGAGTCACATCCTGCAGTCCATCCTCATGCTTGGCAGGTATTCCTGGTTTTTCTGGTGTCATTGGTTACTCCTTTGGCACCCCATCCATTTACTCCAGTATCCAGTCTTCTTCAGTCTCGTTCACTCAAGCACAGTTTCTCCTCTATCCAGTCTTCTTCAGTCTCGTTCATTGAAGCTGCAGCTATTCTGTGAGGCAGACTGCTGTGGGGGTTACGTACCCCCATGCGGCTGTAGATATTGGCGACAGTCATGCTGCAGAGTGGCGACAGGGCGCAGCCATGGAGGTACTTGAATTGAGAGGATGCAAGTTCCTCCAATCAGCTCTACGGAATTTGAATCCCGTGTCAACTGTGAGCCAATCCCAGATTGTGGGTCGGCATCCAATAAGGAGCCGCCACAACGAGCCAATAGGAGCCCACCACTTCATAGCTCTGCCTCCTCCCAGCGTCTTATATTAGATGCTGAGCAGCGGCGGAGCTCAGTCAGGCACCGGACACTGAAGAAAGAAAAGGAAGAAAGAAGAAGCAGCAGCAGTGGTAAAGTGGAAGCAGAAGAAGCAGGAGAGGGAGAAGAAAGAAGAAGTAACAGCAGCGTCGGAGAAGGAAGCCCAGCGGTGGAAGAAGACCGGCAGAGAGTGCTGCAGCATGTGGGAAGGAAAAGAGCTAACAATGATGATTCCCACTGCAGCCTCTCCCACTGAGTCTGGTAGGTGGCCTTGGGCACTCACCACCATCTTGTAAATCCACCTAGACCAACCGGTAGCCAGGCATTAGGCCTGTGGGCATAAACAGGCAACAGGCCTGAAGGTTAGTTAGGAGTACTGGGGCCACCATTTTGTTGTAAATAGTAATCTCAGCATTAGGCCAAGATTACTGAGCATCTTTAGGCAGGCACTAGGCCTGAGGGCTAACACAGGCACTAGGCCTGAGTGCTAGTTAGGAGAACGGGACCCTGTTGATGTGTAGTGATCTTGGCATTAGATCAAGATCACTTGTGACCAAGTAGGCAGGCACTAGGCCTGAGCTCCCAGCAGAGGGCACTAGGCCCTAGTCATAATCTGTGTGTAAGTAGGCAGGCCAAAAGGCCAGTGCTGTGATATAAGTGTCAGGTGGGCAATATTCCTAAATAATTTAATTTCTGCCTGGCTGGGAATATTTAGGGTCAATAAATCTTCCATGTACTCCCCTAGGAAACTGGCACTGGTTACTCCAGCGTACTCTTATGGTTTTATCCTGTCACTGCAGGTCAGATAGGGCTGTTGATTGGGTAGAGTGTGGAGGAGTGGTCCAGTTCCACACACTCTCCGAATTCCAAAGTGAACGGCTGTTCCCTTTCTGGTCCCCTAGGTTCTATAAAGACCCCAGCTTGCTTCCTAGGTGCATTTTAGAGACAGTGCCGGCTGGCTCTGTCCACAGGGATTACCAGGGGAATAGTCTTCTCCTTGATTTCATTGTTCAGGTCACTGTATGCTCCAGTTTATTGTTCTTGTTTTGCATATTGTATTATAAACATTATTATTGTATTTTCTGAAGTTATTAATCATTAGCTAGGACTAGTGTCTGTTATTGTCAGCTACTGTTTACCTAACCTCGTGTTATAGCTTTAGCTGCAGGAAAGCCAGTTAGTTCAGCCCCAAAGAGTTTGGGTAGTTGGACCCATAGGAGCTGTAGAACATCACGCAAAGTGATAAGAATCGAGGCGTGAGTATCTCTCTGTGTCAGTTTGTCCCCTGAGCGCCGATTCCGTGGACCTTGCTCAGCCATGCAAGGTCCAGCACACCTCAGCGTGTGAGTGCTGAATAGGTGAAAGTTGGGTGGCTGAGGCCTTGTGCCAGTGATGATTTTCACCTAATCAGTGAAACCCGCAGCCACCTGGGAATGCCAACGGCACTCAATCATAGCTTAGTCTCAGCAGAGTTTGTGGTTCAGCGTTCATTTTCTTCCCTTACAGCTGTCACTACAATGTTCCCATCCTTCCCACCGTGAACAGGTACTGATCGTTACTGCTTACGTGGACCGGTGAGTACCGCCTAAGGGAGTAATCCTTATGCACCCTTACAATTCCAGTATTCAGTCTTCTTCAGTTTCACTGATTCAAGTCGCAGCTACTCTAGTATCCAGGCTTCTTCAGTCTCATTCATTCAAGCTACAGCTTCTCCAGTGTTCAGTTTGCTTCCGTTTTGTTCATTCAAGCCACAGCTACTCCAGTATCCAGTCTTCAGTATCATTAATTCAAGCTGCAGCTACTTCAATATTTTGTCTTCTTTAGTCACGTTCATTCAAGTCACAGCCATTTCAGCATCCATTCTTCTTCAGTTTTGTTCTTCTAGTTGCAATCACTCCAGTATTCAGTTCTCTTCAGCCGCAGTCTTTCAAGTGTCAGTCATCCAGCTTCAACTATTCAAATTCCAGTTCTTCCAGTGTCCAGATCTTCTGCGTTTGTTACCTCATCTGTATTAATCTTTAGGCCTTTCACGTGTTTTAGGAGATTCATGTGGTCCATGAAAAAGATCTGCATTTGGCCTCCTTGCATTCATCCTCCTGACGCCCCTACTTCCCCAGCTTCGATCAGCTCTCTCAAGCCTGATCTGACAGTGTCCTCATGCAACTAGCCTAAATATGTCACATGACATAAGACAGATGGCTCGAGTGAGCCACCAGGTCCCGTGGTACTCTGCTAGAACCAGCCATATTTATTGAGTAATTTTACCTGAAAATGACTAGGATGCACAAGGAGACTGTGCTGATTAATTTGGTGTGTGATAGAGTGTGTATACTGTATGTAGCACAATGGATTCCCTTGGTGTAGAATAAAAGCTGCTGCATCACAGACTCCATTGCACACAGATACACAGGTGTTGCAAATCAAGTTAATAAGTACAGTCTTCTGGTACATCCTAGTCACATCTTATTGCAACTAAGATGCATTTTCAGGTAAAAATATAGTAGAGTCACATGGGACATGGTGCATTAAGATGGGCTGTTTGGTAAGACTGCAGCAATAATGTATGAGTTCTTTTCTTTACTATTATGCATTAAAATGTTTTGATTATATTGGTTGAACTGCACCTAAATGTGCCCATTGACATATAGACCAGAAAATAATAAGTTGCAGATAATAGCAGATATTTTCTGGCAAACTCGAGCTCAAAACCATTGGGTATAGCTGATGATTTGGAGGGTGAGAAATCATGCTGCCATAGATATGTTGCGGGTGTTATAATCTATATATCACCAGCAGCTTCAGAACTGTGGAACGTGTTAAATAATACATATGCCAACCTCCATCTTCATCCATTTGGAACAAGAACTTTAGCATCAGGTCTAGTGTCCTAGACAGGGTTGGCCAAATGAAAATGCGGCTTCCTTCCTAGGGATAACCAATCCAACACTGGGCCCCTTCTGTAATCTCTTGGGTATGATTGCCAGGTTAACAAGATCTATACTATAGTTGACAGTGTAAATAATCAAATCAACACCCAGAAAAAGTGATTATCTGAGACAAAACAAAGGTTCACGTTAAAGTGCCCATGTCTTTATTTTTTCTCAAATATGTTTCAGAATGCTTTTCTAAAAAAACAAAATGGACATAAGATATTTTAGAAGCATTCTTTTACAATCAAAAATTATGTATATCTATATATACTATAACATAGATGGAATAGGCAGCACTCAGGAGACTGCTCTGTCTGAAGTGCTTATTGCAGCTTTTGTATCACTGGAAAAAGATCAGTCTTCTGAGTGCAGCCTATTCCATCCACATTGTATCTGGTCATGCTGTACCAAGGTGGGCACTGGAGCAAGCTGAGTAAGTTAAGTTGGTCTACTATGTAAGTGAGTGCCGGGAATTGTGGGTATGTGTGTGTGTGTGTGTGTGTGTGTGTGTGTGTGTGTGTGTGTGTGTATATATATATATATATATATATATATATATAGTGCATCCAGAAAGTATTCAAAGCACTACACTTTTTCCACATTTTGTTATGTTATAGCCTTATTCCACATTGGAATAAATTCATTTTCCCCTCAAAATTCTACACACAATACCCCATAATGACAAACCTGAGAAAAATGTTTTTTTTTTATTTATGTAAATTTATTAAAAATAAAAATCTAAGAAATGACATGTACATAAGTATTCACAGCCTTTGCCGTGAAGCTCAGAATTGAACTCAGGTGCATCATGTTTCCACTTAACATCCCTGACATGTTCCTACAGCTTAATTGGAGTCCACCTGTGGTAAATTCAGTTGATTGGACATGATTTGGAAAGGCACACACCTGTATACTGTATATAAGGTCCGTCACTTGGTTTGTGCTCAGACATGCACTGTCAAGCATGAAGTCAAAGTAATTGTCTGTAGACCTCAGAGACAGGATTGTCTCGAGGCACAAATCTGGTGAAAAATACCTGCGGATTTAAAGGTCCCAATGAGCACAGTGGCCTCCATCATCCATAAATGGAAAAAGTTCAGAACCACCAGGACTCTTCCTAGAGCTGGCTGGCTGTCTATACTGAGCGATCTAGGGAGAAGGACCCTAGTCAGGGAGGTGACCAAGAACCCGATGGTCACTCTGTCAGAGATACAGCATTCCTCTGTGGAGAGAGGAGAACCTTCCAAAAGGACAACCAACTCTGAAGCAATCCACCAATCAGGCCTGAATGGTAGAGTGGTCAGACAGAAGTCACTCCATAGTAAAAAGCACCTGCAGGACTCTCAGACCATGAGAAACAAAATTCTCTGGTCTGATGAGACAAAGATTGAACTCTTTGGCGTGAATGCCAGGCGTCATGTTTGGAGGAAACCAGGCACTGCTCATCACCAGGCCAATACCATCCCTACAGTGAAGCATGGTGGTGGCAGCATCATGGTGTGGGGATGTTTTTCAGCTGCAGGAACTGGGAGACTAGTCAGGATACAGGGAAAGATGAATACAGCAATATACACAGACATCCTGGATGAAAACCTGCTTCAAAGCGCTCTTGACCTCAAACTGGAGCGATGGTTTATTTTTCAGCAGGACAATGACCCTAAGCACACTGCCAAGATATCAAATGAGTGGCTTCAGGACAACTCTGTTAATGTCCTTGAGTAGCCAAGCCATAGCCCAGACTTGAACCCAAAAGAACACCTCTGGAGAGATCTGAAAATAGCTGTGCACCGACACTTCCCATTCAACCTGATGGGGCTTGAGAGGTGCTGCAAAGAGGAATTGGCATAACTGCCCACAGATAGGTGTGCCAAGCTTGTGACATCATATTCAAAAAGACTTGAGGCTGTAAATGCTGCCAAAGGTGCATCAACAAAGTATTGAGCAAATGCGGGAATACTTATGTACATGTGATTTTTTTATTTTTTTTATTTTTAATAAATCTGTAAAATCTCAAAAAAACATTTTTCATGTTGTCATTATGGGGTATTGTGTGTAGAATTTTGAGGGGAAAATGAATTTAGTTCATTCTGGAATAAGGTTGCAACATAACAAAATGTGGAAAAAGTGAAGTGCTGTGCATACTTCCAGATGCACTTGTAAATGCTTTCTCACAAATATTTAAAATGCCTGCTCTAATATATATTGCAAACGCCTGCACCTCTTATTGCCATGTGCCCTGAATGTGCGCTATACATAGCAAAACACTGCATCCCATAACAGAAAACAATACACCCACACATTATCTGAGTTCCAAAGCTCATTGATGTATATATTTGTTATTAAAAGGATATGGATTCAATATATTACAATATACGGTATACACATAATTACATGATTACAATTTATACAGTAAGCAGTTAATACATACAGTTGCAGTTACAGGCCAGCATACAATACCATTCCCTCAATGCATCTTATCTCTCTCTCTCTCTCTCTCTGCAAAATCATGCAGGAACTGGTCTAGAAGCAACTCCATCATCCTCTGGTACAAAACAGCCACTGACTCCTGTGTGATCAGCAATGTGTTATCTAGTTTCTTGGGGGAGGGGACTTTTTCATTCATGATAAGTCACTGGTTTGTTCGTATGTTAAACAGGTGCCTTGAAGACATCCAATGGGCTGGCCTGAGCTTCCTGTCCACTACCTGTTTGGAATATCTATTGTTCTAATAAAAGTGATTTTAGCTTACATGCATTTAATCATAACTATTTGTTGCAATGTCCTACAACTTAATAACAAGTATCAAATTAATCTACACATTAATCTGGTTGCTTTAATAGTAAATATGACAGGTCTATCTTGCTTCGTTCAAATAATGCACATACATGACATTACTTCATTATATAATTTTAAATCATCATGATGTCTGGCGCTTGATATTATTATAATTATGTACTGTATGAAATAAGTGTCGAATCCATCTCTGTGCTCGCTGCGCGTATTTGCAAGTATAGCGACTTATGTGTGTAGAGTTTGTATGTTCTTTCCATGTAATATTTTTGACTTTGACAGTCCACCCTTTGGCAGTAAACAATAACTGCCATCAATTATTAACATAAGAAAAAAAATATTTCAGACCATAATCGGTGACCTAGACACAAGTATGTATTCATTTCGCAAATCAGACACTTGACTATATTTGGGGAAGACAGGGAGGAGGAGGACAAGACATCCTCTATATGCACTCGGCGGTCATGGGACCACTGGTTGGGTGTGGGACAACATTCAACCTATAGAGTATGCTGGGACAGTGTTTTGGCCTATAATGTCTGATTTGCAACGAACATTTCACACATACATGTACCTACGTCTTTGTACACTGATGCTTGGATTCGATTGAGGTTCTGCTGCGTAGATGAAGAAGACACAAACAAATCGTGAAAGTGACATATAAAATTTTCATGATTTACATATTCCTATCATTTTCTGAACATTGTTTCCATTTCTGGAACGTATGCTAGGTCTGTTTAATAATTGAACAAGGGTTATAAGTAGTGTCCTTCCTAAATAACATAAACCTTCGGAGTTCGGGGAGAGCCACTCATAAACCTTTCTTCCACATATATTAATGAGCTCTTTATCTGCAATGTGTGAATAGCCATTGCCTGATTGTTCCTGATTACCTCCAAACTCCATAACTACTAGACCTTTGATTTTTCTCTGACTTTAACAAACTGATCGGCTAATCCTGAGATCCTATAAGGAAATCACTCCTTCCTCCAGAACCAGTTCCAGTCCCACACTCGACTCCTCATAAAAAACCTCGCAAAAACAGAATATCCTGAAAAAAAATGTTTGTCAGCGGGAAAGAGAGAAAAGAGAAATAGAACAAAACAACTCTTGTTCATAACAAATCAATTACAATGACTGGCCTTTCTGCAAACCTTTAGTATGCTCAGGTAGTGTTCAACAGTGCCGCCTCTCAGTCTTCATGGAACAGAGTCTCTGGTGATAATTTTGCGATCTCACTCCATTTACGAGTTCCTTCCGGACTACCGACTTTCCTGCAATGGGAATCGTGGACCCAAGTCTCTCTCTCAGCTACTTTCACTGGGATAGTGCTGTCAACAAACTTGGTATGGTCCTTCCCACCTGTCTATTAGGCAACCTGAGCGTAAGAACAATCACATAGTCTCTTGGTTCACAATCAAGACAGTTAGTATTTGGCATACCAGCAATCAACAGTTTCAAGTTCTTTTGTCAAGTTTTCAAATGCTGGCTCATCTCAATAAGGTACTGTACTGTCACCTCATTGGTGTATTTCTGATCATTGTGCAGATCAATCATGACATGAGGTTGTCTTCCAAAAACAACCCAAAAAGACACAAATACCAAAACCAAAACAAAAACTAATTTTGAAGAGGGTGATTCGTTAAGTGAAGATCTGGGAGTGGTTCCGAAGCTACATAATACTAGTGGCAGTATCTATGATCACAATGGTACAATTTCAAGCTTTGCTCCTACTTCTAGGGGTACCATTATCTACACACACATTTCTGCGCAATTTTTCTTTGTGGTAAACACAGCAGCATCCGTGGCGGCAGGAAATGCCTCTACCCAGTTTGAGAAAACATCAGTGCACACCAATACATAACAATAATTCCTAAAGGGTGTTAACTGTATGAAGTCGATTTGTATTTCCTGAAAAGATCCGTCTGCAGGAGGGATATGGGATGGCTCTGTTGGTATTGCTTTACCAATATTCTTCCTCAAGCAAGCAAGACAGGTCATTGATCTCTTACCTGCATGAGAATAGAATCCTGGCGCACACCAGTAGGCTCTCATCAGCCTGTACATACCCTCTTTGCTTAGATGAGTCAGACCATGTGCCACCTAAGCTAGACTTGGAAGGTATGCTCTGGGGGCTACTGGCTTACCGTGTCCACCTGTCCACAGTCCTGAGGACTCCTGGCCATACCCCTTTGTCCTCCAGACTGCCTTTTCCTGTAGGGAACACAAATTTTTCATTTTAATTTACTATTGTGTGTTTGCAATGTAGAGTACCATGAGCATAACTTGAAAAAAAAGAAAAAAGAAACATATCTAGAGGAGAGAAGGAAGAAGAAAATGAAAAAGAAAATGTCAGGTTTGCCATTCACCAACAGGCATATCAGTGTCTATACAAAATTTCCCTTCACCAGTATTCCCATTCTCCACCCTTTGTGCATGACAAGGCACACTGCAGTAATACTGGTGTTATCGTGCTGTTGAGATATACTGGGTTTGGGCAGAACTCTGAAGGACCTAGGCATGTGGAGTTTGAACTGTAATTGGGTCCATGTATTGTACCATCCTGTGTGAACGCAAAAGATGAAGAGGAAAACTGTAGAGAAACAGAATAGAGGTTGGTGACAGATGAGTTTGTAGAGGTGAAGATTTTATAAAAATTTGACAACTGGATTGGGCACTACGGGGAAGTGATTTTGGTCTACTCCCCTTAAAAAAATGTCTGTGTTTATCGTATCGCTATTGGGACTATCCCAGCCACCAATCCAGTGTCCTGTCCATCCTAAGTTCATAGGGAACCTGGTATCTGTGAGATAATTTCCTCTACCTGTGATGGACATGCATCTAGAACAGTAGAATGCGACATTAGTCTTCGTGGGTGTCTAACATACTTTGTACTTCCTGAGCGGGAGCACAGTATATGTATATCATATCTAACAAAATTAAGTTAATCAGGAGCCATTTCTGCTAGGAAAAAGAAGCAAAAGTTTAGAGGCCCCATCTTAACCCCAGCCAGTTTTGTCAAAGGGTATGTTGCTTTTATTTTGTTCTTCCCTTTAGCCGAATCTGTGTTTTCTATATGGCTTGTGATTCCTTACTATATGTCCCTTGGTCCCGTCTATGTATTTAATAATGTGGCTTGTGTTTTCTGTCTAGGGGGTCTATATTGACTATGTGTCCTACTACTCCTACAATCTCTGGCAAAATGCCCTTCCTTCCTACAAGTGTAACATATTATTGACCATTAGGGATCTGGGGTTTGGACTGATGGGTCTTTCCTGTATGTGCCAGTATACTTACCATCCTCAACCTCTCCACCTGTTGTTCTCTGCACCTAACACTATTCTTGTGATGTTCAATAGCACACTATCTAAGACTAGCTACTGTGACCCCTTTCCAATTTTGCAAAGAAGTCTGCACCCTGACACTCAATGCCTTAATGAGCCCATCCATTTGCACAGAGACCGCCACCTCCCATTTGCCGAATTAGTGTTTACCAGTGGTCTTATCCAGATGGAGAGTTTTCTATTACTGCAAAAGACAAACAAAAAAAAGTTTAACAAGCTTCTAGGTCATGCGAAGTATTCATTCAATCCTTCTCATCCCGTATTAAGGGTCTGTACATGGTCCAACAAACATTTCCGTGCTCATCTTGACTAGGGGCATTACTAGGAATGAATACTTCTTATATGGTAACTGAAAGAAATACCTGGGGGTTACCTTGTCTCTGTCCGCTTTACTAATGTGCGGACAGATTTTTCTCCATTTCTGGTGTTACTTTCTTGATTTCTTTTTGTTTTATTTTTGGGTTTTACTATATATGTACACAAATGATACCATACTTACTTGTTCCACTGGTCTCAGCCACTTCCCCCGCAGGCTACTGCTCTTCTTTTACCGGTTGGATACTCCTCTGGGTGCATGAGAAATGGCTGAAAACTAACATTCATTAGTACATATATAGGTTACAGTCATATTTTTCATATTTTTATTTATTTTCTATAGTTTGTATGCAGGCCGTAACTGCTTCCACATCTACATATAGCGGTGTACTTGCATTCTCTTTTTTTCTTCCTACTTGTTTATTGTTGCTACACGTTCAAACAGTTCTTATATTTCCATTCTTGTCTTATATGACTTTGGTTAGACATACCACCTGCAATACCTTAGGATCAAACTCAACCAACCCCTCTTGCTGCCACAGGTTTAAACACTTTGTATGTCTGACCCTTTGTTTTCCGGATTTTATCAGACATATTTTACTGCTTACATTCTGCAGTACCTCTGGTTCAAAGCTGCCCACCCTAGGGAATGATACCCTATCGTTGTTAGTCATACGTACCCATTCAGACAAAAAGTCTTCAGCGTGTGGACCATATTTCCCACACATAATACTTTTTCCTTTAAACCTCGCTGACCCCTTGGGCCGCGGCTCTTCAGCCTGAACCCTGGCTACCACACGTCCACCGCTTGTGCAATTGGATCCCATCGCAGACTTTTTCCTTTTACGCAATCCCCAATGCACGACACGGATAGATGGTGAAAGTTCTTAGAGCGCTTTCACCCACTCCTTCTCCGCTGAGTACCATGACTCACTCCAGTAGTGACCACCGCGTACCCAGTGAGGTCGACCTAATTGGAAGTGCTAGGAGTGACTTACCCTTTCCAGCAAAAATCCACCGCTGGAGATTTTCCTGAGAGAGACCAGCGAAAACTCCCTATGCACTTATACACAAATCACGCTTGCGTATGCTCTATACAGCGCTATTGGATTTACGCAAAAGCTCATAAAGGGGTATCAAGTTGTGCTATATATCGCACCCACAAACACGCAGTCCAATCGCACAGCGTATAGGTACTTGTAACCTATCTGCCGTACAACCACGGGTCGATGTACAAACTGCGACCCTTCAGCCGGAGCGTAACAAAAAACCTTTTTACTTCAATACTACACAATGCACAATTCCCTATTACGCTCCTCTGCAAATCTCCTCACGATTTGCCTATTTCAATATTATACTAACGTGAGTCAACCGTCTCACGCCACCAAGCCTCCACTCACTTGGTGTACCACACGACGGGATCCCGAATTCCAGGGTTCAAATCCACTCACTCCTACATTCGCTCACTCAAATACACTTTGGTTTTTCTGTACAGAAAATTTTAATTCATTCAGATAGGCAGCTTTACCCCCAGAGGCAATACAGTTTAAACAAAAGTTTTATACTAATCTGCTTTAGAAACCGAGTAGTTTTGTGCTATTGTAGCATGGCTACTGTCCCACCTTTGAACTAAACGACACTATTGTGTAATTTGTACTTAGCGCCCACACTCTTACGCACTTTGCGTAAACACGCGACCATGCGTGTCTCTTACACTGCGTGCGCAGTCCTGTACTTTATCCGAGACATGTGTACAAAACCCTGCGTCGCAATAAAACAAATCACACAGCTCTATAAATGTGAACAATACTAATTACTATTGCCCACTAGACACAACTTGTTCTGTATAAACTTTTATGCAGACCTGCGTTTGTGTCTTTACACTTACTTCCTTAAAATACTGTTATTTCAAATTTACCTATATAGCAACAAATGTATCCGATTTCACACAGATCTATAATGACTGCAATAATCTATAATTTAAATGATATGATTCAGATTGGATAGCTATCTTGCAGAACATACACTGATATAAACATACACATAATTATAATAATATTATTATATATATGTATCATTCACTAGCCTTCTATGTGACACATTTACCCATTCAGTGCTTCTAATGTGCATATCAAAGCTATTTGCTTTTCCCTGCTAAGAAAAAGCAGTTAAAACAGGTTAATTTGCATTTCAATGGCTATCCTATAGCAAATAGAGAGTTAACTAAATCCTGGTAAAGAAGAAGAAGAAAAAAGTATTTTTTCTTTTCTTTTTTTGTGTGCAATTTCTTACACCAAGCCAAGCATTTACCTCACCAATTACTCTCACTAGGCCCAATTGAAACTGTTTGTAATTGACTATGGCATGAGTTAAATAAATGCATTGGTAACTCATAAATGGTGCTTGATGTGACCAAGGAAACTGATTGTTCTGAGCAGACTGAAAATCAGCTATTTAGAAAATGACCTTCCTAAAATGGCCACTGCTCCTCCCCCTTCCACATCCATGAGGTTTACACAAAATGGTGGACAGGCCATGTGGTTAGTCCAAAATGGAGGACAGACCATGCGGCTTCCTTTGTCACAAAGAAATCACACATTATACAAGCACCAGAAGTTATTTTAGGCCTGAGTTAAAAAAAACTATATCAAGGCTATGCAGCACCTTTTAAATGTACTTTTAAACCTACTTAACAGATAAACAATCCAATCTGAATCAAACACAATATGACTTATTTGAACTTTGTTTTGCAACAATAAAAATACATTTTAGCATTTTAAATATTATGAGAAACGCATTGTCCCTTGAAATTTCATATCATTGGCTTACTGATATCACAACAATACACACGGATATGATTTTCTCAGCTTTACGATGTGTCCACCACGAGCTGATCGACCACAGCATCGCGTTTATAATGTACAGTGCATCATTTAGATCATGATATCCCGTAAGAGCCCTCATCTGTAAATGCCAAATTGCTTTCTCACAAATATTTAAAATGCCTGCTCTAATATATATTGCAAACGCCTGCACCTCTTATTACCATGTGCCCTGAATGTGCGCTATACATAGCAAAACACTGCATCCCATAAGAGAAAACAATACACCCACACATTATCTGAGTTCCAAAGCTCATTGATGTATATATTTGTTATTAAAAGGATATGGATTCAATATATTACAATGTACAGTACACACATAATTACATGATTACAATTTATACAGTAAGCAGTTAATACATACAGTTACAGGCCAGCATACAATACCATTCCCTCAATGCATCTTATATCTCTCTCTCTCTCTCTCTGTAAAATTATGCAGGAACTGGTCTAGAAGCAACTCAATCATCCTCTGGTACAAAACAGCCACTGACTCCTGTGTGATCAGCAATGTGTTATCTAGTTTTTTGGGGAAGGGGACTTTCTCATTCATGATGAGTCACTGGTTTGTTCGTATGTTAAACAGGTGCCTTGAAGACATCCAAAGGGCTGGCCTGAGCTTCCTGTCCACTACCTGTTTGGAATATCTATTGTTCTAATAAAAGTGATTTTAGCTTACATACATTTAATCATAACTATTTGTTGCAATGTACTACAACTTAATAACAAGTATCAAATTAATGTACACATTAATCTGGTTGCTTTAATAGTAAATATGACAGGTCTATCTTGCTTCGTTCAAATAATACACATACATGACATTACTTTATTATATAATTTTAAATCATCATGATATCTGGCGCTTGATATTATTATAATTATGTACTGTATGAAATAAGTGTCGAATCCATCTCTGTGGCATGTCCGTGTAAATGCGCGTGTTACCATATATTGCTGTGCTCGCCGCGCGTATTTGCAAGTATAGCGACTTATAATGTGTGTAGTTTGTATGTTCTTTCTATGTAATATTTTTGACTTCGACACACTGTACATATATATATATATATATTTGAAAACAACGTTCCTGTAAAGATATCATATACAACAGAGTTGTAAGAAATCATCAGTTCCTTGATCTCATAAACTATTGCATAAAATCCTACAGTATATACAGCATGTTGCTCTAATTTACATTCACATGTACAAAAATGGGAACAAACTATATTTATGCTACAGGATATACCCTTTTCTATTTTTTAGAATGAACCACACAGCATACTATTGCATAATAAATAGTTTTTCTAAATTATAGTACACAAAGTACCAAGTAAGCAGCAGATAATTGTTTTTGTATTGAAGAACTTAGTCTTGCTTGTTTTGTCTGAAATAAATGCCATATGTCTCCTGTTCTGGTTCCTATCTTGTCCTCCAGTAATTTTTCATAGCAGCTTTTCAGCTTACAAAGTTAATTCAATTTTTTTCTTGCTTTCAGCTGTGCCGTTTCAGGTAGCTTATAAATTTTATTCTGTCTCCTTTGTGTTCTAGATATCATTCATGCTTACTAAAGGCTAGGTTACAGTTGGCAAAAAAATAATAATTTTAGAACATCTCAGAATCTGGTAATTCTACGTCACCTAAAAGGGCAATCTTTTGCAAATATCCCGTCTCCACAAATGTCACTGTATAAATCATATTTCTGCTTAAATCATGTGATGAACAATGTAATATGTCATGCATATTATACATTTGGAGATATGATCGCATCAACAATTCTTTGAAATATGCAGCCAATTGAGAAAGCTGCTGTTCTATAATGTATACAGTGTGTTCTCTGTAGATAGCATTATCAATGTAATTATAGCTAAACAAATTAGTTTCTTTATTTTTATTTCAAAAAAACTGACCATGAATTAAGTAGTACTTCTTAAGAACTTGTATTTCTTTGGTAAACTTTGCATTATGTGTTATCAAGACAAATGTTATACATGGGACCAGATGTAATGCTGTCCGAGTTCGGCGGCTATGCAGGATAACGTCTGAACTCAGATGTTTTTTTAAAGGGGAAATCACTTACAAGGCATGGTTTTGCCTTGTAAACGATTGCCCCTTTAAAAAAGTCACAGTACGTACATCCAGCATCCCGCATGGCTGCCGAACCCGGGTGGCAATACATCCTGCCCATGATCTTTGTTACTTTTTAGAAACTGCATATACTGTAACTGATATGTCCTAATTAGCATTCTGAATGTAAATTGAAATTATACTCTTAGGGATCTATTTACTAAGCCTTGGATAGAGATACTGTAGGACAGAGATAATGTACCAGACAACCAGCTCTTAACTGTCATTTTTCAAACCCAGCCTGTAACATGGTAGTTAGGAGCTGGTTGGCTGGTGCTTTATCTCCATCCACTTACTCTCCATCCAAGGTTTAGTAAATAGACCCCTTAATCTCAAGAAGAACTGGAAATTATGTTTTAGGATGTAAATTTTAATTGCAGAAAAATAACAGATTTATTATGATGTAAACATCTGCATTGTTTTTCATATCTCTGTTATCAACATATTGCTGTATTGCTAACCTCACAACAGTAGTAAAATATCTGTCAAATATATTCATTGGCAGGCATGTGTTCAGAAGCAGGCATGTGTTGTGCTCTTATCTGGATGTAAATAAGTGGATTTTGCTCATCAACTTTTTACAGCTAATTAGCAGGTCATACAACTTCATAGGTGTGACCTGAAGTATTGTGATTTGTCTCTCTTAGGGGGATAGCCAATTAGCCCCGGTAATTTACCGGGGCTAATTGCCCCACCGGGGGCTATCTAATTAGCCCTGATAAGCCAGTACAAGCAGGGGTTTGCCGGGGGTTACCTGATGCTGCACCGGGTGCCAACTCCTGACAGCTCCCAGTGCAGCGTTGCAGTTCTGACTCCCTCCAGTCACATGACCGCTCCCCATGTGACTGGAGGAAGAAGGGGGATTTGGGTGGTGTTGCAGCCCCTGTCTCCTAGCTGGGGTTAAGCGCCAAGTGCCGGCTCCTGGGCTGTAGTACCCACCCTGCCTCCATGCAGCCCCAGTTTGCCGCTGCTGCAGCGTGCAAGGGACACACAGGTCTCCATGGATAATGGGGATTTTGTTTCGCCGGCCTCAGGCAGGTGAAACCAAATTACCATAAACAGCCCCATTTTCATGTGAAAACGGGTCTGTTTCTACCGAAAACACACAGGTTTCACTGAACCTGTTTGTTTTCGGGAGGTCAGCTTTTTTTTTTAAGGCCGATCCATATTGGATAGCCTGTACAAAAAAAAAATCGATGAACCATGACAAAAAAGCCGGTTTTTTTGGACCCGATGTTAAATCACTGGTAATTGGATATCTCCCTTAGATTTCCCAACCAATATATTGTTAGCAATTAAAAATAGCTTTGCCTCTTTTCGCAAGGGGAAGATATCTTTTAAAAGAGCACAATCTGAGGACTATCTTTGAATGTAATAATTTTGCTAGCAAACAAAATCCAATGTCCGCCCAGGACTGCACTTAAGCAAGGAATGCCATTGCTCAGCCCAATTCAGCTCAAACTCAGATTACTTGCTGGAAATCTAGATGTTACTGGAAAATCATATAATCAACGAGGATATTGTACTGTGCCATAATAATTTGAAGCTTAGTAAATTTCCTTTTACTGTATGTGTTCAAGTCAACACATCTCAAGAAAATTCTGCTGAAAAATTAGGAAACCTCACCCCCAAAAATAAGAGTATTAAAAAAGAATATCTTATAAAATCTAGTTTTAACTAGAGATGTGCGCCAACCCTCGTGTTTTGGTTTTAATTTTGTTGTTTGATCTGTATCTCCCTCGTATTTTGGATTTGCATTTGGTTTTGCCAAAACTGCCTTTGTGTGTTTTGGTTTTGGTTTTGGTTTTGTATCTGTATTTTTGTAAAAAAATCATAAAACAGCTAAAAAATCATAAAACAGCTAAAATCCCAGAATTTGGTCCTGTTTTTGTTCCTACAGTGTTATTACTCAATAACATTCATTTCCAGTCACAGTCAATTTTTACAACCTCCCAGCTCACAATGGGAGTCATTCCGAGTTGTTCGCTCGTTATTTTTTTCTCGCAACGTAGCGATTAGTCGCTAATGCGCATGCGCAATGTCCGCAGTGCGACTGCGCCAAGTAAATTTGCTATGCAGTTAGGAATTTTACTCACGGCATTACGAGGTTTTTTCTTCGTTCTGGTGATCGTAATGTGATTGACAGGAAGTGGGTGTTTCTGGGCGGAAACTGGCCGTTTTATGGGAGTGTGTGAAAAAACGCTACCGTTTCTGGGAAAAACGCGGGAGTGGCTGGAGAAACGGAGGAGTGTCTGGGCGAACGCTGGGTGTGTTTGTGACGTCAAACCAGGAACGACAAGCACTGAACTGATCGCACTGGCAGAGTAAGTCTCGAGCTACTCAGAAACTGCACAGAGAAGTCTTTTCGCAATATTGCAAATCTTTCGTTCGCAATTTTGATAAGCTAAGGTTCACTCCCAGTAGGCGGCGGCTTAGCGTGTGCAAAGCTGCTAAAAACAGCAGCTTGCGAGCGAACAACTCGGAATGACCCCCAATATCATTTTCATCTATTTTAGGACAAAGGCTGCAGCGATCCAGCTGGTTACTAACCCACATAGCAGCGGCACAAACACGTGGCAGTTTATAGCATATCTATGAAACATTGCAACACAGCAGTGCAGAAATGAAAAGTGATGCAAGATGGAATTGTCCTTGGGCCCTCCCATACTGTATGTTGGATATTAAAAAGGACATGCACAGTTTAACAAGCCAAGCACTTCAGTGACAGGGACTGACACTTTTGTGGCTTAACTTATTGGTCTGCTTGGGCCCCCACAAAACAATTTTTTGGAAGGACTATCTCCGATCACAAATGAGGAGATTAATGATGAGGGTGTTAATTACATTATAATCTTGTACAATACATTTCATGAACTCGTCGCAAATGATGTAACCTGGAGGAGTTGCTAGTGGCTGCAGTTCTTCCTCATGATAAAAAGAAAGCCATTGTAATGCCTGTGCATAGTACCAAAAGAGCCACCTCTTGGGTTTGGGATTATTTTTACCCAAATTCTGCCAATGTTTGTGAAGGTATCTGCTCCATTTGTGAGGCCAAAGTTAATAGAGGTAGGGACTTACACAAACAACATCATCATCAACATCCTCAGAGTCAGGTAGTAGTACACACATATCCCCCTCATCCACACACGAATACTCAATTTCTATTCTGCCCTCATTATCAACATCTTTACTTGTACTGTTCTCAACATGTGCAGATGGTGCAGAAATGGTGGAAGGAGGTGAAAGAGTCTTCTCTATGAGGACAGTGTGAGAAATGTTAGACTCACACATAGCTGACGTGGACACCCCTAAACATTCCTCAGGAATGTGTGATGATTCTGAATGCAGTTTGTTCTACTGCTTCAGTTGTTTTTATTTTTTGACTGCTCATCTAGACTCTGGGTGAAAAGTTCTTGCATCATCATGAAATGCAGAAGATGCCTCACTGACAGTTGCAGAACCACTACTTAAAGGCCAAGACCTTAGTCTTTTCTTGCGACTTTCATGTTTCTCTGCAGCTAACTTTCCTTTTGATGTTTTTTTTCTTTACCACTGTAAAATTAAATTACTTATTTGATTTTACATACCCTGAGGTAAGCCCTCTATGCCCTTGGCCATTGGCCTTAGTAGATGACGTTGATGAACTTGTATCATCATGACGGGTGGCAGCACCTGCAGCAGTAGTATGTGCTTCCTGCTCTCCTCTCAATGGTTCTTCCTCCATATCTACCCTTCTACACCAATGAAGTGGGATATAGCAAATGCCACAATTTGTACAAAAATGTACTACCTACAGTGTCACAATACGCGTATGAGTCAGACATAGTAATCTAACACTGCTTTTTAATTTCACCAACAGTGTCGCACAATACATGTAAAAGTACAAAATAAAATATATTACTGTGGAACTCTTTTCACCCACAGTGTCGCACAATACATGTATCAATAAGAAATAAAATATATTACTGTGGTACCACTTTCACCCACAGTGTCACACAATGGGGGTCATTCCGAGTTGTTCGCTCGTTGCCGATTTTCGCTATACTGCGATTAGTCGCTTACTGCGCATGCGCAAGGTTCGCAGAGCGCATGTGCTTAGTTATTTTACACAAAAGTTAGGTATTTTACTCACGGCATAACTAAGCTTTTTCATCGCTGTGCTGATCGGACTGTGATTGACAGGAAGTGGGTGTTTCTGGGCGGAAACTGGCCGTTTTATGGGAGTGTGCGGAAAAACGCAGGCGTTCGAGTTGCAAAACGCAGGAGTGGCTGGAGAAACGGGGGAGTGGTTGGGCAAACGCTGGGTGTGTATGTGACGTCAAACCAGGAACGAAAAGGACTGGGCTGGTCGCAATGGCTGAGTAAGTCTGGAGCTACTCAGAAACTGCTAAGAAATTTCTATTCGCAATTCTGCTAATCTTTCGTTCGCACTTCTGCTAAGCTAAGATACACTCCCAGAGGGCGGCGGATTAGCGTGTGCAATGATGCTAAAAGCAGCTAGCGAGCGAACAACTCGGAATCACCCCCAATATGTGTATGATTACTGAATAAAGGCCCTCATTCCGAGTTGTTCGCTCGCAAGTGAATTTTAGCAGATTTGCTCATGCTAAGCCGCCGCCTACTGGGAGTGAATCTTAGCATCTTAAAATTGTGAACGATGTATTCGCAATATTGCGATTACACACCTCGTAGCAGTTTCTGAGTAGCTTCAGACTTACTCGGCATCTGCGATCATTTCAGTGCTTGTCGTTCCTGGTTTGACGTCACAAACACACCCAGCGTTCGCCCAGACACTCCCCCGTTTCTCCGGCCACTCCTGCGTTTTTTCCGGAAACGGTAGCGTTTTTTCCCACACGCTCATAAAACGGCCTGTTTCCGCCCAGTAACACCCATTTCCTGTCAATCACATTACGATCGCCAGAACGCTGAAAAAGCCGTGAGTAAAAAACCTAACAGCATAGCAAATTTACTTGGCGCAGTCTCAGTGCGGACATTGCGCATGCGCATTAAGCGGAAAATCGCTGCGATGCGAAGATTTTTACCGAGCGAACAACTCGGAATGACCTCCAAAATGTATTACTGTGGTACCACCTTCACTCACAGAGTTGCACAATATGTGTATCAGTACGAAATAAAATATGTAACTCTGGTACCACCGTCGCCCACAGTTTTACACAATATGTGTATGAGTAATAAATAGTAATGGAACACTGTGGTTTCATTTCACCTACAGTGTCGTACAATAAGTGTATGAGTATGAAATAAAATATATTACTGTGGTACCACCTTCACCCACAGTGTCATACAATAAATGCATGAGTCAGAAATAGTAATCGAATACTGCAGTTTCATTTCACCAACAGTGTTGTACAATACTTGTATGAGATTATACACTGCGGTATGGCCGGCAGAGTCAATGAAAAATAATAGTAAAGTACACTGGGGTTTAGCACCCAAATATATATATATATATATATATATATATATACTGCAACAATGGCTTGGCACTCTGGACAATGTAGAAATAAATGTGGTGCCCTCCCCACATGCATAGATAGTTTCTTAGTTCTTATAAATAAGAATAAAGGGCGGCACTCCAATTTCTTCAATATAAATAGATTCCTTTAGTGAAACTCCATATTAAATCGTTGTCAACGTTTCAAGGCCCTCCGGCCTTTTCGTCAGGACGTAGTTACAAAAGTGCAGAATAGTGCAATGCTGTATATTCACTATTCTGCACTTTTGTAACTGCGTCCTGATGAAAAGGCCGGAGGGCCTTGAAACGTTGACGACGATTTAATATGGAGTTTCACTAAAGGAATCTATTTATATTGAAGAAATTGGAGTGCCGCCCTTTATTCTTATTTATAAGAACTAAGGAACTATATATATATATATATACTGTATATATATATAATATATATATATTATATATATTAGAGATGAGCGCCTGAAATTTTTCGGGTTTTGTGTTTTGGTTTTGGGTTCGGTTCCGCGGCCGTGTTTTGGGTTCGAACGCGTTTTGGCAAAACCTCACCGAATTATTTTTGTCGGATTCGGGTGTGTTTTGGATTCGGGTGTTTTTTTCCAAAAACACTAAAAAACAGCTTAAATCATAGAATTTGGGGGTCATTTTGATCCCAAAGTATTATTAACCTCAAAAACCATAATTTACACTCATTTTCAGTCTATTCTGAATACCTCACACCTCACAATATTATTTTTAGTCCTAAAATTTGCACCGAGGTCGCTGTGTGAGTAAGATAAGCGACCCTAGTGGCCGACACAAACACCGGGCCCATCTAGGAGTGGCACTGCAGTGTCACGCAGGATGTCCCTTCCAAAAAACCCTCCCCAAACAGCACATGACGCAAAGAAAAAAAGAGGCGCAATGAGGTAGCTGTGTGAGTAAGATTAGCGACCCTAGTGGCCGACACAAACACCGGGCCCATCTAGGAGTGGCACTGCAGTGTCACGCAGGATGGCCCTTCCAAAAAACCCTCCCCAAACAGCACATGACGCAAAGAAAAAAAGAGGCGCAATGAGGTAGCTGACTGTGTGAGTAAGATTAGCGACCCTAGTGGCCGACACAAACACCGGGCCCATCTAGGAGTGGCACTGCAGTATGTATGTATAAAGAAAGAAAAAAAACCACGGTTAGGTGGTATATACAATTATGGACGGGCTGCCGAGTGCCGACACAGAGGTAGCCACAGCCGTGAACTACCGCACTGTACTGTGTCTGCTGCTAATATATAGACTGGTTGATAAAGAGATAGTATACTCGTAACTAGTATGTATGTATAAAGAAAGAAAAAAAAACCACGGTTAGGTCACTGGTATATACAATTATGGACGGGCTGCCGAGTGCCGACACAGAGGTAGCCACAGCCGTGAACTACCGCACTGTACACTGGTTGATAAAGAGATAGTAGTATACTCGTAACAACTAGTATGACGACGGTATAAAGAATGAAAAAAAAACCACGGTTAGGTGGTATATAATACAATTATGGTTGGACGGACTGCCTGCCGAGTGCCGACACAGAGGTAGCCACAGCCGTGAACTACCGCACTGTACACTGGTTGATAAAGAGATAGTAGTATACTCGTAACAACTAGTATGACGACGGTATAAAGAATGAAAAAAAAACCACGGTTAGGTGGTATATAATACAATTATGGTTGGACGGACTGCCTGCCGAGTGCCGACACAGAGGTAGCCACAGCCGTGAACTACCGCACTGTACACTGGTTGATAAAGAGATAGTAGTATACTCGTAACAACTAGTATGACGACGGTATAAAGAACGAAAAAAAAAACCACGGTTAGGTGGTATATATTATAATACAATTATGGATGGACGGACTGCCTGCCGAGTTCCGACACAGAGGTAGCCACAGCCGTGAACTACCGCACTGTACACTGGTTGATAAAGAGATAGTAGTATACTCGTAACAACTAGTATGACGACGGTATAAAGAACGAAAAAAAAACCACGGTTAGGTGGTATATATTATAATACAATTATGGATGGACGGACTGCCTGCCGAGTTCCGACACAGAGGTAGCCACAGCCGTGAACTACCGCACTGTACACTGGTTGATAAAGAGATAGTAGTATACTCGTAACAACTAGTATGACTGACTATGACGGTATAAAGAATGAAAAAAAAACCACGGTTAGGTGGTATATATTATAATAATACAATTATGGATGGACGGACTGCCTGCCGAGTTCCGACACAGAGGTAGCCACAGCCGTGAACTACCGCACTGTACACTGGTTGATAAAGAGATAGTAGTATACTCGTAACAACTAGTATGACTGACTATGACGGTATAAAGAATGAAAAAAAAACCACGGTTAGGTGGTATATATTATAATACAATTATGGATGGACGGACTGCCTGCCGACTGCCGACACAGAGGTAGCCACAGCCGTGAACTACCGCACTGTACACTGGTTGATAAAGAGATAGTAGTATACTCGTAACAACTAGTATGACACTATGACGGTATAAAGAATGAAAAAAAAACCACGGTTAGGTGGTATATATTATAATACAATTATGGATGGACGGACTGCCTGCCGACTGCCGACACAGAGGTAGCCACAGCCGTGAACTACCGCACTGTACACTGGTTGATAAAGAGATAGTAGTATACTCGTAACAACTAGTATGACTGACTATGACGGTATAAAGAATGAAAAAAAAACCACGGTTAGGTGGTATATATTATAATAATACAATTATGGATGGACGGACTGCCTGCCGAGTTCCGACACAGAGGTAGCCACAGCCGTGAACTACCGCACTGTACACTGGTTGATAAAGAGATAGTAGTATACTCGTAACAACTAGTATGACTATGACGACGGTATAAAGAAAGAAAAAAAAATACCACGGTTAGGTGGTATATAATTATACAATTATGGATGGACGGACTGCCTGCCGAGTGCCGACTGCCGACACAGAGGTAGCCACAGCCGTGAACTACCGCACTGTACTGTGTCTGCTGCTAATATAGACTGGTTGATAAAGAGATAGTATACAACAATATACTACTATACTGGTGGTCAGGCACTGGTCACCACTAGTCACACTGGCAGTGGCACTCCTGCAGCAAAAGTGTGCACTGTTTAATTTTAAATTAATATAATATTATGTACTCCTGGCTCCTGCTATAACAACCTGCAGTGCTCCCCAGTCTCCCCCACAATTATTATAAGCTTTTATACATTGATGTGCAGCACACTGGGCTGAGCTGAGTGCACACAGACTGAGTCACACTGTGTGACTGCTGTGTATCGTTTTTTTCAGGCAGAGAACGGATATAGCAGAGAACGGATATATTAAATAAAAGTTAACTTAACAACAACTGCACTGGTCACTGTGGTAAACTCTGTCTGCACAATCTCTCTCTCTCTCTCTCTCTTCTAATCTATTCTAATGGAGAGGACGCCAGCCACGTCCTCTCCCTATCAATCTCAATGCACGTGTGAAAATGGCGGCGACGCGCGGCTCCTTATATAGAATCCGAGTCTCGCGAGAATCCGACAGCGTCATGATGACGTTCGGGCGCGCTCGGGTTAACCGAGCAAGGCGGGAAGATCCGAGTCGCTCGGACCCGTGAAAAAAAAAGTGAAGTTCGTGCGGGTTCGGATTCAAAGAAACCGAACCCGCTCATCTCTAATATATATATATATATATATATATATATATATATCTTTATATATATATATAATGTGTTGCTGCGAGAGGTGGCTCTCAGAGGACTTCTCATAAAGAAACACACTGCACAACCACAAGTACAGTACTGACGTTTCAGAAATTTACCTCCTTCTTCAGAGTACTCTGAAGAAGGAAGTTAATTTCCTCAATGTCAGTACTGTACTTGTGGCTGTGCAGTGTGTTTCTTTATGAGAAGTCCTCTGAGTGCCACCTCTCGCAGCAACACATTGTTTATTCCTTTTGGATGGCAGCGGGGTTGTGTACATCATTTATATATAGTGCCGGGCTTGCATAACATTTGTGTGTGTATATATAAATATATATATATATATATATATATATATATAAAATAAATATATATATACATAAATATATATATATATATATTAGAAACTATATATTATTTAGAGAGCACCACCAGATCGGCAGAGGACCTCTTTATGTACAACAAAGCAAGGACCACCTACAGTGTCACTCACAATATGTGTATGATATATAGTACACTGTATGAGTACACTGATTATACAGCAGCTCCTTTATGGACGGAGAGAGTACCCCTGAACACAGCAGCCCAAGACACAGGTACCCCTTTAGTAGTCCTATCCTCTTGATGGACTAAAACAGAGCACCCCTGGAGCACCCCTGGATGGACACAGCAGTGACACGTCCGTCATTACAACCTCCACAGCCATAGTAAAATGGTGCGATCACCGGGGGCCTCATATAGAATCCAAAACCTGCAAGATTCCAGCAGCAGGAGGATGATATTTTTCCTCAATTTGTGATGCCAGTAAAGTGGGATAACTGGAGCCGTACTCAGATCCCGGCTCGGATCACAATGTTCGGGTGGGTCCGGTACTCGGAGAACCTGACCCACTCATCTCTAGTTTTAACATGTTGCTAAAGGACATATTTATTTAAGCTATATTGCAGGAAATCCACCCAATACAACTGTTTTTGGAGAATCTCCACAAATTCTAAGAATTCTTGGTATCTGCCATGGTCATTGGCAACTGGTTTTTATGGGGTCAGCTAAATGGTTGTATTTACCAAGCTCAAGAATGCAAATATGACATTAGATCATACTAGCTAATGGGCTACCTTATTGTAGAGTCCTCTAGACCCCTCTCCATCTACACCCAACTATGTGTGTACAGTATACGCTGTGGATCCACTCAGGGCCGGTTCTTGGGATTGTGGCGCCCCGGGCAAAGTATAGGGGCGTGGCTTCAAATGGGGGCGTGGTCAGTTACGCCCCCATTTATGCCCCTGTAGCGACGCTGAAAGAAAAAAATAAAAGAAAAAAAAGTAGACTTACCATCCCCGTTCCTGATCCAGACCGCTGCAGACCTCCTCCGCCGGCGCCGCTCTTCTTCTCTCCTTTCCTCGATCTATGGGAGAGACGTTATTACGTCTCTCCCATAGAACAGCATAGACACTAGAGGTCAATTATGACCCCTAGTGTCTGTGCCACTATGCTGTGCGGTGCGCGATGACGTCATCGCGCACCACACAGCAAAGGTCCTCTCCATGAAGGGAAACTAGACCATAGCGTCTAGTTTCCCTTCATGGAGAGGACCTTTGCTGTGTAGTGCGCAATGACGTCATCACGCACCGCACAACTAAGGTCCTCTCAATGAAGGGAAACTAGACGCTACGCGTCTGGTTCCCTTCAAAGCGGGGTGCACAGCTGGGCACTGCGGGGGGCACAGTGGCGGATCTTGCCCTGGTGCGGCGCCCTCCGGATGGCGCCGGCGCCCTCCGTAAGGCGGCGCCCCGGGCAAAAGTACTGCTTGCCCGTGGCAAGAACCGCCACTGGATCCACTGAATGCGTGCACACGGGCCCTTGTGTCCTGGGTGGCCGACACTGCACATGGTGCACCCATCTCTTTAAATCTAACCTCTCTAAAGTCCCCCATCAGTGTCAACAAGAGCACAAATCATCACCAGGAAAATGGCATGGATGCCATGGATGCCATTTTCCCAGTGTTTTGCACATGCGCAGTAGAGAGATCTCTGGGAAAATAGCTGCCGCACCACACCATGTGTGACTGACTGCAAATTTAATTGACCTAAACCACAAGGTCAATACAGGTCAACCTTGTGGTTCAGGTCAACTAAGTTTGCTGTCAGCAACACACGCTGGTTCCCACTCATAGAGCTTTATGTTATTTTCATAGGGAGCCCAAAGTAAATCACAAGTGAAGCTCCTCTGGTGCTCTAAGGTGATTGGCTCAGGGGTTTCCCATTGACAGGAGTCACCTGGATCCTAGTCATTCATGCAGAGGGGCAGCATATAGCAACTTATGCTGCTCTTCAGTCAGGACTGGAATGGAGTAGCAGTTTTTACATTTTTTGTTGCCTACATGGATTGAAGAGGACATGATCTACACTGGAATAGGTATGTGTTTTTTTTTACTGGTGACATGGATTACCACATGGAGAAGAGGATGTGAATGTCATCATGGGATGTAGGTAAGTATGTGTGAGTGTCAGTATGTATGTGGGTGTGAGTGTGCATGGATGCTTCATTAAAGTTGTACTTTCACAGTGTCTGTGTACTATGTTTATTGTTATATTACTGTTACAGGTGGAACTTCAGGTACCAGTAGGCCCCTTAATGCCCCACATGCTGGCAGTTGTGGTTCTCCAAGTACCAGCATGTGATGGATGCATGCTGGGATTTGTAGTTCCACAAGAAAAAAGACAATATATTTTTAACGACTATTCATTCGCCAGACCTGCCGCACTGATCGATGGTCCCATGGTTGCTAGGCAACTGAGTGTCTTCTGGTCCTGGCTGTTACTAAGCATCCAGGAAGCTGTACTCATATGTACAGCTGCTCAGCTGTGGCTGCTTTGAATAATTATGGCTGGTCTCTCTGCAGCAGTGGTCTAACCATGCTTTCAACCATATTCCTTTCAGCTAAGGACCAGTTGCTTACATGAACCAAGATACCTTATTACCGCTGTTTCATTAGTAGTTTGTTTGGAACTGTGTTCATCTCCCTTTGCCATGGATATTACCAGTGGCTTACATTAACCAAAATACCTTATTACTGCTACTACATTAGTAGTTGCTGTTTGGAACTGTGTTCATCCCTTGCTGTGGATACTTCCTGTTGCTTGCATGAACTGTTATATACAACCATTGCTACTTCATAAGTAGTAGTTGTTGTACTCTCCAAACATACTTCCTTGCTGTGAATACCTCCTAAGATTGCACTGTGTAGCTTATGCTATCTCTTACACTATCAATATGCACTACCTGCATATTACTCCCTAGAAGTATTCTTATTATGATCTGTATCATTGTCTTTGGAGACACCTGTTATTACTTAAAGTGCATTAGAATAATCTCTATGCCATATTGGAATTATCCTGCATTACTTCTCCAGCTATATCTTGTGATCTCCTGTTGTTTATAATAGTCCCTACTGCCTGGAGGCTTAAGACCTGGTGGCGTCCTAAGTAATGGTGTGTGTATAAAACACTAAGGGAACAATAGGCAGTTGTTGTATTCAGAAGACCCTTCCTAGTGGCTCTAGGGTTATTATGTAATTATGCTGGAGTATCAAACAGAACTCAGAAGTAGATACAGAAGAAAATATAATGGCGTCTACTGTCATGTATGGTAAATCAGACAAAATAAATATTTTAAGATCTTAATTATCCTCTAGAAATGTGTTGTTCACTTGGACATAATTTTATAATACCGATGTCAGTTAGTTTAATAGAAATGTTATGAAGTCCTATTATCTCATTACAGAGACGTATAAGGACTTAAATAATCTAGAGTGCTAGGGTGTATTTTGAAAAAAATGTCTACTTAGGGAGGGGCATCCTAATTTAAGAAGAGAAAATTATTATATAAAAATGATTGCAATTAACATTTAAGTATTAAAATAATAACAAAAAATACTAAAAACAAAGGATTAAATATTATGAGATAGAAAATAAGAAATGCGGGGGTGAATGGGAAAATAGTAGCCTCAAAATAGCAGCAATGTGTATCACAGATCTCTCTCTGCTTCCCCAGACAAAAGGTTTGAAAGCCACCAGTGCAATCTGCAATCATGGTTAATGGTACAATAATGCCCACAGCTCGATTTACATTCAAGAATCCATTGGAGAAGCACTGGAATATTCCCATTTGATGCTGCTCTCTTCTATGAACTTGGTTGAGTTAAAAAATTTCAAGCAGCATACTCCTAACCAACGTTGAACTTTTTCATTGATGCAAGTTATCTTCACTTCTCAATGACATTCAGACAACAGGCTGGATGGAGCATGCAGAGGAAAGGAAATTAATGACAAATGTAGTTGATTGCCACTGTAACCAAAAAAAATTTAATTTTCAAAAATTGGTACAGGAAATAAGTATAAATACTGTATTCATATTCAGTTGCCAATAAAAAAACAACCTAAATTACTGACACAACATACAATTATATAATTAGAACATAATTAACCTACTGTAGATAAATTGTCAGACAGTGTCAGATATTCAGCAAAAAGCTAAATGTTCACATTATTATGAATGCTCAAATAAATGTCCAGAAATATTTACTACCTCATGGAAAAAACTTGCAAAATATGTTAAATGTATATATAAACTTAAAGTTCAGTTATAATTATATATATACAGTAAATGTTACTTTGCTATGTCAAATGATAAAAAAAATCTACTAGGCAATTATTAGACATTGCTCTTACATTTTTAGTCTAGTTGGCAGTAATTCAAAAAATTAAGTCTTCTAGGAAAACAATAGACTTTTTAAAAGTTTGGGCAGATGGTATGCAGTATATGTGGATCTGACAGTTTGCCACTAGGGCTTGTGAAAATTGATTAAACCAAGATCAATCAATATTGTCTGGTTATTGGAGACTGGTGCCAAGGTAATGACTAGCTCTACATTCCTGTGTTGATTTTTAAGTCAATAAGGAGATAATTTAGAGGAAGTAAAGAAATTAATTAGTTCTTGTTTTGGTTTATTTTATTACAGCAACAGACAAAAAATAACATACAGTAAGTATAATCAAAAATACAATTAACTGGCTATGTCTGTACAATATTTTACCTTATTTATAAGCCAACTATTGTGATTTTACGGATTACTTGATCAGGTTTTTCTATACTAACTAATGTAGTAACATTAAATATGTCTTTCTGGTTCTTTGCATTTTAACCACTGGTATATAATATTGCACTGTTCCCTAGTTTTATTATATATGTGCCGCATTGATTGCTTGCTTTATTTAGGTTACAGTATATACGTTCCCTTCAGGTTTACTGCTTGTCTTTTCTGCTATTATGTGAGTTTTGTATTGTCTCTTAATAGTACTTGTTACTATAATGATGGGATCCCAAAGGTGATGGATCACATAGTGGATGCACCTTGACAACATCACATCCAGTGCATGACCAGCCAGATGAATTGCCCGTCTCCTGGATCATGACTGAGTGGATAACCTTATTTAAGGTAAATGTTTAGTCAAATATTTTATATCCTTATAAAAATGCTGCAAAAAATAAAAGGCATTGAAATATTGACACTTCACATTATGCCACTGTAGTGACTTGTTTGGAGTGCCGCACCAAATGGGTATTTATTAGTATGTTCCAACAGGGCACCCAACAATTTCAATGCTAAGAAATACAGTCAGGTACTTATCAATCAGGCAATACCATCAGGGAGGCGTCTGATTGGCTCCAAATGTATTCTGCAGCAGGACAATGACTCCAAACATACAGCCAATGTCATTAAGAACTATCTTCAGCGTAAAGAAGAAAACCGAGTAGTGAAAGGGATGATATGGCCCCCACAGAGCCCTGATCTCAAGATCATCTAGCCTGTTTGAGATCACATGAAGAGACAGAAGGATTTTAGTAAGCCTACGTCCACAGAAGATCTGTGGTTAGTTCTCCAAGATGTTTGGAACAATCCCCATGCCGAGTTCCTTCAAAACCTGTGTGCTAGTGTACTTAGAAGAATTGATGCTGTTTTGAAGGTTAACAGTGGTCACACCAGATATTGATTTAATTTACATTAGACTTCTCTTTTGTTCATTCACTGTGCATTTTTATAATTGTTAAAAAAAACTATTAACACTTCTATTTTTGAAAGCACTCTTACTTTTCATATTTTTTCCACACCTACCTAAATCTTTGCACAGTACTGTATACAGTATATATATATATATATATATATATATATATATATATATACACTGCTCAAAAAATAAAGGGAACACTTAAACAACACAATGTAACTCCAAGTCAATCACACTTCTGTGAAATCAAACTGTCCACTTAGGAAGCAACACTGATTGACAATCAATTTCACATGCCATTGTGCAAATGGAATAGACAACAGGTGGGAATTATAGGCGATTAGCAAGACACCCCCAATAAAGAGTTTTTCTGCAGGTGGTGACCACAGACCACTTCTTAGCTCCTATGCTTTCTGGCTGATGTTTTGGTCACTTTTGAAAGCTGGCGGTGCTTTCACTCTAGTTGTAGCATGAGACGGAGTCTACAACCCACACAAGTGGCTCAGGTAGTGCAGCTCATCCAGGATGGCACATCAATGCGAGCTGTGGCAAGAAGGTTTGCTGTGTCTGTCAGCGTAGTGTCCAGAGCATGGAGGCGCTACCAGGAGACAGGCCAGTACATCAGGAGACGTGGAGGAGGCCGTAGGAGGGCAACAACCCAGCAGCAGGACAGCTACCTCCGCCTTTGTGTAAGGAGGAACCGGAGGAGCACTGCCAGAGCCCTGCAAAATGACCTCCAGCAAGCCACAAATGTGCATGTGTCTACTCAAACTATCAGAAACAGACTCCATGAGGGTTGTATGAGGGCCCGACGTCCACAGGTGGGGGTTGTGCTTACAGCCCAACACCGTGCAGGACGTTTGGCATTTGCCAGAGAACACCAAGATTGGCAAATTCGCCACTGGCGCCCAGTGCTCTTCACAGATGAAAGCAGGTTCTCACTGAGCACATGTGACAGACGTGACAGAGTCTGGAGACGCCAAGGAGAATGTTCTGCTGCCTGCAACATCCTCCAGCATGACTGGTTTGGCAGTGGGTCAGTAATGGTGTGGGGTGGCATTTCTTTGGGGGGCCGCACAGCCCTCCATGTGCTCGCCAGAGGTAGCCTGACTGCCATTAGGTACCGAGATGAGATCCTCAGAACCCTTGTGAGACCATATGCTGGTGCAGTTGGCCCTGGGTTCCTCCTAATGCAAGACATTGCTAGACCTCATGTGGCTGGAGTGTGTCAGCAGTTCCTGCAAGATGAAGGCATTGATGCTATGGACTGGCCTGCCCGTTCCCCAGACCTGAATCCAATTGAGCACATCTGGGACATCATGTCTCGCTCCATCCACCAACGCCACGTTGCACCACAGACTGTCCAGGAGTTGGCGGATGCTTTAGTCCAGGTCTGGGAGGAGATCCTTCAGGAGACCATCTGCCACCTCATCAAGAGCATGCCCAGGCATTGTAGGGAGGCCACACACACTACTGAGCCTCATTTTGAATTGTTTTAAGGACATTACATCAAAGTTGGATCAGCCTGTAGTGTGTTTTTCCACTTTAATTTTGAGTGTGACTCCAAATCCAGACCTCCATGGGTTAATAAATTTGATTTCCATTGATAATTTTTGTGTGATTTTGTTGTCAGCACATTCAACTATGTAAAGAACAAAGTATTTAATAAGAATATTTCATTCATTCAGATCTAGGATGTGTTATTTTAGTGTTCCCTTTATTTTTTTGAGCAGTGTATATATGTAAATATATATATATATATATATATATTTAGTGTGGTACTGGACACGAGGGGAAGGCTTTATCTTCAGTTGGTCAGCTTAACATGTATTGCAATGTATTATGTGGAACTAATATTCCTTGCCTGATGTGGTCACATGAGATGTCAGCAGGCTACTCCAACAGGGTTGCTTTGGAGGGCCGGAGCTACCATTAGGCACCATTAGGCAGTTGTCTAGGGGCACCGGCTCCTATGGGGGGTGCCATTGAGGTCACCAGCACAAAAATTAAGGTCCTTATGCTACGTAGATCTGACAGCAAAAGTGGATTATATAGACAGCTGACACACTTTTTCCCTGCACTTACTTCTATAAATGTATAACATGCCTGGCTGGTTTAGCATTACAGACAGGAAGCACTATCCTTCCCCTCTCTTCCCTGCCTGCCAGTGATTAACATATGGAACAAGGAGCTCAGCTAGTCTCAGGCAGCACAAATCAATCCTAGATTTGCATATATGGCACTCCTATGCTAGCCGCTCCGAGCTGCTGCTTTTTAGAAAGAAGAGACCTGGTGCCGTCAGAGGAAGTGAGAGAGCGGCATCCTCCAGACTCCACGCTCAGGAAGGGGACCCAACCTCCCTTCTTCCTGGGAGATTTCCACCAGTAGCGCTCAGTTACTCCAGGAGGTTTGTGAAATGAGAAAGGACTGCATTACATAATGAGATCTCATTGGCTTTTTTAGAACTACCAATCAAATAGTGCATCCTTGGACTTGCAGCAGCACAGTTATAGGTGTTGTGCATATATTGTGGCACAGAGCTTATTTGTCTGTTATTTTTGAGCAATGAGCTCTGCAATATATTGTTACTGCTGCTGGGGGTGCACAATAGGGAACTGCAGACACAATGTATATTCTTGTACAGTCCCTGCTATCCCATCACCACAGACAATGTACAGTATACAGTCTATGTTGTCCCCATCACCAGAGATAATGTACAGTATACAACTATACTATTTGTGAGAACTCAAACTCTATAAAGTGACCAGTTGATCAAACAGTTTGCTTGTAATTTGTACATTTTTATTTATTTTTAGCGTGCCCGCCAGTAGGACAATTTTTATGCAACTGAGTGCTGGGGGCACTAGCCCAAAGCTATGCATGCCTAGGGTGCCCAGAAGCCTTGCACTGGCCGTGGTTGCATGAGATGTGACAATCTCATGCATCCATGTCAGGGCCTGCTAGCGGCTGCTGGAAGCCCATGCGGATCTTACATCCTGTTTCTAGATTCCCCGTTTCCAGATGACATTCCACAGTGAGTCACACAGGGGATTTCTGGACTCCCCTGTTTTTGATACCACACTGTTATTTTCTTGCTGTCTGGTACGGGGCCAACTGTTCATTTTGCTTCAGAGCTAATTTTGAATATACTATAACTTTTTGTTTTTAAATACTCCTTTTCTTTGCTTATTATGAGCTATGTTACCTTGTACCTATATGCATTTATTGCTTTAATACATTGCGCATATAAATTATTCTAATTTCTTCTTTTAAAGTCACTGCACCATGGACTTTATATATTTCTGATTTTTTCCTTTTATATATTGTCATGGTTTGAGACATCACCATTCCACAAGCAAGTACAGTATACTGTAATTTTTTACTTTGTTGTTATACTCAGTGCCCAAGGGGTCTTCACCATTGTTTTATGTATTTGTTCCCTATAAACAGCCTAATAACCTATACAGCAGAATGTCTCCTAGATGGCTGATGGATAACATGGATTTAGCCAGATCAATAACAGCCCACAATAGCATGTATCTGTGGTTGCTGCTATCAGACTCTATCAGTCAGGTTGGTAGTGACTTACTGTATTAGTGTCTACTCCAAATGTCAGCTGTGTGAGCGAGACATCTGTCCTGATCAGCAGGTGTATTAGCTGGTGATGAAGGCTAAGTGGTAACTTCAAATTATATCCATGTACAGCAATTGTCAAAAGAAGACAACACTCTGCTAGTACTGGTCATCCTGGTACAAGCAGCACTGGCACTACTAATAATTCAATGTCTCCTACTAGTGGAAGAAGAAAGTTTAAGCAAGACCATTCCAAATCACATACATATTACTCAATGTCAAATAAAACATTAGTGATGTGAATGGCAGTGAAAATGTCATTTATGATGAATATAGTTATTTAGCCAAAACAGGAGAAATAGCTAAAATTCCATATACCACCCATCATAGCTCAGACCATGGCTACATTTTGCTTGACATACTACATACGTAGTCATGCATCTCATGCAACTTTCCAAGCAATAGCCTCTCACTCTAAATATAGAAAGTGTTCACAGCAGCATCCAGAGGAGAGTTTAAAGGTGTCCATGTCATAAAGATCACATTTTTCAACTATGATAAGTTCTGAGCAGCACCCACCAATAATATCTAAAATCAACTGAACATGTGATGATAATTAGTTTTGAGGAAGATTTAGAAATAGCATATACAAATGTTACTAAACTGCAACAGGATAATGGTGATAATAATGTATGACAATGAGAAGAATAAGGATGATAACATGTACTTGAAAAAGCTTATAATTGTTTTATGTGGGTAAAAGACAATAAAAAAGATCCACCTCTGAGGTTTGGAACTTTTTCTACCTCAACCCAGACAATGTTTGTCAAGGCAGATATGGCCTTTGTAGCACATACTGTAAATAAGTTTAGGGAGGAATGTTAACCATCTAGACACCTCCTCACTAATATGTCACTTGCAGAGTAATCAAGTAAGTGGTTCATCCAAAAATTTAAATCACATGCAATAAGCAGTCCATTAAAAGCTACCAGCAGCATAGTTTAATTCCTCTAGCAATCTTCAACACAATCATCATTGGCCTTCTCGGAGACAGTATTAAGTTGTCCTGTATCATTGGATCAATTGCAGTCTGCCTCCTGTAATGCAATTCATAGTTACCAACAAGAATCTCTGGGCGCTAGGGAAGCTGCTGCTGGGGCTAGAATATCATCTAAGAAAGGGAACCAGGAAAAACCTAGTTTCCATCAATTACAGTATCTGTCAAACTATCATTTGAAAGTGGAAGCAAGTATAACAGCGATCATCCAGTTGCACAGGGCATCACCAAAGCCATGACAGCCATGTTGGCACTTGATCTTCATCCAAAATGTATAATGAAATAAAGAGTTTCAGCCAATTAGTGGAGATCATGTGTCCATGCTACCAAATTTTATCTCAATTACATAGCTCACAAACAGCAATCCCATCATAATAATAATAATAATAATAATAATAATAATTCTCCGGTAATGACATCATTGACCCAGATTATTATTATTATTATTATTATTATATTTTTTCTTTATAATTGCATTAACAAAGTGTTTTTGTCCAGGCTATACTAAAGTGACTACTAATATATTATTATAATTTTTCATCATTCAGACATACAGTATAACCTTAAATATCTTATCTAGTTGAAAATTGTGGGATATAAAGAAGTTGCACAATTAAATTAGTAATATGACAGGGAAGAGTTATTTTGGGGAACATTCCAGTCAGTTAGTGATAGTCATTGGACATGGGATTAGGCACCTCTGGTCAATTGCTGAAGTAACTTTGTGGTGTAGGCTGGACACTGAGTTGCTACCAGTGGCTGACTGGGACTGGAGATTCTGGACTAGACTGGGACTGGACTTTGACCGGACTGAGACTGAACTGGAGATACTGAATCAGACTGGAACTGAACTTTGACCAAACTGAGATTGAACTAGAGATACTGAACAAGAGTGGAACCAACTGGATACTGGACCAGACTAGAACAGGCAGTGCAGCAGTCTTCAAGTAAACAGAGTTCATCTTACAGGAGCACAGGAATCTGGACTCAGTAAGTACAAGGTGCAACACTGTGATTGGATGGGAAAAAATGGTCACAGGATACTGGTAGTTAGACTGTTCTGATGGGTGCTGGTGATATGGCTGGAAGTGGATGTTAGTAAACACTAAATCAAGTTAGCTCACAGAGGATTCAGGGGTTAATCATGTGGCAGAGTTTAGGATCACTGCAGCAGGTTAGGAAAAGCACTACACCAGCACTTGCTAGAAGGTCTGTGGTAAACACTGTAATCAGGGTCTAGCAGGATGAGACACAGATGGATCCTCAGGTAGATAATTAGTTTGTAGTGATGCTTAGCAGTCAGGGACACAGACACTTACTAAAGTGTTGCAGACTGAAAACTAGTGAGCTGAATAGGCTTATTGAACACAGATCAATGGCTGAAGTCTGTTTACAACCTGTGTACAATTTCTCTGGCTGAAGCCAAGTGGATCACTGTAGTCAGAAGGCAATGCAGATGAGGAACTTACCAAGGCAGGACTCTGATAACCATAAACTTTGGAACTACACTCATGAGCCAGGGATAGCAAAAGCTTGTAGCAAGCAGGAGCGAGGAAGCCAGTATGTAATTTACTAGGAGTCAGAGTGACTTATGCTTTGGCTCTGGACAAATGGCCAGGAAAGGTTTATATAAGGATTGCACATCTCTGATTGGTTGCTAATGTCAGCTGAGGCAAGGAGCATTCAGACTTTCAGACTTGAAGGAATGCAATAAACTGACATGCTCTAACATGGTGACATCAATGGAACTGTTCACAAGACAAAGAAAACAGAAAACCTGACCTGCAGGTCAAGGTGAGTCCCATGACAAATGCTAGAACTTGAATGTTGCAAATCAGGATCATAACATTACAGTACTGTAGGTTGATTAAAACTTGCAAGGACTCCCACCTATTGCACGACCCGCTGGCCAAAAAAATTATCTCCGATTGCATGTCCCTGTATACAGACACTAATTCCCCTTCGGACACCTCCTTGCCAAATTACTGGTGTGCGTTAAAAGCGGTTGTCCGCGGTTCTGCTATCCAGGCTGGAGCTACGCTTAAAAAGCAAGCCAAACAACTCCAACTAGACCTAGAACAGAGACTTAAAATAGCTGAAGATAAGAATAAGAAACACCCCACCCGGCTCTTGCGTAAGGAACTATCTGACATTCGCAGCCAACTACAAAAACTGTTGGTTTTTAGAACCCAAGCAGCCCTCAATAGATTACGACAGAAATTCTATTTAGTAGGTAATAGACCCGGCAAAATGTTTGCTCGCAGACTTCGTGTTCATCGAGCTCACAATAGAATTAAACTTATTCTCTCCTCTACAGGCTCTAAGCTTGCAAACCCTCTAGATATTGCTAACCAATTCGCAGACTACTATACTAAATTGTACAATTTACACTCTGACCCCCTCACATTCCAGCCTACTCCTGACTCTATACAAGCGTTTCTTTCTTCTGTCAACCTTCCTACCTTAACCCCTGGTCAGTTAGATGCCTTAAATGCCCCTTGGACCGCACTAGAGGTCGAATCTACAATTAAATCCCTCCCTAAGGACAAGGCCCCTGGCCCCGATGGGTTTATTAACGACTTTTATGCTTCCTTTACGGACCGTCTCTCCCCCATTTTGACTGCTCTGTTTAATGATATAACCAGTACTGGTACCATCCCTAAGGAAATGCTGGAGGCCCAGGTGGTAGCTATCCCCAAACCTGGGAAAGACCCTGCCCATTGCCACAATTACAGACCAATCGCATTGCTTAATAGTGATGTTAAGCTCTATGCTAAAATGATAGCATCCCGACTTAGTGCCTATTTACCATTGTTGATTCACCCTAACCAGGTTGGATTTGTATCTGGAAGACAGGCCTCGGACAACACCCGTAGGGTCTTCAACTTGATAGACAGGGCCCCCGGCACCGAGGGATTTTTATTACTCTCATTGGATGCTGAGAAGGCGTTCAACAGATTAAATTGGCTGTATATGCGTACTGTTTTAGTTAAATTTGGCTTTTCAGCCCAGATCCTGACGTCAATCTTAGCATTATACACTCTACCGTCAGCAAGAGTATTTAGCAATGGATTCTTGTCGGACGCCTTCCCAATCACTAAT